>NC_133329.1:136051964-136401964 GCF_042186555.1 Aquarana catesbeiana
CCATGGTTGAGATTATACTGTCTGTCCTTGCAGGTCAAGTATCTTCTGCTGTCCCCTCTTTGAATCCAGTCAACTGTCTAGCTTTAAAGTGGTTTTAAACCCTTACATATACCCAGTGAAGCGACTGGCATCAGGTGATACATAGAGATAAAACAAATCCCCTACATAAGTTGTACCTGCTTATCTGCAGCCACCTCTTCTCTACATCTTTTTAATGTCCCAGAATTTACACAGCCTGACTGAGCTTCTAGAAGCAAGGGATGGGGATCTCATGTCACACACTGCACAGCTCAGAGATGAGAGCTAATGCCGCGTACACACGAGCAGACTTTCCGGCAGACTTGGTCCGGCGGACTGGACCCCGTTGGACAATTCGATCGTGTGTGGGCTCCAGCGGACTTTTTTTTCCCAAAAGTCCGACGGACCTAGAAATAAAACATGTTTCAAATCTTTCCGACTCGAGTATTGTCGAAAAATCCACTCGTCTGTATGCTAGTCCGATGGACTAAAACTGACGCTAGGGCAGCTATTGGCTACTGGCTATCAACTTCCTTATTTTAGTCTGGTCATACGTCATCACGTACTAATCCGTCGGACTTTGGTGTGATCATGTGTGTCCAAGTCCGTTTGTTTGAAAGTCCGGCGGACGTACGCTGCAAAGTCTGTTGGAAAGACTGTCGGACCTAGTCCGTCGAATGTGTACGCGGCATTAGTGTGATCTGAAATCTGAGCAGAGGGAAGTGACATACCCACCTCTGCACAGTCTGAGGCTGTCAATCACAGGTTGTATGCTGGAGCTCCCACCCCCTTGATCTCTTGGAGTTGGCACAGCCTGTCAGAAATGACTCATGCAGACAGCAGATGAACCAGACTGCAGACAGAAATCACAATCAATGATTTGTTTTAAGACAAGTACACACCATAGAAGGATATGCTTTGTTAATTTTTCATGTCAGAAGTTTACAATCATTTAATATCACAGGCTGGCTGCCGATATACACCTGGAATCAATCAGAAGACATGAGCAAAAAATACCAGGCTCTTGTTGCTTTTCCCAATTTCTTGGCCTACTAATTCTAACAACTACCCAAATGTAATCCAGATATTAATATATCCTGATATTTTTTTTAAAGCAAAAGCCTCCCCAAGCATTAAATTCCTGAATTGGCAAAGCAGGCATACAAGGCTTAATACAGAGAGGTCAGGGTTCTTACAGTTTCACAAAAAGCCTTTTCATATCATGCCCTCTACTTGTAATATAATTGGGGTTCAGAATGAATGGCGCAAAAAAACAGATGGTAATGTGACTTCAAATATATTTTCATTTGCTTTTCTCTATTTCACCAGAGTTTACAAGTTGCCGTGCAACATGCCAAAAGCCAAGGGGGAAAAAACAGGTGGGGGACTCAAGAAAACCATTCAAGGACCATATCTGATAATCTCACTGACTGCAATAGAAAAGCACATAAGAAGGAACATTCCGATTCCTATTAAAGTGGACAGCTGCTTCAGATCTGTATGACAAGCAGGAAAAAATGCAGGATATAGACGGATAAATCAATACTTGTCTGGATTGTTGGGTTCAGTGTCATATTTATTATGTCACAAGTTCTTTATAGCTACAAGTTAAAACTCTCTAGCACCTGGACAGCATGTGCAATTAAATATAAAGCAGTAGATAAAGCCCATGCATAAATAGCTGATCCTTCCATCATACAGCATACAGAATAATAAATGTGCCCTATAAGATATATAGACTAGCCAACATATAGCTGAAGCATATTCTCTAAAAGAAAGGAAAACACTTTTCAACGCTAGTTACAAGGTTTTAAGGGTAATTCTGATTTTGCTTAAATATTATATAACATATACTGCATCTGCTACACAAGCGTTTTTGTAATTTAGTATTAACAAATATGATCTTTCTAATTAAATATGTCACCAGTCATGGCTTCCATATATTCTGGGTGTTCCACACACTGATAATAGACAGAATTCCACAAGAGGTTTAATCTGCTGCTCATGTTATTGGCTTAACGAGGGGCTCCAGTCTATAAAAAAAACTATTAAAAGTCAGCAGCTAACAATACCATAGCTGCTGACTTTTAATATGAGGACACTTACCTGTCCAGGGATCCCATGCTGTCGGCACCCCGAGCCGATTCGTGAATCGGCTTCGGGTGCAGGCGCCGGCATTGTAAGTAAGGGAAACCGGCAGTGAAGCCTTAAGGCACATGCACAAGTCCCGCTGCGCTTTCTGAATGGTCCCGTCGGCTTCTGGGACCTGTGTGTGTCCCAGAAGGCAGCGAGGGGAAGGAGGAGGGGACGGAAATGTCGTAGCTACGGAAATGTCGTACCTACCCCCTCCAAAAGTGCCAAATGTGGCAGTGGAGGGTGCGAACAAGCGGAGCTTCCCCTTCTGGGTGGGGCTCTGCTTTAAGCTGGCCATAGATGACTCTTCGATTAACCAGTGGGCTGATTAAAAAAAACTGAACGTATTCTCCATCCACAAAAGTGAGGTGAGTGGAAAAATCCCTCCCGCTGCGCTATTGTATTCTAACAGCGGGGACTCCTCCACTGTCAGAATACACCGATCAGCATTAACTGGTTTCAGGTGCTGATCGAGAGACAATTTACCAGCAGTCCCATGTGAAAGGAGTCAATCATTAGACTGACTCCTCTCAGACGGGAGCGGCCATAGATGGATCGAAATTCACAGGGTCCCCGCTGAACTGGCTGAATTTCAATCCAGATACCAAATGTCCAGATTGATTGTTAAGCCGGCCATACACTGGGTTGAACAAGACAAATCCACAGATTCCACCATCTGTGTGCGGATGGACAAATCTCCTACTGCTGGCTATTGTATACTGACAGCTAGATGTCAGAATACCCCAACATTGACTGATTTCCCTAATTATTCAACCAACTTTTTATCACACTGGCCCTTTCATTTCTCAATTGAAGTTTGTGAGCCGGGTGGTGTGAGCAGGACTACCCACTGTTTAAATTTTCACTAGTTCACAGGAATCAGCTGAAACTTGAGCTGCGAGTGGACAGCTTTAGACTCCTTTCACACTGGGGCGCTTTTCAGGCTTTTTAGCGCTATAAACAGCGCCTGTAAAGTGCCTGAAAAGCACCTCTCATGCCTCCCCAGTGTGAAAGCTGAGCAGCATCTTTGGGGCAGTGTGGGAGAGGTGTATACACCGCTCCTAAACCACCCCTGCCATTGAAATCAATGGGCAGCGCTGTCGAAGCACCTGCAAAGCGCTTTGGCAGCGGCGCTTTTCATGCGCTTTTAACCCTTTCCTCGGCCGCTAGTGGGGGTTAAAAGCAGCCCAGCCGCTATAACAGAGGTAAAGCGCTAAAATTAGCAGCGCTTTCTCACTAACCCCCCCCGTGCCCCCCCCCCCCCCCGCCCCAGTGTGAAAGTGGCCTAAAGCCTCGTACACATGATCTGATTTTCTGACGGGAATTGTGTGATGACTGTCCGACCATTTGTACGCTCCATCGGACAATTGTTGTCAGATTTTTTGCGGACAAATGTTGGATGCCAGGCATTAAAATTTTCCACGGACAAATGTCTGTTGTCAGATTTTCTGCACGTGTGTACACAAGTCCGTCAGATAAAAGTCCAAAGTACAAACACTCATGCTCGGAAGTAAGGACGAGCCAGAAGCGGTCGGTCTTGTAAACTAGCGTTTGTAATGGAGAATTAACATTTGTGGCGTGGCAAATTATGACATCTCGAAAATGCAGTGCACATTCTCTTCTTATTTAATGGGATAATAATGAAGATGCTTTGCTGGTGATACTGATGGGGTTATTGCAAACAAATTTTCAAAGGCTTTTTTTTTCTAGTGATATCAAGAATAATATTATTATGCTTGTTATATTTTTTTGGTGCAAGTTACCACAACACCATTATCCTGTAGTTTTTAAGATCAAAGATACAACTATGTTGGTGTCCCTTGATAATTTTACTTGTATTTTTTAAAATGTAACTGCCTACTCCCAAACTGTCATTTGAAGTAAAACACATAGCCAAGTATTGTTCTCCATAATTTTTTTATTGTGCATTAAAAAAAGAAAACAAATAAAATTAGACATGCTATCTGCCAATATAACTTAACCAAAAAGTGCATTCTATGCATCCAAAAATATAGAAAATATACCAAATCAAATCATTATTCAACCAAAAAATAAAATAAAAGCCTCATGCATGTGTCCTGCTTCTTAATATAGGGGGTCAACAATGCCAAGAGTTGGTGAAAGCAGGGGTCATCCGGAGATAATTCTGAAAATCATCTGGATTATTCTCCTGGAGCTCCAGCAACAAAGGCATATGACATAATTGGTCACGATTAATAAAGCAACCAATTTTTGGTCCAAGAAATCCTCCTCCTCCTGTTCCTGGACTGGACTTGGGTCAAAGCAATAACTCCAAGGCCAATAATAAATAACACGTTATCTCCTCCGATTATGCAACATGACTGGTTGACGAACGGCTGTTCAGAAACAAACTGGAAAGCGCGAAATGAAAAGCGTGAAATGAAAAGCACAAATCAACACTCACCAAACTTCTACTAACATGAAATTAGCAGAATGAGCCCGAAGGGTGGCGCTAAAGAGCTGAAAAATCACATAGTATGTCACTATGTTCGTGTTTGTTGGCTGACAATTGTGTGCCGTTTGTATGCAAGACAAGTTTGGGGCCAACGGACAAAAGTTAGGTTTTGTCTGCAAAAAATCAGATCATATGTACTCTTCCAGCAACTTTTTTTCTTAATACAATACAGATTATGCGACTTCAGCAGACAAGACAGCAGGAAGTAGGAAATGAGTGGATCCATGTGGGAGTTTCAATAGGAAAAGTTTTCCTAAAATGTACCTCCAGGTAAAACCTTTCTTCTAGTTTTGATAAGACTGGGGAAGAGTTAAGACTCTCTGTCAAATTTGAATGGCTGCCTGTGTTTCCACTGGTGAGATGCATCACTCTATTTGTACGAATGACCTCTGTCACCAAAATTTTAGAGGTGTCCCCAAAACAAGCAGTAAGGGAAAAACCTCCAATGGGGCCACCTGTTCCAGGGAACTGTCTAAGAGGGCAATTGCCCTCACTTTGGAAAATTTCCTCTAACTATCTGTTCTCTTGACCAGGAAGTGATGGAAAATTTCCCCAGGGTTTCACATGCAAAAAAAAGAGATGAAAAATAACAGCCTTACTGGCCAGATCAACAGGTTAAATAAATGGGGAAAAAAAACACTAAAAAAATGTAATTTTTTTGAAGGAGCAGAAGAAGCTTTTGAGGATAATTGTCGAACAACAGTGCCAAAGTTGCTGGCTGTCAGAATACAAAAAGTGCAGCAGGAGATATTTTTATCAGCACTGTCAGTTGATGGTCGATTCTATGGTAACAAACACTGTTACCACTGATAGCACAGGCTGAATGAAAGACCTTGTATGGCCAGCATTACTAAGAACTGTAGCTCCTGCCTACAGTGCAACCACAATTCTTGAGAAAAGTATCTCTTGGCCACTGTACACCATTCATTAAAACAATACCACCTGGCCATTATGCAACCATACTTCCCAAGAACAATAGCTGCTGCCTATTATGAAACCAAAGTTTCTAAAAACAGTAGCTTCTGCAGATTATGTAATCTCACTTCCTCAGAAGTTCAACTCCAGTTTATGCTTATAGAAAATTCTACAGTGGATGAGGAGTGTGAATTATTCATTTATAAACAATCCGAGCTATGCATAATTAGAATGGGTGTACATTTTAGGATATGAAGAAAAAATATTGGCATGGACATTAAAAATATTGTTCGAGTAGATCAATATCATCATTTGTGTCTGTTCTATAGCAATTCTTTTCAGTTTTAAAGCAGCGTTCCTTCACTACACAAGAAGACAAAGGAAATATTAATGTTATAATGTAACATTACTTAAATAATCATCCTGTACAAAGAAGATGTTGCCTGTGGCAACCAAATTTTAGAGAACAGATCTAAACTTGAATAAAATGTGACTACCGTGAGTGCCATTTCCACTCTCCCTTCCCTGATACTTCCATTCAGAACCCTTTTATATAATACAAGGTTTGGATAATCCACTAGTCCTGTATTGTTCCCTCTTTTGCCAGCGCTGGCTGTCAACATGCACCAAAAAAGTGTAAACCTTATTCTAATATCAGTAACATGCACAAATCCAGAATATTGCTGCACTCCTTGGTATCTTTATTGAAGCAATAAAATCACATCACAGGTATGACAGAAACATTAAAAGGTGATGCGTTTCACGCTAAAGTCAGCGCTTACTCAAACCAGGTCAGATTCGAGTAAGCTCTGACTTTAGCGTGAAACGCATCACCTTTTATTGTTTCTGTCATACCTGTGATGTGATTTTATTGCTTTAATAAATATACCAAGGAGTGCAGCAACTTTCCGGATTTGAGCATGCTGCTGAATCTCACAGACGAGCTGTGCAGCACCCTGGGTTCCAGTTAGACATGTGCGATTAGTTTCGTACAAATCGGAAATTCGTATGAATTTCCGGAAATTCGTACATTCATACGAATCCGAAATACGAATTTTTATGCATACGAATTCTATACGAAATACGAAATTTCGTATACGAACTTTGGATCCAAATTTCGTTACAACAAAATCGGACAGAATGTTCGTTAACTACGAATATTCCTTATGATGAAGTTAAAAACCCCAGCAAGTCAGCACAGCACAGGAATGGCGGGAGCCCCTCATAATGATAAATTCATCATAACGAAAATTTGTAATTGTTACGAAAAGTTAACAAACCTACAAGTTAAAACCCCAGGAAGTCAGCACAGCACAAGGATGGTGGGAGCCCCTCATAATCATAAATTCATCATAACAAACATTCGTAATTGTTACGAAAAGTTAACAAACCTACAAGTTAAAAACCCAGGAAGTCAGCACAGGGATGGTGGGAGCCCCTCATAATGAAAAATTCATCATAACGAAAATTCGTAATTGTTAACGAAAAGTTAACGAACCTAAAAGTTAAAAACCCAGGGAGTCAGCACAGCACAGGGATGGTGGGAGCCCCTCATAATCATAAATTCATCATAACAAACATTTGTAATTGTTACGAAAAGTTTACGAATCTAACGAAAGTTCATATTTCGTACAAATCCAAATTGAATTTCGGACACAAATTATGAAATACAAATTAATTTTAATACGAAATGGAATAGAACGAAACAAAATGAATTAATTGACGGCGCACATGTCTAGTTCCAGTTCACAACATGTGAGAGATGGTCACTCACCTAGAGCAGCATTACTTTGGCTTATTCTAATATCACAGTATTTATCCAATAAATAAATAATTGGGGAAACAGCATGTAAAAGTACCATAATAGGTAATTCTAGCCAACATAGTCAATATATAGTTATGTACTGTTTACTGGATAAAAGTCATGTAAAGTATTTCACATGTTCTTGTCAATCCATTGGCCTACAGTAAGTGTTTTTCAGAAACAGAAAGTCTACTGAATTGACACAACTGCCCTCATTCTTTCCTGTTTTTTGGCTACTTGTAGATATCTTTACAAAGTTAAAACCCATCCTGAGGCTCTGTCTATTCGAAGTCCAACTTATTAACCCCTCCTTCGACCACCTTACAGAGCTGTGGTACAATCACTTCTACTGAAAAGCTCATTATAATTTTCACACAGTGTAGCAACTCAGTATAAATAGTAAATATATCAGCTAAGTTGTTTAAAAAGTAATTGTAAGACTCATATGCAAAATTACGTAGGTGTAGTGCACGCTGGGCACTATATTGACATCCAACCAACAGAGTAACCACTTTAAAAATACATTTTTCATTTGGCTCTCTAATGATTACAATTGTAATCAATGGGTTGACAAAGCCTGTGTGCCAACGTGCCTAACAAACAAGGAAAGGGTGCCAAAGCTACTGGAATTTCAGCAGTGATCTTGCAGTGTTGGCAGGCCTAACCAGGATGCCTAAAACTCTCAGGATCAACAGGCTGAAGCAAAGAGAAATTCAGAGAAAGCCTCAAAAAGAATTAGCTCAAAAGAAAAGGTGCATTGTTTGGCATTTTTGAATACATTTAAAGTTTCTGGTTCAAATTCATTTTTGGGGAGGTCATTGAGATAATAAAACTGCAATATTACAATAATAAAATTTGATAGATTCTAAAAAAAAATTGTAAAGTGCTGCGTAAACTGTTGCCGCTATATAAAGCTTGTATAATAAATCTTGTATAATAATAAAAAACATTATACATCTATATAAAATAACCAAAACAGCGTCATTTGTTTTGTTTGTTGTAAAGCATACACCACTGGTCATATAAATGACTTTTTAGGTCTCTTGGCTTACTGCACCTTCCACCAAATGCCTGTTTATTTTCACTTATGATTCGGCTTCACCATAAAACAGTAAATGATTTAAAAACTCACTTGGCTGAATCCGGCTGGGTTTAAAAGAAGAACCACAAGCTAATAAACCTAAGTGAACATTTTCATCTTCGGGAAAGTGGTCATGGCCCATTCTCAATATGTCATAAAATAGTAATGAGGTTTTCATTTGCCTGTTGGCTTGGAATTTAGAAGAGCAGAAAAAAGGCAGGTGTTTCTGTAATATTCAGCGCTATAATGGTAGACTACATTGATAATTACCAATTATATTCAAGCGGGCACAGGTCAAACAACCAGGAATATATTTAACGGTCGGTGCTAAATCTTGCACATTGTAACCGATAAGAGAACATTCTGTAACGGCCCTGAGAATTTTATGATCTACACAAAATCAATTTAGTATAACACACAAGAGCAATTTCATTCCATCTTTCCAGCTAGCGAGCATCTTGGCAGTGTATAACTCTGAAGGAGTAGAATATTTTTGCAAGTATAAAAATGCAAAATGAGACCAAATGTGAAGGAGTACAAGTAAATATATTTTTCATTATAATAGCCGGCCGCAAGAATGTCACCTTGAGTTTTTTTATCAGTCAGGATTTTCTTTTTCCTTTTTCTTGGCCAAGGTAAAAAAAATGAGCAAATTCAAGAGATTAAAAAAAAATAAACACAATGGATGTCCTTCAGGAGCAGGTGATGGATGTTAGGTAGCAAAGTGCTTTTGTAGTGAGATGGTTGTAAAAATCCACAGGGTTCTATAAAATCTGCTTTCTCCTTATTTAAAGATTACAGCTAACTCCTAAGATGTGCAATTTGTATGTATTCAACTGTTCAAGGGGAAAAGGCCTCCTACGAAAAATTGGCAACTAGGAAGTTTGAAGGTTTTAGCTATGACAACCAGTCAGAAGCTTACTTCCCTCTTCCACCATGTAATAGATAAGTAGCCGAAAAAACTAATTGATTTATTTTAGTAACATTTGTTTATTTAGGTTTTTTTACAAGGTCTTTTTAGTAAAGTAATATTTCTTTCTTTCCAATTTTATTTGTTTTTCTAAAGTGTTAAAACAAAATGGGGTTCATTTACTAAAGGCAAATAGACTGTGCACTTTGCAAAGTGCAGTTACAGTACAGAATCAATTGAATAGAAAACTAAAATAAAACAGCTCAGCTAATCCTATTATTCACATTACAAATTAATAAATTAAATGCTTGGAGCGCCACTCTAAAACATTAACAACAATATTAAAGCACCGCACTCCCAACAACCTGATCTCAAAGAATAGTAAGGAACAGCCTCAGCTTCTGTTCTTCCCCAGGCATGCCCTTTGGCACGTTTCGACCCGCCCCTGGGGTTTCGTCATAGATACTAAATTGTTCTCTTATTAAACCTCTTGATATCCGCGCTATAGCCAAAAGACGGCTACAGCACGGACCTCAAATGCCAGGAGGGCGTCCATGTACTTCCTCCCGTACTTGCGCCACCCAAGTAGCCCAGGGGGCAGGTGCGGCCTTGTCGCTGAGTCCTTCAGATTTGACTGATCACAGAGCCGGGTAAAGGGCCAATCACAGAGGGCCCTTTACCATGTGATCATCTGTCAGCCAATGACAGCTGATCACGGAAGTAAACAGAAGCTGGTTACTGGCTTTTTTTTTTTCTTCACGCTGTCACCATGAAGAAAGGAATAAAGCCAGTAACCAGCTTCTGTTAGAGGGACATCTGTCCCACAAAGTGCACATCAGTGCCACTAATCAGTGCCCTCCAGTGCTGCAATCCAGTGCCATCTATCAGTGCCCATCAGTATTGCTAATCAGTGCCCACCAGTGCCTCCTGATCAGTGCCCACCAGTGCTGCCTCATCAGTGCCACCTATCAGCGCCCACCAGTGCCGCCTATCAGTGCCCCATCATCAGTGCAGCCTATCAGTGCCCATCATTGAAGGAAAAGAATTACCTATTTGTAAAATATTATAACAAAATGTAAAAAAAATTGTTTTTTTTTCAAAATTTTCAGTCTTTTTTTGTTTGTTTAGCAAAAAATTAAAAATGCAGTGACGATTTAATACCACCAAAAGAAAGCCCTATTTGTGTGAAGGAAATGATAAAAATTTCATTTGGGTACACTGTTGCATGACCACGCAATTGTCATTCAAAGTGTGACAGCGCTGAAAGCTGTAAATTGGCCTGGGCAGGAAGAGGGTATGAGTGTCCAGTAAGCAAGTGGTTAAAAAAAATGTGTTCTAAAAACAGAAAATGGCTTTACAGTTTATTAAAAATGTTCACACTCTCACTGAAATATGTTACAATTACACGTAATTTCATTCTAAAACAATATAATATACTACAATATTAAGATTTAAATTTGACAACTTTGGCTGTGCAATTCTCCACATTTCATTCGTCCCTCCTGCCGCATGGGCAGAATTTCTATTTTCAGAGCAAGGTGCCAGATGCCTGTAATATTGATGCATATATTTGATGCCGGATTAGTTTTATGTTCTACATAACACTATATATTGCAGAGTGAAATGAAAGAAGTGATTTTCCTGGCACATGAGAACGAGGAATGTATGTTTGTTTCTTCACTTCCATAGTAACAATAGATGTCCATTATTTTCACAGAACATGTTACTGAATAGTTTGGGCACATGGCCCTTCTCAGTTACCCTATATATTACTTTGGTGAGAAGAAGTATATGTTATAGCGGGAAGACAACACTGTATTTAGGAAGTAAAGTGTATTTTACTATTTAAAACAGTGGAGTAACTGTGTCATGATCTGGCTCATTATATGACTGTAAATGCAGCTCCACCAAATGTCTGCGTAATCCTGTATAATGCATATACTATATATGTATTATGCGCTAGACTACATCATTTCATAGCAACACTGGTTTATTTAACAATATAAAACATGGTGATGTTATAGCAGACCATAGAAACCCCCTCATAATTAGTTCTTATATCCACTCTAAGCTAGGAAGTCACAGATGATCTGCGACTGGCTGACATAGGATACTGCAACAATTGCTCTTTATATTGTATTAATAAATAACTGTGATAAAGCATATTTTACCATTGTTCTTTTTTCCCGTATTGGATGAAATACAAATGTTATATTTGCTATGTCATTATGAAAATGGTGCTTCTTCATTAACTTTTTTTAATTAGAGTAAGGAAGAATAGGAACTCTTGTCAGGTTTTTTTTGGTTGTCTTAGTTTTCTGTGTCCCTAGGTTTGTCCTCTTTAATTGTCCTGGTGACAAATGTCACCAAGATGGAAAAGGACTGACATTTTTACAAGTATCTCCAGATTAAGAAGCGACCGTCTAATGGGACAACCGTTCTTGTGACTGTTTTAGAAGGGAATTCCCTTCACTTTGTACTGATTTGCACTCACTTCCTATTGCATCTCCAGGTCAGGAAGTGAAGGGAAATTTCCACAATGGAACACAAGACAGCAAAAAAGAAACTAACAGCAGTTTAACCCAGCGTATGTGTGTGAGCCACTAGGGCTGTATGGAAATGAAGTCCTGTGCCCATTGCTTTGAGTGCTGGACAAGAAGGGTGCTCGTCTATGCTCCGGGCAATGGTAGAAAGTGACTAGGTGTCCCGGGAGCCACACATCAAGTCAAGACGTGCTATACAAGCTCTGATGGGCAGCATTGGGAGCGTGGCCTGGCGGGGTAAAGGCTATGACTGCTATTTACTATCATACAGCAAGTCTTGATTTGATGTGCGGCTCCTGGGACACGTAGTAACTTTCTACCAGCAGTTTAACCTAACCCTACTTTGCTCAAAATGGGAAAAAATGGTTTGGGGTATACATACATTTTAAATAACCTTTTCTGTATAGGACATTCTAGGAGGTGATCCTAGTCACTGAGCTGTACTGGGTCCTAAATCATTGCCATAAAAAAATTGTGCAGATATGAAAATTATTTTTCGAAGTGGGCATATGAGTTTGTGTATGGTTAAATCACATTGTCATTATTTTGTTCTAATTTTCCAGTCTCTTTTGATGGAATCAGTGCAGCAGATACAATCCAGTACATGTATGGAATCAAAGACTGCATCAATCCCAGTCCACCTTATTCCAGGTTAGGAGTTTACAGAATGTAACCAAGCTGTAGCCAAGGCAACAGGACACATCATGGTTTTGTATATAATTTTTTTATTTATTTATAATTTTGGACTGTGTTGATGGGGGAATTGGCCCATTTTTTTTTCTATTCAACCCACTGGTTGAATGAAAAAAATGAATTATATATGACCGGCTATAGGCAATGTATGATGTGCTGTCTCTTGAATTAACCCACACAGTTCTGGAAATCTATTGTTATGTAATCCAGAACTGGTTTAGAGGCACTCACAGGTCTTGCAGAGGAGGAAAATCAAGAGAAAAATGGACTGAGCTTCATCGAAATGTTGACGATAAAAACACTGCTTTTTATTATTATTATTATTATTATTATTATTATTATTATACAGGATTTATATAGCGCCAACAGTTTGCGCAGCGCTTTACAACATGAGGGCAGACATTACACTTACAATACAAATCAATACAGGAGCGATCAGAGGGCCCTGCTCATTAGAGCCTACAATCTAGAAGGGAGGGTCAAGTGGAAACAAAAGGTAATAACTGTGGGGGATGAGCTGATGGAAAAAAATGAAAATACAGTTGTTAAGTGTGGGTAGGATAGGCTTCTCTGAAGAGAAGGGTTTTCAGGGATCGTCTAAAAGCTAATAGAGTAGGAGCAAAGTGGACAGATTGGGGTAAGGCATTCCATAGAGGCTTTGGAAAAGTCCTGGAGGCGAGCATGGGAGGAGGTGACGAGGGAGCTAGAGAGCAGGAGGTCTTGAGAGGAACGAAAAGAACGAGTAGGTTGGTATTTAGAGACTAGGCTAGTGATGTAGCTGGGGGTGAAATTGTGGCTGGCTTTGTACGTAGTTGTTAGTTGTTTTATGATCTTCCTCCTCTGCAAGACCTGCGAGTGCCTCTAAACCAGTTTAGGATTTATATGGATTTCTTTGTGGGTGAGCACCTGGGCATTTACTTCATGCATAGAGCCGTAGCTACCCTTATATATATATATATATATATATATATATATATATATATTTACACAGGGTCTCAAATGTTTTGTAATTACTTTATTATATCTTTTCATGTGACAACACTGAAAAAATTACACTTTGCTACAATGTAAAGTAGTGAGGGTACAGCTTGCATAACAGTGTAAATTTGCTGTCCCCTCAAAATAACTCAACACACAGCCATTAATGTCTAAACCACTGGCAACAAAAATGAGAAAGTGAGAAAATGTCCAAATTGGGCCCAAAGTGTCAATATTTTGTGTGGCCATCATTATTTTCCAGCACTGCCTTAACCCTCTTGGGCATGGAGTTCACCAGAGCTTCACAGGTTGCCACTGGAGTCCTCTTCCACTCCTCCATGACGACATCATGGAGCTGGTGGATGTTAGGGACCTTGCACTCCTCCACCTTATGTTTGAGGATGCCCCACAGATGCTCAATAGGGTTTAGGTCTGGAGACATGCTTGGCCAGTCCATCACCTTTACCCTCAGATTCTTTAGCAAGGCAGTGGTCATCTTGGAAGTGTGTTTTGGGTCGTTATAAGAATATCTGCTTGACAAAGGATTGGGTTTCTAAACAGGATTTAAAATGTTTATTTTAATCTGTAAGACTACATCTAAATTTTAAATGACTCTCACAAGAAAGGGATTGGAAACATGAAAACACTCCTATTTTATAAAGAAAAATGTAATATTTTCCTATACCCTTGAGGGAAGGTTTTACCAAGAAAGCCAGATGTACTGTAGACATTTGCAAAGGCCAGGATCTTTTTTTTTTTTCTCCTTGGAAATAGAAAACCAAACCTTCCTTGTATTGTGTTAAAATTCAGTGCGTTATGCCCCACTTTTTTACCATTTCAAGTACTATAGCGTATCATGCACACAATCAGACAAGAATATACCTAGCAGAAAAGGGTCATTGTGCAAAGTAATTGAATAGAATGCATCTTGGAATATGATAGGCAATGTTAGACTATTATTCAACAGCTACTGTATAACATTTCTGCACAGGAGCAAATGAGAGAGAATGACAAGTGTGTGTGTGTGTGTGTGTGTGTGTGTATGAAAGTGTGCCCATACACATGTATGATTGCAGAAGACTCCAGACAGATGTTTTTTTTTTTTTTTTTTATAGAATAAAATATAACCTGTAAGCTTTTTAAATCACTGCCTGTGTCCCCATTTAGGAGGCCTCTTTTTACTTCTTGTCAAATCGATAAATGTCAGACACAACAAGATGTAGGGAAAAATGTCTCCATGAATGGCCCACTCCAGTCTTTCCAGTGTGGTAATGCATGCATCACTACAACGCGCATTAGTGCATTTCAGTGCCATTCATTTTGATTGTGTTTCAGAACACCACAATGCATGATAAGCACTACCGTGCTTTATGATATGATGCATTGGCAAAAAAAGAGCATGTTCCTTTATTTGAACCTTTTGGTGCATTACCAGCCCATTCCTTTGAATGAGCTGCCTTAATGCAACATATGTTAGTGTGCGAAAACACATGCATCAATGTACTAGGACGCCAAGGTCTGAATGGGCCCTTGATATTTATCTGACGGGGGTGAGACAAATCAAGATGAAAGAGAAAACCATCCTTCTTCTTTGCTATCGTGCTGTGTGATGGCCAGAGGGCAGGTTAAATGGGAAGCAGCTGCGGCTTTGATCGCCATTTTGTCTGAAGCGTGGATCAGGGCATCCTTTGGTTTAGCCTTTCCCTTTGGTGCTGGTGTGTGCCATTATGGCTGTTATGGGGAGGTTTGTAGTCCGAAGGTGGCTAAATGAGTGTTGGACGACCTCTTATTCTGCTTCCTATGCCCGGAGCAGTTATAGAACTCTGTTATAGTGTAGCCATCATCTAGAGAAGCGCTTATGCACCCCATGGGAAATCCCCCAATAGTGAAACAGAAAACAATAACAATACATTTCATTGATTCCTTCCATGATTTTTTGCTGTGTCCCCATTAAGATTTTTAGTCACTTCCTGTGCAGTTTTGAGTCTTGAGAAACAGAAAGTGAGAAGAAAACTCTTAATTTGAAATATAAACCTGACAGAAAATTCTAGTCCCTTTGTGGTTACTCAAAAAAGTAAAAAAAAAAAAACCTGAACTCCCCGACCTTAGTAGAATGGTTATAACGTATACAAAAAATTGCTGATATGGAGGAACTCATCCACCAAACAAGAGACACTACTGACAAGTACAGGACAACCTGGTCTTGCTGGCAGCATTTAGAATGACAAATGACTATACCAAACACCTGTCCTAAATTTACTGGTGTACACCCTAAAACAGAGGGCGAGGGAGAAGGCAGGAAACCCTATACCTATCAGCCCTCTCTACATCCCAGATCCCACAGTTGGCCATTCTCAGCACCCCCCTTTTTTTTTCTCTTGCCAACCTTCCCCCCAATCCCCCCGTCATCTTCTACCTTTATAGTTCCACTTCCTTCTTTGTACCCCCTTACAGATCTCTTCCCTCTGTATCCCCTATGCAATTTGTCACCTATACATTCCTAACTTTTGTGCACACCCCAGCTAATGTACAATCACACCTACTTTCAATCTGACCACCCAGAAAACATTTAACAACACCCAAGCCCACATGCTGAGTTGCATATGTGTAAGCACCGCATTTATAGTAATCTACATTTCCACCTGCTAACACAACCACATGGATCTGGCTCTTAATGATTGATTAGATATAGTTCCACACATCTTTTTGGATGTAGGTCTCCATCTTTAGAGACGAGTCCCTTATATGAACATGTTTGACTTTGTTTTGCTGATATAATGAGGAAAATGTAATCAATGTTCAATGTTTAATGTTTTTCTAGCATGTACCAGTTACTACATTGTCACTGTTGTGATTGATTTATATTTAATACAATGTATTTGCTTTTGACAAATAAAGCTTTTATTAAAAAAAAAAAAAAAAAGTTTTGTCTGGAGTCAGAATTTAAACTGAGAATTGGGAAACATAGATTTTTTGGTTGGGTTACATAAATGTGGCAAATAGTCTGGATTTTGCTAATTCAAAGGATTTGGTTTACTGAAACTAGATAATGCAAAATCTGGTGCAGCTGTGCATGGTAACCAATCAGCTTCTAACTTCAGCTTGTTAAATCAAGCTTGGGCAAAAAATCCTGGAAGCTGATTGGTTTCTATGTAGAGCTGCACCACATTTTGCACTCTCCAGTTTTAGTAAATCAACCTCAAAGTGTTGACAGATAGAGTGTTGCCTCCTAGTTTGTGTTCTCTTCAACTACCAAATCAGATTACGTGAAAATGTTCTTGTAGTTTTCCCTAGAACCTGATTGGCTAGTTGAAGAGAAAACAAAGTAGGTATGAAATTTACTTCCATAGTACACATTTATGATAAATTCCTTCTCAAATGCTGTTGAAACAGCATTTAGTCTTGATACGCAACCTAATGGCCAACTGAAAGAGTGCACAAGGCAGGCTGACCTGATAGACTTGAAAAGCCGCCCAACAGCCAATGGATGGAGAGTACATGGCAGGCTTGCACAAGGTGTGTCATTGGCCTAATGCTGTCAGCATGCAACAGGACATGCTTTTGCTGGCAGGATCTCCAAGAAACTTTGCAATAGATTCATAAAAACAATATTTGTTTAAGAAAATGGTATATTTAGATATGATGACAAACATACAAAAAATATATTTTTTACATTTATATACCCTTTAAAAACAGTGGTGGTTGGTGCTCAATATTTGGGGGGGGGGCAGCAAACCAATGCCAACCCCCTCCCCACTGGTGATGGACAGGAAACCGCCGACCCCCCCCCCCCTGCGGGAGATGAACGGGAATCCTCGCTCCAGGGTCATCGCTTCTCCTCCAGGCCGAACAGGAACTGGGTCCTGACTGAGACCCGATTGGCTGGGAGTCCTAAGACTCCCTGGCCATTCGGGTCTAAGGAACTGCTTCCTGATTGTCCAGGAGGAGAATCAGGAAGATAATAGCGAATATTATTTTGCTATTGTCACACAAGTGGGTGGGCTTGGGGCACAGTGCTCTGGGCCCCGAGCCCACCCCTTTTTGAAGCCAAGTAGGGCCTCAGGCTTTAATCATGTGCTTAAAAAAAAAAACACTATTGGAATCCATGCGTCCGGTGCCCTGCATGTAGATTAGGGGCTGGACACATAGATAAGGGGGAGGGGGTGGCACCCTTGCGCCCTGCATTCTGGGCCACCACTGCTTATAAAGTAACTTCAAGTCAAATCTTTTTACCCAAGCCAAATGTGGCAGAAAAACATATTACATGTGTCTATGTTAGCAGAGTGTGTAGTTGTAGCTCTACCTTTCATACGTCCATATGTGTCGAAGTGAAGACATATAAAAGGCAACTGCAACAGCTGTATCTATACATGGGGTACCTTTCTCTTTAAAATAAAACTTTGTGCAGATTCTATGAAAATCATTGAATTAGAGAAACTAATTATCAAGGAAGATCATTAAGTACTGTGCACATTTTCTAAGTAGCAGCAATTTCACTTGGTGCATTGCCAAATGACTTCTTTGAGCAGCTTTGCTTTAGCTAATAGGCAAATTTACCAGATAATTTGGCCAAAATACTGAGCAAAAGCTGACTATATAAGTATTGTCGCAAACCTCTGCATGAAACACATTTTACTTTGCAAGCCACGTCTTAGCCATGTTTAAACTCTTTACAGTCCCATCTTAAAGGAATCTGGGATAGCACTGTCGGCATTAAAAGCAAATTGCTTGTCTAATCATAGATGAGCATTAAAATGGCTGGATAAGCATACCAGGAAATTAATTCTGGCTCAGCAAGAGATGGAGTGTATATTGTAAAGACATTTGAATACAATTTCCAGGAACACTGAAAACTACATTTGTTGCCTACAGACAGCAGGGAAATGTGGGTTGGGCAATACTCAAGAGGGCACATACAAGGTCTACGTATAATTGCAGAACTCACTACTGAACAGCTGTGTACTCCCTTTTTCTGCTGTCTGAGCCTCCAGTAGGTTTATTATGTCAGATTGTGTTCAGTGCTGTGAGATCTTGGCTCAGGAGTGTTGTTTTTTGTTGCTGATACTTTAGGCACTTGGTGAATATGGTCCTTTTGGGTTAACTAGTGGTTGGGTAAAGAGTTAAATTAGGATAAGTAGTTAGGGGGCTAAGGTTAAGAATAGGTGCTAAAAAAGAAATAGTCACTTTTCCAAATTAGACGAAAAGGACAGTGTCCAGTGCCAGGAATATATACTTAGATAGTCATGCTCCTTTACCTCCTCTCCGCTGCAGCATCCCCACCTGTCTAATGTTGTTGACTAGTGGCAAGAATTTAGTAAACTTTTGAACATTTTGATTAGTTTGGCCAAATTATTTTGGCCAAAAAATTGTGCAGGTTTGGAAAGCTCCTGTTGGCCTTTCTGATGGGATGATGGAAGAAAAAACACCTGAGCTACTTCCTTTAAAAACTCTACAAGGATCCTAAGATCCTGAGACAGAAGGGTGGCACCTACTGGCACTGGCAGTCAAGCCGAGGGTTTCCAAGCAACAGCAGAAGCAAAAACAACCTTTGCAGCAGCCTTTGGTCCCTTTCTCCCAGATGCCTTTTGGAAGTGCAAAAATAGAAAATTTGAATTTGACTCAGGACATTGGAATTAACTAAATGCAGTTCAAATCTAAAGTCATCTGAATTTTAGGATTAAGCCTCACATGCTTCTCTATACCCAGAAGCTCGGCTGTGTTAGCTGGGGCTCTGGCATTGCAGAAAGGCAGTGAGGACATATGGCTGGTTAAGCATACATCCCTGGGAAGGAATGACTATGTGCAGGCACAGTCACCTTGCCCTGAATAGACAAAGTGACGCTGTGTCTTTAAGGTGAGGAGTGAGGGTAATTTTTTTAAAGTCAAGTGATTGATTAAACATTAGTGAGCAGGTCAAATGTTAAGGGCTAATTTTTTGGGTTAGGTTAAGTCTTAGGCCTATAGTGAGTACTGTATAACTTAAGGCTTTTGCTTATCAAATTAACTATTTCTATAGGGTCTGTGCATTGCACTGTAATAAGAAAGCCCAGCACTACCTTTATGCTTTCTAGCAGATTGTGGGAGTTCATGAGGTAAGACTTTGAAATCTGTGTAAGTTCAACAGTTGCTATGTGAGACAACATTTGTACGTTGGTGACTTTGCATCAGATGGGCATAGAGCTCCATTTGTTACCTGCAAGTGGTAAATATGAAATATTACTATGCAGTGTTTCATATTTATTTGATTTATAAGACCTTTGAATCTACTCGTTATCACATACAACTATTTTAAAATTTGTTAGAAAATCCTTTTGCCAGCAGAGCAAATTATCAAAGTACCGCAGGGAACCTCTGTGTTTAGCACAGGCAAAGGAACGCTATGCTAATATTCTTTCAAAGTAAATTGAAGTCTTACAGCAGCCCACAAGTCATGAATAACAAAGTGCCATGCTAATAAACTGGTCAAACTTTGCATTAGCTGTACTGAAATATGCTGTACTCGATTATGTCAAGCAGTCCCCTATATAGAATTCCTTAGTTATTTTACACTTAAAGTGATACTAAAGGATCGTTTTTTTTTTGTTTTTTTTCTTCTTTAAATAAAAACATGTCATACTTACCTCCACTGTGCAGCTCGTTTGGCACAGAGTGCCCCCAAACATCCATTTCTGGGGTCCCACGGTGGCTCTCGCGGCTCCTCCCCACATCAGATAACCCCCTTGGAGAAGCGCTCTCCCAAGTGGATTACCTTGCGGGCGCGCTCCCGAGTCCAGCATTCGGCGTCCATAGGGGCCGAATGCAGGACTCGGCCCCGCCCCCGGCGCACGTTTCATTGGATTTGATTGACAGCAGCGGGAGCCAATGGCTCCCTCCTATCAATTTATCCAATCAAGAGCTGGGAACCCACGGCGGGGATGCGCCGACAGAAATTCGGGCCTCAGGTAAGTAAAACGGAGGGCTGGGGACTGCAAGGTGTTTTTTCACCTTAATGCATAGGATGCATTAAGGTGAAAAAACACGAGCCTTTACAACCCCTTTAAGCTAGTCCATAACATTTACTAACAACTGCGTAGTGCTAGGACCCACATGAATAGATATTGATGTAATTAAATGGTGAAGTAGGTTCTCAGACCACAAAGTTGCTAGTAAATCAAAAAAGATTGCATAGGGACTGTACAACCAACAAGATGTGTTGGTAGGCTTAGATTATATTCACCGACACTGAATGTTAAAGAACATCAATTACCTATATTTTTGGGGTGCAATGAATAGACACGTGTACATGACCACCACCTGTACATATGTGTAGTGAGCAATTCAGTATACACCCCCACATAAACAGATAATTATAGGATAGATATGTGATAGATAGATAGATAGATAGATAGATAGATAGATAGATAGATAGATAGATAGATAGATAGATAGAATCTATTTATCTGACAGACAGAAAGATAGATGTGTCAGTTTCAAGACAAAAGTAAATTATACAGGCAATGACTTGCTGCGTGGCCCAGACATTTCTAATAGCAATCCCACACTTCAGAAGTACTGGCTATAGCTCAATGCGAAAGGACTACTCTATAGATTGTTTTATTTATGCCAAAGGGCTTCCAGAGAATAAGTAACTAGTAGTTCTCTGTCTCTTAAATCTTCATTTGAAACACCTTTGAGCCTAAGATATAAGTATTCAGTACGGGGACATAAATTTCAGTATACAAATATAGTTCCACTATTGGCACCCATAGGGTAGTGTGGGCAACTTGCCTAATGGTAATTATTGGCAATCCTTTCCTCTAATTCCATTGTTTAATAAATAATGCTGACATTATTGCATTCATTATGTTACTTACCTCTGCAGGCTTTAATGATCAAGCAGCATCATGCTATTCTGTCTCGAAATGTTGGCACATGTTAAAGATGAAGCAGCTGGGGTTAGTTTAAGCCTATCGGGTGTAGCAGTTAATCATGGCACTCAGCGTTGGGTTTTATCACTATTTGGCAAATGTTAAATGTTGTGAATCTATAATAATATTTGGTCTAGCATATTTATTATTGGTACAACTAGTTGTCTTAAGGCTATATTGTATCAGCCATCATTGTTATATGAGTCCTTTATTTTTCTGAATTGGTTATACTGCTTTATTTCTTTTAGACACAGACCACAGACTGGTCAACTATCTTTGTCAATATCATTCTGTGAAGCTACTGGAGATTTGAAGATATTACTCCAATATTACCATGGGTCATACTCACAGCAGGTTTGATATCTTCCACTCAGTAGTACCGTCCCTGCTCTGGAATACATTTTTTCCCTTATCATGTAAAATATCAACCTTTGTTTTGGTACATCTTCTGTTATACATTCTCGACTTGCGGTAGGAAGGAAAGAGTAGAAGGAAAAAGTATACACCGTGGTATAAATGTTACGGAATATTAGAGATTTCCTTTGTGTTATGTGTACTTTGTTACATTGACAGGCATTCTCCAGTGTAGGAGTGACTATGGGCCTTGGGAAAGTTGGGTGGTAGCAGCAGGAAAGGCACACTGCAAGCACTGAGCAGCAATGCATTGACAATCATTGAAAGAGTCCCCATCAGAAGCAAACTGCAAAATCAGGAACTGAACACTGATAAACTGCAGTGTACCAGACCAGTCAAGCTAAAGATAGGAAATTCAGTCCTGACTGCCAGGTTAGCTTCTTCCATTTGGGAGATGAAGATATCAAAATTTCCTCTTGTTAGTTATAGGTTTTTTGGTGATCCATGAGACTAATGGATCACCAAAAGCATCATAACAGTGATTATGACAATCACAAATAGTAGCTTGCTCCATGCTAAACTATGTTGAGTAAGCCCTGTAGTAGCCCCGCAGGGCTGTATATGGACAATGAACTGCCAAGTTTTATCCAAGTATTTAGAAATCCACCTGTGAGTTGCTGAACTCACGTCTGTTGCTATAATTACAGGACAGATATCACTGTCTACTTCCATGTTTGAGATTCCAGGTAAAGAAAATGTAATGGATTTGGCAGGGGCATAGCCTGCATTCACCTACCTGAGGTGACCCCGTATTATTCATTCTCTTGTACAATGATATACGGTAATCCCCTATTCTAGCTGAGCTTCAACTTCATAATTTTGAAGAAAATACCCCATGTTCTCTGGTATATTTATTTTTCTGTTGTGTGTTAACTGTTTTATTCTTATAGAAGATGTAAACTCTAACTGAATGATAATCGTTTACCAAAGCACTGTATATCATAAGCTGTCTTTTTTTTTTTTACATAATACAATTCTGTTTTTTAGCTATTTTTCATCTTTGGCTGCATGTCAGTGCTGCTGACCTCCCACGGCTTCTTTGTAGTCACTTTGTGTCTACATGCACACAAACGATGGCTGAAGAGCTATTTTTCCTGTTGGTGACATTAGTGGACCATGCCTACATGAAACCACTACTTTTGGTCCTAATGGGAAGCTTATGTGACAGGGTGAAAACACAGTTTGTGGGAAAAGGACAATAACTTGTCATTCAACAACAGAAAGTGCCTGAACAAAGACCATTATGACAGTATCACTAGGAGCAGTGGTGGCCGTTGGTAATTTTTTTTTGAGGGGGCGGCAAACATTGACAAACCCCCCCCAGTCCAGTTGGCCAGTTGGTCAGGTTCGCAGCACTTAACCCATCAATTGGCGGGCAGTGCTTCTCCCGTGCTTCACCAGCGGCTTCCCCTGTGCTCCGCAGGCATCACGGCGGCTTTCCCTTCCCCTGCTCTCTGCGGTCATCACGAAGGTGGTGGCGGCTTCCCTGTCCCCTGCTCTCTGTGGCTTACTTTTCCTCCCTCCTCCTCGGTGGCCAATCGGGATGCTTCTATTTTCGGCCAATCGGGAAACGGGTCTCATATCCTCTTCCTAATTAGCTAGGAGGAGGATCAGTGTTTCAATAGCGAATATTCATTCAATATTGTAACACACCTTGGTGGGCTCATAGCACAATCAAAAATAGAGCCCACTCTATTTTGAAACCTATTAATGCCTCTGGCTCCAATCAGGTGCTTCAAAAAACACCCACCCCGTTGGAAATTATGTATCCGTTGTCCTGAAAGGGGCCGAATACATGAATAGATGGGGCGGCTGTGGATAGGGGGGGGCAGGACCGGGAGCCCCTAATGGATGGGATGCCCCTGACTAGGAGTTATATTTTGAAAGGTGCATATTTAAAAATATTGATAATGATTATACAAATATATATTTTATATGAATTTAGTGATTGGGTTTAAATCTAAGTTAAATCTAAGTTATCCTGTTGTAACGTTTTACATATGTCCCCTTTTCCTGTGGTAGATTTTCCAATTTTTTTGGACGTTTTTCAGTTCTGTAATGTATTTTTTTTGTGCAGTGCAACATTTTGTGTTTTATTCTATTATTTTGTGGCACATTGCCCTGTTCACTTTCATATTTCTTTGTTAGTTGTCATTGCGGTAAATCATTATTAGTCATTAATGAACTTAATCCCAGATTAGATTTACTGAAGTGATTCAAATAAATGACAAACTAGAATGTCTATCTATGCATATCTGTTGCTGTTCAGCGTGTCAACTTTCACAAGTTTTGCTTTTGTGATTGCCATGCTAAGATGCAGCATATCATTAAACAAAAGGTTTAATAGTCAGCATTGTTAATCACTTGTTTGCCTAGTGTCTGATATTGTTATCATAGAGTCTGTGTTTGTGCTGCACTTCAGAGTAGTCAGATCTATAAGAATGCTGTTCTTGCAAAACCTGGAAAAAGTATGCGAACTAGCAGCCAATAATATCAGAGATTACACAGAAAGGAATGCTGTTAGTAATACTACGTGGTTGATCCACCCTGAAAATAACGACATTTGTCTGGGCTGAGTATATTCTGCAAGGCAACTGGTAAAACGGATCAAGCAAGGCCTTAAAGACTGCCCATACAGAATACAGAGAGCTTGGATTTGTTTACTGAATTGGATTTACTGAAGGCAAATAGGCAGTTCCCTTTGCAAGTAAAGTTGCATTTTGCAACAGAATTTTTTCTTCAGCTTAGTGAATGTGGTGAAATTTAACTTTGCTAAAAATATCCAATCATGTGCAAGAGCAGTTAAAAAAAATAAAACTGAATTTTTGCTTGCATGCAATGGGATGATGGAAGTCAGCAGAGCTTCACCTCTTTTAGCAATAGTAAAGCAAATACCTTGGGGTTGATGTATTAACCTCCCTGACGGTTTTCCCAAGTGTGGCTCGGGGTTAAATTTCAGCATCATTAGCGGTAACCCCGAGCCACACTCGGGATTACATCTCAGGATCCTGGTGTGGTATACTTACCTTGTCCCTAGGATCCTGCGATGTCCTCCCGCGCTGTCTGCGGGCTCCGTCCTCTTCCCGAAGCCTCTCTGTGCCAGGCTCCATTGCCTGCGAGCGTCATAACGCATGGGGCGGAGCCTGGTGGCAAATTCAAAAAAATTTAAAATTCATAACACATACAGTACTGTAATCTTACAGATTACAGTACTGTATGAAATCATTTCACTTCCCTTTTGTCCCCAGTGCTTTGGCCCATGCCCTGCATGCAGTTTTATATTATATATACTGTTCTTTCTGCCTGGAAACTGGAGATTGTCCATAGCAACCAAATAGTGTCCCTTAACGTCAAAAGTGGCTTTAGACCAGCTAGAAAACAGCGATAGTAAATTAGAACACTTGCAGAATTGAGCGATAGTGAATCCTGGGGAAATTTATTTTATTATTATTATATATTTTTTTTCATTATTTAATTTATTTATTACATTATAATTTATGATTTTGTGTTTCAAACTTCATCATACCCGGGATATCTACTAGACTCTTGGTGGACAGATATAAGTGTGTTATTGCTAAGAATTACAGACTTACAATATAAAACGCCAAATTTCTGTGCAAATTAATTGCACCGCGTTGAGACACAAAAATCTGAAATAATCATATCGCCAGGGAGGTTAAAGGCAAATAGGTGAATCTCTGTTGACTTCAATTATCCAATCATCTACAAGCAAAAATACAGGTGTTTTTTTTTGTTTCTATGCATGAGATTAGATATTGTTTTCAAAATTATTTGTAACCATATTCATTAAGCTAAAGGAAAAATTCCTTCCAAAGTGAACAGCCTATTTGCCTTTAGTAAATCAACCCCTTTGTGTCAGGCGATATCTTCCTGGGCATAAAAGAAGCCTAACTCAAGTCAAGACATTTTGTGAGAGTTAGATAAAGTTGGAAAGGTTTAGAACTTCCTTCAACTTTTAAATCTTATTTTTGTCTCCATTAGAGTAGATGTGAACCCCAGGGGCTCTTTCACATTAGTGACAGTGCTTACTGCCCTCTGAAAAGAGAAGCACGGTGGATTTTTTAATCCCAAGGGGGATTTTGTTCTAAATTACTGCTCCATAACTAACCAAGTGTTTGTTTGTGGTGTTCTCTTATTGACCTCAATGGGAGTGTTTGAACAAAACAAAACAAAACTTCCATCTTTAGTGTTAGAATGTAGGTGGGTGGCCACCTAATTTTACAACCCCCTGGCCACCCGTGTGAAAGAGCCCTAACCGAATAACATATGATTTGCCACTTCCTGTCTACATATGTTCCAGTGGTGGCTACATGCCATTTCTTGGGGTGGCTTTCCTAATGGTAATACCAGAGGACCATGTCTGTGAAAAGTGCTTCTTCATTGGAAGAGCATGTGACAGGGCTAACATACAGAAAAACAACTGGGGGTACTGAATCCAACTGAACAAGGATCACTACATATTATTTTAATGAAAGCAGAAGATTTAAATAGATTGGAAATTTCATTTTGAATGTATATTAACACATTCATTTCCTAAGCTATACCTAGATTTCTCTTCTTTTCCCATTCTATCTGACACCTGTCACCTGGGCAGGAAATGAGGAATAATCTTCTTCATTGGGTCACAGAGAACAAAAATGTGCTGACAGAAGATCTAAACCTTTCATTCCACTATAAAGTGCGTGTTTCTTTGTGCCCATGTTCCCATTGAATGGATTTTCTGTTGCGTCACCCTGCAAATAACCCAAAACTGCAAAAAAATCTCTTAAATCGGGGCACGCACAGCACTAAAACAGAGGTTGACAGAGGTTTTAAACCCTTTACTCTCTGTCGAAAACTGCAACAAAAAAGTTAGGCATCTAGCCTTAGGTTACATTAAGCATAAGGATGTTGCTAACTACAGCTAAGTTCAGCATTCCACAGAGATGAATACAGGAGGAAAGATTTAAATAGCAAACTCCTTTAAATAAATAAGAGTTTAAATCCTATAGAATGTAAATCCTGAATGTTGACCTCTTTTTATACATATATGAAACAAGGCGCTTTCTTTTTTATCTCAGTGGGCGTTGTATCAATGAGTCATGGATTTGTTTTAGATTTGTAGATTGCTAAATTCATAACTTTTAACATCCTCTATTAATGAAAAAATCATTATCCCACTGTTATTCTGTGCAGACAGCAAAACTGATGGCGTAAAAAGATCTGGCTCTTTACTATGTAATTTTACTTCTTGACTTTAAACCCTCAAAGGCTTTTTGATCCATTGCCTTGTTTTACATTCTGGTTATTTTTTCTAGATTCAGAGCCTTAAGACCATCACGTGTATTGCGTTGGATTTGTGTAAGCAATTCCACCAGGATAAGGAGGTTCTGTTTTACTAGACCACACCTTTCTGCATGGGGCTTATGTGTGCTGTATGTATTATATTAAAATGGCTTAGTAAGGTCAATACTGCAAAAACAGAAAATACTGAAGGAGAGTTATTTGTTTTACTGCACAGTAAGGTAGTGCAAACAGGAACAGCTATACATCTAATTGAACAGATGTGGTATAAAATTAATTTAGAATCCCCCCTCTGCCATTTCAAAGTACATATGTGCCAATATAAAACATGCTCCTGACCAGGTGTTTTAAGAAGAAAAAGGTCAGAGGTACAATGATCATCTATCATAGATGGCGCAAAGCTATGGTAGCTGGCTGTCCATTATTGCAAGTGCAGAGGGTTGCAAAGTTTGTGCCAATCAATGGGGTGTGCCAAAATACTGACAGTTTTGGCGCCTTAATGCAGTATGACTAGATACATCAAAATGTGTGCAATAATGCATGCACAAGTTTGAACATTTAGTGCTTCAAAAAACAAAATTGCAAATTAATTTAATAAAAGTATATCAGATCTAAATCTACTTTGATGGATTTCCATTCTAAATGTTAAATATTTGGTTTCTTGAACCTGGGAAACAGTAAAAAAAAGAAGGGTGGTGGATTGTTGTGGACCAGTGAAGGCATGCAGCCATCTTTTCAACTAATAGTGATTAAAAATGTCCAAAATGTTCCCAAGTATGCGACCAGCATTAGGAATGGTCACCATATTATTGATGAAAATTGGACTTCTTGCTATACTTATTAATTATCATAGGAAATACAACATATGTCATAATACATAATACATTTTTCACAGAAATGGTCACGGTCCTAAAGAAGAAGTATCACTTTTTTTTTACAGTATTCAGTTCCCGATGGGACAAAGTACACGCCATACTTTGTTTCTTCTTCCTAGGTCCCCTGAGACATTAGCTGCGATGCTAGATCGCTAGACCCCCCCACTGGAGCACTGACCATCTCCCTCTGCATTCTTCTTTCCAGTGCTTGCTGAGAGCTAGACACAGGCACTTGCTAGAAAAGCAGCCATCTCTTTGCTGGCTGCGATGTTGGGCAACCATATGCCAAGCAGAGGTTGGGGGTGCCCTGTCCAACATTGTAGCTGGCGTTACAGAGAACCTAACAAGATAGGAGAAAGTACTACATGCACTTTATCCCATCATGAACTGGATAATGTTAAAAAAAAAAAAAAAAAACTTCTTTAAGAAAAGGGCTAGCAAGTTTTGGCAGTGTGGTTGCTAAGGCTAGGGGGTCATCTGGTTTTAAGCAAACACTCTGGCATTATAATAGACTAGAGTGCACTTACTTGTAGTAAAGTTAGCATAAAGCAACTTTAACAGCTACCTGCTTTAAACCACTGTCCTGCTTTTTGAGTAGCTTAGAAATGTTTATTACTTGAGGACTACCTAATAATACAAGCCTCACATCGCTGCATCATGAAGCCTACAGATGTGTGCTATCCAGTGTAAGTTCTCCACATATACATTATATGAAACATGAAAGTTTTTGGCCACATGATTATTACACTTGAAAAAGCTTGTTGGACATCTGATTCTAAAACCATTAACATTAGAAAAGACTTTGTCCCCAGTTTCGTGAGTTTAAAAGCGTCCACTCTTCTGGAAAGCCCTTCCACAAGGTTTTTGTGTCTGCACCAGTTTAGCCCAAAGAGCATTTGTGAGGTTAGGTATTGATGTTGGACAAGAAGATCTGGCTCGCAATCAGGATCCTAAAAGGATGTCAGTAGGGTTAAGGGCACTCAAGTTCTTCCACACCAAACTCCTCAAACCATGTCTTTATGGAGCTGGGTTTGTACACAGGGGTTAATTTGCTAAAACTGAAGAGTGCAAAACGTGGCGCAGCTCTGCTCAGAAACCAATTAGCATCCAGGGTTTTTTTTTTTTTCCGTCAAGGCTTAATTGAACAAGCTAATGTTAGAAGCTTATTAGCTACTACGCACAGTGGCACCAGATTTTGCATTCTCCAGTTTTAGTAAATCAACCCCAGGGGCACATTCATGCTAAGATAGAAGATAGCCTTCCCCAAACTGTTGTCATAAGGTTGGAAGCACACAATTGTCTGTAATATCTTTGCATGCCATAGCATTAATTGTACTCTTTACTGGAAACATGGGAACCCAATAATTTGGAGCACTGTCTCTTAGCCATATAGTGCATATACCATACGTTGCATGTCATATTTCCTATAATAGTTTTCTGGTTTGTAATACCAGCGTGTTCTTAGATAAAGCGAAAAACCAAAGCTCATTTCCTTTATTATGCACACTACTAAAAGCTCTGAGTCCTATGAGCTATTATCCACTCTATTATTACATGCTGAAACCTATTGGAACACAAGAAATATGCGGTAACAGAAGAGAGTCATTATAGAGGTTCATTTTCTGTTTTTTTTATTCTATTTAATGTATGATGAATTGCTGATGTAAAAACAGCGTCTTTACCTGCCGTGAGAGCCATGTATAAGGAATTACATTGTAATACAGGTCTGCTTAGAGATTCCCAGACCAAATGGCGGCTTCATTATTTTTCCGCAGCACAGCCGCTTGTTTTTTCCTGCTCGCTCTGTTAAATGTGGCAGTGTGCATTGAGAATATTTTTTGCCATATGGTAACATTTGATTAATAAAATACATTCACTCGGCCGTATTGCTTTCTTCAATGAAAATTATTCTTAAAATAATATTTAACAATCGTTACTGACAATAAAAATGAACAGCCAATGTAACAAATGAACGTTTATTTTCATGACTGGTGAAAAGGTATCTCAAAAGAAACTATTGCCAACCAGCTAAATACATAATTGAAACAAATATTTTTGAATTGTTTTAGTTAATACTTACATTAAACAATCACTGTGCTGGAGTAAAAGGTATGTGAACCCATAGGCTAATTTCTTCTACGAAAGCTAATTACAGTCTGTGGTTTGTACACCTGGAGTCCAATAATAAAGTGAGTTTGTAGGTGAGGTTAAGAGCTACTTTGATAAAAGATACGCAAACATTTTAAGATTGCTGTTCATAAGAAGCTTAAGCTGATGTGAACAATACCTTGCAAAAAGGAGCTCTCTGAAGACATACAATCAAGACTAGTTAATCTGTATAAGGCTGGAAAGGGATATAAAGCAATCTCAAAGTGTTAAGGCACCCATCAGTCGACAGTTAGACAAACTGTCTGTAATGGTGACAGTTTAGTACTGTGGCTACTCTTCCTAGACATCACTGGAGCTAGAAAACATCCCTGTTCATGAGTCTACTGTATGTAAGTGTTTGAACAGGCAGGGTGTCCATGGCAGAACACTCCAGAGGAAGTCTCTCTCTCCAAAAAAAAATTGCTGCATGGCTGAAATTTTCCAAAGAGCACCTTGGCAAACTGCAACACTATAGGGAAATAATTTGTGAACTTATGAGATAACATTTTAATTGTTCGGGAAGAATACTCAGCACTATGTATGGCACAAAAAGGGCACAGCTTACCAACATCAAAACACCATCCCAACGCTGAAGTATGGTGGAGGGAACATCGTGATTTGGGTTTGCTTCGCTGCCTTAGGGCCTGGACCACTTGCCATCATCGAGGGGAAAATGAATTCCCAAGTTTACCAAAATCTTCTGCAAGATGATGTCAGGGTGGCTGTCCATTATCTGAAGCTTAGTAGAAGTTGGGTAATACAGAAGGCAAATTACCCTAAGCATCTAATTAAATCCACAAAAGACCATCTTCAGAAAAATAAAATGCTGCTTTTGGAGTGGCCCAGTCAGAGCCCAGACCTTAATCTCATAGAGATGCTGTGGAATGACCTTAAGAGAGCCGTTCACACCAGACATCCTACAAACCTGTCTGAGCTGCAGCAGTTTTGTAGAGAGGAATGGTCAAAAATTTCTCCTGAATGTTGTTTAGGTCTGATCCAGAACTACCGAAAGCTCTTGCTTGAAGTCATTGCTGCCAAAAAAGGTTCGATAATGATAAAGGTTAATAATGTCAAGGGTTCATTTACTTTAACCTCCAGCACTGTGAATGTTTAATGGGTGTGTTCAATAAAGACACAAAAATTAGTATTGTTTGTGTGTAATCAGCTTAACCACTTGACCTCAGAAAGGTTTCACCCCGTTCATGGCCAGGCCATTTTTTGCTATTTAGCACTGTACTACTTTAAAGGAGTTGTAAAGGCAGAAGGTTTTTATCCTATTGCATTCTATGCATTAAGAAAAAAAAACCTTCTGAGTGTAGCAACTGCCTCAGCATTCCCTACTTCCCTATTACTTACCTAAACCCCATCTCTTCAGCGATGTCCACAAATGTCTAAGATACTTCTCCTGATTGGCTGAGAAGCAGCAGTTTCGCCACTGGCTCCCGCGGCTGTCAACCAAAGTCAGTCAGCCAATCAAGGGACACAGGGGGCAGGGGCCGGGGCTCCATGTTTGAATGGACAAACAAAGCTGTGACTCAGCTCCAGTGCCCCCATAGGAAGCTGCTGACTGGGTGGGGGCACTTGATAGGAGGGAGGGGCCAAGAGCAGCAAAGAGGGACCTGAGAAGAGAAGGATTCAGGCTGCTCTGTGCAAAATCAACTGCACATAGGAGAAGTATAACATGTTTGTTATTTTCTTTTTAACCGAGACTTTACAATCACTTTAACTGCCAATTGCACAGTCATGCACCACTGTACGCAAATTAAATTTATATAATTTTTATTCACACAAATAGAGCTTTATTTTGGAGGCATTTGATCATCACTGTTTTTTTTTTATTAGACCAAACATTTTGAAAAAAAAAAAAAACAATATTTTCTACTTTCTGATATAAAACATATCCAATAAAAACAAACTACTAAAACAAACATACTACTAAATGTATGGACTATGATATATATATTTGAAAATTGATCAATCCTGATGTACTGATGGCCTATCTTATTTCTTGAGATCCTTAAAATGCCAGGACAGTAGAAATCCTCCCCAAATGTGATTTACTATTGTGTGCTTTGATTGGCCAACATCTATCATATGGTACAGGGTGCTTTGATTGGCCCAAGTACCATGTGAAAGCTGTGGGCCAATTGCAGCATCACTATAGGAATTACAGCTGTTATGAATAAAATTAATTCATAATAGTTTGTTGACATTATGATTGTGTGACCGCATAACAATCACATGATTCACCAGTCGCTGAAAGCATATGAGTACCAGAAGCCTCAATCCACTGTGTCCAGTTGTGGGAGTGGCGTGCTGTATGCCCCTACCCCGGAAGTGTGAGGATGATGTGCATGTGCGTGATCCTGACTGCCCGTGCCGCCCAAGCAGTTAGGCACAATGTGTTTGTCTATTGTTGTGACTTAGAGGAGGATCAGATCACATTTTATGATAAATTTGTGCAGAAAACCAATTAATTCCAAGGGGTTCACAAGTTTATTCTGCCTAATTTTGCCTTTCCTGCAACCCCCCCCACCCATTTCTATTAACATACTAATAAAACAAAGCAAAAATAACTCTCCAGTTTCATTACAGACCTTATATTAGATCTCTGACTTAATCACTAAGCCTCTGTGCTTCTCTATGTAATGTCATTAGATCATAGCTGTTGGGAAGGACCGTCAGAGTGCTGTACATAACTTCTTGAAAACATACGCTGCCTCAGTTATCCTCTCAAGAGCCCTCAACATCAATGCAAGCAGCAGGATGGCTCTTGAAAGGATCTATACAAATATTAAAATACTTTAATGTCTGTCTGGAGGAGCAAGCATTCCTAGGTGGACTGTATTTGCATGTATACTAGGTTACGTGTTCTGCACAACTGAAAAAAATAGAATCCAAACAATCTATAGTATACTATAAAAACTATAATGTCTGCTTTATATGTAGAAACTTTATTAAACTGTATAGTCTGCCAATGAAAAACGTGCAGAAAAAGTTGTCACTAAGGGGTGCATTTGTAAACAATTCGCAAAGCATTCACCCAGTAAATTTCTTATGATACTTAGTACCATCTAGTGGCCAGATGATGTATTTTCCATTTTTAATCAATGAGAAACATTCTATCAGCATAGGAAATAGCCTAATCCCATTTGTTTTTTCCCATTTTGCACATAAAAAAATGTATGTGCGCTTTCACTTGGCTAATTGCTATGCAGTTATTTTATTTATAAACCCCAAGTCAAGAGATTCTTCTTAATGTATCCTAACCGCACATATTTCTTCATTAGCAGTATGTCTATGTATATAATGTTTTTGATAGTACCCGCTCTTACCCTGTTGCACTAGGTTAGACCATGGCCCTTGAGTGCCTTAATGAAAATTCCACCCTGACCTGTAGCATTTTTGATGAGTGTAAGGAGCACACTGCAACATCACATTTATAAAATATGGAATTATTACAGAGCAAATGTATTCAATCAAAAAGCATTTGTAAAAGCAATGTTCGAAAGTTTTACCGCTGAGCTTATGGTAAATTATTGTCAGTCTGTTGACATTTCTCTCCAAATGGAAGAAATGTTATTTTGCTCCCTCAGTGATTACAGATGTTGGGTAAGTGGCTGGAGACCTCCAAATTGACTGATTTGCTTAGAAAAACACCAGAATTATAAATAATGCACCAACCTTCCAGCCAGGGATAACAGAATGTTCATTTGCATACAGACACTGCCAGCAATTCACCTTAAATAGCTCCAAACAGGAACCGTTTGCAGCATACAACTGTTTTTTTATCGAGATAACCACAGAAGACAACCACAGACAATGGCTGGGAGCTAGAACAGAAATACCATACAGCCTTTATTTGTAAGAATGAACATTTGGTGACCAGATTTTGGGTGAAAAGCTGGCCACCAAATAGTGACTCCAAGTATCTTATAGCATAGTGATAGGTTCTCTTTAAGGCAACCAAAGTGGACACCAAATAAAACTTGTATGTGCAGCTATACCAAAGGTAAAGTAGAACCAAACACTAACTAGAAGGCACTTAGTTCAGCACTATGTATATAATAAACTATTGACATTTGTTTTCTAATAAAATATCTTTTTCAACTTTTTTATCTTTTTCACGCATCTCATTGCTGCTTATTAGGGATGAGCTTGTGTTCACTCCAAACCTGAAAGATGGCTGTCAATGCTGGGCCAATGAGTTGTGGGCAGGAGATTCTCTAACCCACAGCTGCAAAGGGGCCATGTGGCTATATGATGTCACAAGCTGCCTTTTTATGTATATCAGCTGCCGAGCGGGAGATTTTCCTGCTCATAACTCATTGTCCCAGCAATATCAGCTAACTTCCAGGTTCAGATGAACTTGGCTTTGGACCGAACCTAAGCTTATCACTACTGTGATCTTTCCAGCTGCACCTCATATTGCTCTGGTTCATCTTTCTGTTAGTGACAATGTTGGACGATGCCTGCAAAATGTGTGGTAGAAAGAAATCCTGGATAGCCGCACTCTGGGATAAGGACATCTTTATTTCAATAAAATCCAACAATACAGTCAATAGCAGAGACATACAGGGTGGTAGACTGCTAAGCAGTGCGGCTATCCAGGATTTCTTTCTACCTCACTGCAAACCAGCAAAGCCAGCACCTGGAACCAGTTCTTGTCATTCCAGAGTTCAGTGTCATTCCAGAGCAAGAGTGTTTGTGAGCTGCATTTCCTTTTTTCCTGCCTGCAAAATGTGTGTTAGCACATCCACTTGTAGTCTCCACCAGGGGCATGTTTAATAGAGAGATGGTGCAAGTGCACCAATCAGGAGACAGTTGTCACCCCAAACCAGGAAGTGCTTGCACAACAAACTTCATGGCAAGATCACAAGGTATTATTTTTAATGAAAGCTGCATATGTAAAAGTAACTTTTAAAATTACATGAACAAGTGAAGATTTATCTAAACCCAAAAACACAAAATGTAATATATAGCAGCTTGCCAATCCTTAGGAGTCATGGTTGCATTAGTTTTCTGTTTTTAGTATTTTTCCTTTATTTTCACCTGGTGATCTTACTAATAACACACTTGCTGTCTTAGGGTGGCTTTTCTATCTACGGAAGAGAAATGGAGACACCATTGGAAAGCAGCATTGTCTGGGGAGGGTAGTATTACATGGCCTAGTAGATTTAGATGGACTTTACATAAGTGAGTAACAAATTAAAGCCTAACTTCAGCTAACACTTTTTCAGGAGTTACAGAAAGTTCTTTTTTTCCTTTTAAGATAAAGGTTTTAACTAAATAAATAAAGGCTGATAAGGGTTTACTCCAGGAATGTGAGCTGGAGAGAGGATACTGTAAATATTTTGAGACCTTTTAGAAGGGTCATTGCCTCCCAGACTCTGCCTGGTGAGGATGGGCTTGTAGCTGGGTCCACTCTTACCTCAGAGGCTGAGGAAGGAGGCATGGTTTGCCTCCAAAACACGTCCTGGTTGACCACACAGCTCCTTGGGTTGACAGGTTGTTCCCTGAGCTTGACAGTTCCCTCTACGTGGCGTTCACCGGCAGGATTGTCCAGATTCTGGCACCACTGTTTTCCAGCGGCTCTGGTACTCCTTTGACTTTCCCCAAGATATTTCACCCTGTTCACTACTGCCTGTTACCCAAGACCACATTGTGAGTGTATTTTATTTGCATCTTGTGTTTTATCAATAAACTGTGCTACATCACCAGTGGTTTGGCGCCTCTCTTTCTGTTCCCTCTTCTATTGCAGCACTCGAGTTCCCAGCCCATTTTGAGAAGGCAGCCAAAGGATCTAGCCCAGGATGTCAGCTAGTGACTGATAAACGTATACTTTTCTTAACCTTCGGAAATATACAATTTTACACTAGCTTAGCATATCGGGATAATAGTCCCTTTTGTAGTTTGGGGGTATTATTGTTGTATACAGACAAGGGTAGCGCTAATTGTGTGTTTTAGTTTTACACTCTCGCCTTCCAGGCTGCTTCCTGGGGGGGGTGAAGCTCCAAATAGGTTCAGTCTTTGCTTCCCAGGCCTCATGCCTGAAGAAGGAAGCCAGAGCTAAGAAATACTGTTTGTTATCCTAGCTGTTCATTTGGGCTTAGAGTGTCCTAACTGGCCTGTGGAAGAGGCCTGAAAAGTTCCAACCTGGACAGCGGCAAAGGTCAAAGATACAAGAAAATAGTAGCCCGACTGGCCCTAAAGAGTCCACTGAGATGTCTACTGAGCTTTGGGAATTCTACTGCTGTTTTATTGGGTATCCTGTACCCCTAACCTTAACTCCCTAAGAGAGTTGAGCCAAAAAGGGTCGAAAAGGTGTGGAGACATCTGTCTATCTGTCACCATCGGTGGGTCGGTGATGGTCCGGTTATAACTACAGAGCAGGTCACCATTAAATAGGTGGGTTAGAAGAGCCCCTTTGGGGCATGGATGTAAAAAGGGCCCTTACCTATGAGGTCAGGAATAAGGCATTTGTTTTCACTTTGTAGTCAGCATAAATTCACCAGGAGCAATGTTTTAGTACTGTATATCCTGTCATGCAGGCACTCAGAGCGATATCTCTGTTATTGAACGTAATTGAGTTGTTTGTGCAAACATAACTATATCTGCAGCACGTGAATGTTATCTAGTAAACATCGGCACGTTCACATAAAAAGGGAGAACTGAGAATGGCAGTATTATTAAATTATATAGCACAAACACTCTTCCACACTGCAGTAGATTACGCATTTCATGCTGCAATAAAACACTGATCAAAGTTGTGGAAGATTTCTGATTATTATTCTAAACAAGAAAAATACACATCTGGTTATATATACGAGAGCAGTGAAAAATTCAATGACTATATGCATTTTGCAGCAAGCAACCAGATTTCATTCTTTGTGACTACAATAAAGTAAACTCTGGCTGCACATTGAACCAACATAGCACAGCGCAGTACCTTACTGAATGAGCCCAAAAAGAGAGTGCCAAATAATTGTCTCAAGAGTCCAAGATCCTTTATTTTTACAAAAGGAACATAACAAAAGGAAGACAAAAGGCAACTAATGGGATTGATTTTCTAAAACTGGAGAGTGCAAAATCTGGTGCAACTGTGCATGGTAGCCAATCAGCTTCTAATTGCAGCTTGTTTAATTAAAGTAGAACTATAAGCAAATGTTTTTCTTTTGTTTTGGATAGAGTAAGGGAGGATTATGACCCCTGTAAGGTTTATTTTTTGCCATCTGTGTCCCTTTGGGGAGATTTAACCTCACTTCCTGTCCCATAGCCACACAGGAAGTGAGAGGAAATCCTTGCAAATTGAGGGAATCTTTTGGGGCCCCCCAGATCACCAGAACTTGTGTCCCCATTGGAGGATTTCCCCTCTATTACTGTTCTGGGGACAACCCAAATAGAGAGGGTGAATTTGCCAAACATACATATAGTAATAAAAATTGACAGGTGCTCTAATCCATCTGCCCTTTACCTAAAACTAAAGAAAAAGAGTTTTGCCTTTACTTATGCTTTAAGTTTTGACAAAAAAAGCCTGGAAGCTGATTGGTTTCTATGCAGAGCTACACCAGATTTTGCATCCCCCCCGATCAGGCTTGGCAAAAGATAGCCAATGAGTTTTGCAGTCATAACCCACCCATGAGGGTGTGAAAGGTTTAGCCAAAATGTGTCTGTTGGTCTTAGCTGTAGATGTAGGCAAAATTGCATTTTAATTTTTTCTCTTGTCCTGTTTTAATCCCAGAGCTTTTGCTTTTGAGTCTTATGGCTACAGAGGAAGGGCTGGGGGGGAACATATTAGCTATATTTAGTCTTCCTGTTGTTATGTATTATAATAAAGGAGCCTTGGGCTCTTGAGATGATTCTTTGGTGCTCTTTTTTCATTTTCACATGGACTTCTAAGTTTGGGTGACCCTTATTTTCTCTATGTGAAATCGTACCAAAACCATAACTGATGTTTCCTTACTACAGGTTAAGAATATGAGTCCAGCGCCTCATCCCCATCACTCCATGAACAATAAAGCAAAATTACTTTAAAGTAAAACTAAAGCTCAAACTGTTATTTTCAAGTAAGGGATGGTTCAAAACATTCTTTCCATCTGTGCTCACTTTGTGTTCTGTAGACACAACAGGAAGTGAAAGAAAATTTCTCCAAAGTGAGCGAAATGCCCTTCCACTTGTCACTGGAGCAAATTTCCCCAATGAAAGATTCCTCCTCAGCTACTCTTTAGGTGGAAACTCAAAATTGTGGTCTCTCTCAATCACTTCCAGCCCCAATGATAATGGTCAACAGGACAAATAAAGAATCTCCCTATCTGTGACACAGACAGCAAGAAAAAACCTGACAGGTGTTCTAACCACTCAGTACTTAATCCAAAACTAAAATAAAAGTTTGACTTTAGATATACTTTATCCTCTAACAACCAGCCAGAGCTACACCATGCAATCTGATTTTAACTCTGATGGCTATTTCTTTACCAGCCATTGTTATCACCTTGCTTACCAGCTTACCAAACTATTCCAATAGAGAGTAAATTGTTTTCTGTCAGTCTAATAAAACTGACAGTAAAGATTCTCTAGAACTTGATTATTAATTTATACTTAAGAAATTCCTTAATCAATCCTGAGCATTCAGCTAAATGCAAATTTATCTCCAAACTGTCACCTTCATGTTATCTCTACCATAGGCTTCCCTTCAGGACATACATCAAAGCTACATTGTGCCCTAGTCACAGAGGGCAAGCTCACTGCTTGCAGGAAGGGCACAATCAAACTTCCAAATTTAGCTTGGATTGATCTCTAGAGTACTGGCAGCCCACTGGGGAATGTACACAGATGAAAGCACTAATGTCAGTGAAAGGGATATAGAATGAAGGTTTATCCAATTGCAGTACGTCACATTAAAGTGGAATTGTTTTGTAAGGTTGAAAATGCTTTTTAGCTTATATAAGCCACTTCTTCTGTTATACAGTAATGAGTGTCAGGAAAATGCTCCAGTCTTTATAAATATATATATAAATCAGAGGCGTAACTAGAACCTTAAGGGCCCCGATGCAAGAAACCAAGAAGGGCCCACCTGACCCCCAGACAGGGTCCTTTCCTCTGAGCCCGGTGGTGGAACACCAGGGCCCGGTCACAAGTGGGTGGCTGCATATAAAGGAACCAATGTCTCCATTTCCCCCTGATTCTCCTCCTCTCCCTCCCGCAGGCATTCAGTGGCTGCAGGAGAAAAATGGAGAGATCGGTTCCTCTATGCCAGTGTTTCTCAATCTTTTTGCCGTCAGGGCACCCTTGAAATACACCCCTAGGGGAATGTGGCTAAACTGCAACCACCCGCAACTGTGTGCATTGCATGCAGTTGCAGCATAGTGATAGTGATAGTCATAGTGATGATGCATTGAAGGGGTTAAAACAAGCGGTCAGAAGGCAACATATTGGGGTTGATTTACTAAAACTGGTGCAGCTGTGCATGGTAGCCAATCAGCTTTCAACTTCAGCTTGTTCAATTAAGCTTTGGCAATAAAACCTGGATGCTGATTGGTTTATATGCAGAGCTGCACCAGATTTTGCACTCTCCAGGTTTAGTAAATCAACCCCATTGCTTCTTTACCGGTTGTCAAATGCCTCTGAAAAGCAATCTGAGCATGGATCGCTTTTCAGATGAACAGCATTTTTTTTGCTGGTACTATGAACAAGCAAGAAAAAAAAATCTGTTCTTATTGTACACATATAGGGGGTCAGGATTAAACGCGCATTCATAAAAAGTGCATATATACTTGTAAACACACACACACACATATATATAAATACACACACATATATAAACAAGCACATATATATAAATGCACATATGCACACACATATAAACACATGCACACACACACACACATACATACATACATGCACATGCACACACACACATACATACACACACACACACACACATACATACATACATGCACATGCACACACACACATACATACACACACACACACATACATACATACACACATACATACATACACATGCACATACACACATATATGCATACACATACATACATACACATGCACACATACATGCACACACAAACATGCACATACACACACACACATACAAACACACATACATACAGATAGCCTTTTAAAAAACGGCAATGTTTTACCTTACCTCTTCCTGTCGGGTACTGCACTGTAGGGGGAGACAAAGAGCACAGAACACACTGTGCTTTCACTTAAAGGGGTTGTAAAGGTAAAAATTTTTTCACCTTAATGCATTCTATGCATTAAGGTGAAAAAACTTTTGACAGTACCGCCGCCCCCAGCCCCCCCCGTTTTACTTACCTGACGCCTCGAATCTTCGCTGCTCGTCCTCGTCATCTTCATTGCAGCTCAGCCTGGTCGCTGATTGGCTGCAGTGGATGGATTGAAAGCAGCGCAGCCATTGGCTCGCGCTGCTGTCAATCACATCCGATGACGCGGCGTGCCGGAGGGCGGGGCCGAGTGATACAGCGAGCGGCTATAGCCGCCGGCTGTATCACGGGAGCGCGCCCGCAAGCACTCACCACCATGCGAGGGAGCTCGCATTAAGGTGGTAAATGCTTGCGGGGAGGAGCTGAAACAGCCGCCGAGGGACCCCAGAAGACCAGGTTCGGGGCCACTCTGTGCAGAACGAGCTGCACAGTGAAGGTAAGTATAACATGTTTGTTATTTAAAAAAAAAAAAAAAAAAAAAACCTTTACAACCCCTTTAAGTAATCATTGTGACCAGATCCCTGTACAGTGCCGATTACAGTTCGGCTGAGGATCGGAGAGCTTGGTCTCAGCCGCCCTTGCCGCTGCTCCTATCAAGGTATACAGGGGTCCCCTGCAGCATGGGGTCAAGGGCCCCCTGCAGCATGGGGCCTGGTTGCCATGGCGACCTCAGCGACCCCTATACTTCCGCCAATGATATATATACATTAAAAATGAAGAATGGGTTTTCGACAAGCTACAAAACATCTTCAACATTAACCACATGCCGACCAGCCGCCGCAGTTGTACTGCGGCAGAATGGCACGGCTTGGCGAAACAACGTTATGTAACGTCGCTTCGCCCTGTGGCCACTAGGGGGCGCGCGCGTGCCCCCCGAGCTGATGTGAGTGCTCGGCGGTCTCGAACACTGCCGGGCTCCCGCGATCGCCACTGAGAGACGGAGAACCCGGAACTGTGTGTGTAAGCTAAACTAAACTGCAGTGGAAAAAAGTATGGCCTGCTGTATTTTTTTCAACGCACACTGCTTGCACACCACCACAACTCAGTGCTGTAAACTGGGCACATAGGAGACAAAGTCTTTATCCTTGTTTGCGTTGGAATAGCCGCTCAACTCAGCCCCACCGGACCTGGTGTTACTAGCAGTGGTGGCCCGTGCATTGGAAGCCAGGCATCCAATTATAGCAGAGGATGGGAAGAGAAGACAGGAGAAGACATCGAGGAGCTGTCCCACGAGACAGGTAAGTGCAGACGGCGGGCCGGCGGGTGGGGCACACTGGCAGCATTTGATATGGCACAGTGGCTGCGTTTGATGGGGCACAGTGGAAGCAATTCATGGGCACAGTGGCAGCAATTCACGGGCACAGTGGCTGCGTTTGATGGCACAGTGGCTGCGTTTGATGGGCACAGTGGCGGCAATTGATGGGCACAATGGCTGCATTTTATGGGGCACAGTGGCTGCATTTGATGGCACAGTGGATGCGTTTGATGGCACAGTTGATGCGTTTGATGGCACAGTGGCGGCAATTGATGGGCACAGTGGCTGCATTTGATGGCACAGTCGATGTGTTTGATGGCACAGTGGCGGCAATTGATGGGCACAGTGGCTGCGTTTGATGGCACAGTAGCGACAATTGATGGGCACAGTGGCTGCGTTTGATGGCACAGTAGCGACAATTGATGGGCACAGTGGCTGCGATTGATGGCACAGTAGCGACAATTGATGGGCACAGTGGCTGTGTTTGATGGCACAGTAGCGACAATTGATGGGCACAGTGGCTGCGTTTGATGGCACAGTAGCGACAATTGATGGGCACAGTAGCAACGATTGATGGCACAGTGAGGCTGCAGTCAATGGGATTTTTTTCAGAATTTTTTAGTTTGTCTGCGTCCCCCCCAAAAAGTTTGAGCACCAGCCGCCCTGGTTACTAGACCCTTAGCTCATACAGGTCATAAAATTGGAGGTTTGATGCTCCATAATTAGCCGTCTTCTGGACATTTGGGAAAGAAACAGATCCATAGTGCATTTCATTTGATAGTAGACACAATGCTACAATGGAGAAAGCTGAGACAATAGATTGGGATGTTTCATTGATAAAAAGCTATTTAGGGTGTTCATTTTAGCCAAAAATTAAAATGAAGTCTTGAAAAATCTTTCCAGGTTTTTTCCAAGCATAACTGTAGTGCAGCCGCCCACCACATTCCATTATATTGGAACCTCTTTAGATTTTTATTGTTCAGGATGAAGACAAAGTGTTCCCAAACACACCTTATTATGCGCATGTTGCTATCGTTGTTGCAAAAAGCCTGAAGTACTAAAAAGTTTCTATGAATGAAAAAAACAAAAAGACTTACAAGGTGTAATTACACTTTTTTGGGGAAAAAGAAACCCTCTAAATGATTTAAGCCAGTTAAAAAAATGAGCAAACTCTCTAGACAGGGGTCCCAGCTGTTGCGGAACTACAAATCCCATCATACCTCTACCTGTGGGAATCATGCTTGTAACTGTAAGTCTCGCAATGTCTCATGGGACTTGTAGTTCTGCAGCAGCTGGAGGGCCGTCACTTTTACACCTCTTGTTTCACCATGTCCTTCGCAGACTAATTCTGAATAGGGGGATCTGGTTCGGTAAAATCACCTAGTCCCCTTCCAGTGTTCTGATGAGAAAAGCTGCAATGTCCGCATCCCCTTAGAAATATTTAACCCTTGGAGGAGTAACTCACCAAAACTAAAATTCCTGTTGCAGGGGGTGCCTAAAATTTGACTCTTATTGCAAACGTCTGGGGAAATCAGTGAGCCAATAACACAAGCAGGAAGTGACATTTCTGGAGGCGTTCTATTCACCAATGGTGTACAGAATACCTCCAGGCTGCCATATTGTGTTGAATTTCACAGACAATTACAGCAGTGCTACAGTTTGAAAAGGGAAGGTCATTTTGAATATCATTAAATTACAATATGGCGATTCTGCTTTATTATTATTATTTTTTTGTGCTATATTTTATTCATGAAAGTGGAATTATCCTTTAAACCTGCCATGGACTTTTGATAAGGTAGCACAGGCTTCAGAAAGCAGGCCCACTTCAGCCGCACACATGAGGAGATTTGGTAATTCTGTCTGGGTGTACGCAGATTAACTCAGATTAAGGTAATTGGATTACATTAGCATTAGCAGTCTTGTGATTTGCTCCACTTGTTACCTGGAAAAACGTGCTCCTTTTCTGAAAACACGTTGCCTCTAGCATAGCATTTCAGAGCTACAATTTTAGGTTGAGCCCCCCGTTCACACCAGTACGACTTGTCATGCGATTTGACAGTTCCTAATCGCATGACAAGTCGCAGCCCACTGGGACCGTTCATATCACCACGACTCATGTCACAGCGATTATACAAAAGGTTTCTGCACTACTTTTTACTGACTTCATTGAGACTTGCATAGACCTCTAATAAATAAAGTCAAAAGCTGCAATGAAATCAGCAGTGCAAATCGCACTGATGTGAGGCTTTGAAACCGCACTGAAGTAACACAATTTCAAAGCTGCAACCTGTGTGAACCAGAGTTGAGGGAACGTTAGTTGTGGCATGCACAGTGTCTACCCCGGGAAAAAGAGAATGCTGGGGAGAGAACGTTTTCACAGGGTTTATGACGTTTTTTCTCCTAATCTCTTCTTTGTAGCTTGTTTTGTATTCCATTTAGGCTCCATTCAAACTATGGCGTTTCTGGATCGCAGGTGGAATCGCTGCAAAAAGCGGGACACCCTTGCGATCCCCGTTATTTTCAATAACACTCAAATCACAGCGTTATTTTTGCTGCGATTGTCACCCCGGCGACTCACGGTAAAATCGTGGAAAACAGAATCGTGGGTAGCTTATCACACAAAAGAAGTTTGACACAGATCAGCCCCTGCAACCTGACTTGCTACAAAGTTACAATGAAGAATTTTGATCACCGAGGAGGACGAGAAAATGCTTTTTACTGCCTGCAGCAGACTGACAAAATCAACTTAATCTAGATAAAGTAATTTTCCTGAAGCTATAGGACTTCCGTGTCATGATAAACTGTAAACATTTTCTAAAACAGTATACTTTTCTGTATATTAGGCTATGTCAGGAATTCATGTTACCGAAAGGCTTACATAAATGATTTTTTTCTATAAATGTGGGAAAGAGATTTATTTAATGTAAATAATCTTAGTAATCTGTGTAAAAGCTGAACTCCAGGCATAAAAACTTTCATTTTATTATGTTCCTCAATAGCCAGAAAAGATATAAATCTATTTTGTGTGCATCAAGTGCCTTTGCAAACCCAGTTTTTATCTTGTAAATAGTAGCAGTTACACCATCAATGTTCTCTACACAGCTTGTACAGAGAGCAGAGGTGTGGGAGGGACCCAGCAGGCTCCACCCACTACAGACTGCCTGTAGAAAACTACAGAAGGGGGCGGGGACAAGACCAGTCACCCTGCACAAGGGGAGAGAGCAGCAGGGACTGGTCTTTATAACAGGAAGCTCCTACACAGAGGCAAAGGTTCACATTAGATTACTGCCCAGATGTGGAAGAAACACACAAAGGACACCATGATACAAGAAAGAATACACATAGCTCTTGCATTTAGACAATATTTGCTTATCCCAGAGCTCAGCTTTAGTGTATTAAAACCTTGTTTCTCTGTATGATTTGTAATGATCTATGTACTGAGGACATTTCCATCCTCTTAGCTCACTGTTGATTGAAAACAACAGAATGTCTGTGGGCGTGATTTGTAGCCGGAGCCCATGTGTTCTAGGCTATCTATGCTGGGCTCTGGGGAATGGCATTTTACTATTTATTTCAGAAAACTGGATGTTTTTTCACTCCAAAGAAAAACGTGATTTGGTGATACTGACAAGTGTCCTACTTAATTGTAAGAAGTGTGAATGCTGAGAACAAGAAATTGTTTTATCTAAAGCTAAATTTTAAATGCCTCATTAAAAAAATCACCAAGCAAGCTGCCGCTGTTGAAGGATCTTTTTTTTTTTTTTTTTTTTTTTTTTTAATCAAAATAGGAAATGTTACAATCGGATACTGAATTTAAAACCCAACTTCAGGAAATTTCAAATCCACCCTTACAATGGGGCCCCTGCACTGTATGGCATCATTTCTCTTTTAGTGTAGGGGCAGAGGATTAAAGTGCTATTAAACCTAAAATCAAAAATGTAATATATTGCAGCTTAACAATCATTAGATGTGGTGGCTGTATTTGTTTTTTTTTGGGGGGGGGCTTTTTTTCCCCTCTGGTTTCACCTGTTGATCTGGCCAGTAACACACCTCCTGTACTAGAGTGCCTATACTCTGGATGAAGGAGCACAGGGGGCAGATATGGACAGCAGCATTGTTAATATGGGGGGAGGGAAGTGTTAAATCTAGCAGATTTAAATACACTAACAAACTGAAGCCAAACCCCAGCTAAGGCTGCATTCATACCTGAGCAGAGCGATTTTCGGGAGTTTTATTTTTCCACAAAAATGATTTTTATTGAAATAAAAACAGGTGCATGAGAGAAGAAGAAATGATCCAGAGGACCCTAGCCAACAATATACAGATTAGTGCATGGATCGAGTGTAATTCCAAAAATATCATAAGTCACATAAAGCTGATAGAAACAGCCTGTGAACAGGAATGTATACTCAGGGTAACCGGATATATAACAATTGAAAATCCTAGAAAATGCAGAATCAAGGCCCTCCCGATAAAGAGCGTCATGTAATGAGCCAGAGTCCCGATGCGATGATTTCAGGAGAGCTTTTTTGAGCGTTTTTGCAAATGTATACTGCCATTTTTAGAAGAATTTTACATATGTATTGAAGCTTCAGGTTTTTTGTTATAGCCAATAGAAATCACTAAGGAGTGGAGATCAGTTAATACGAGGGGAGGACAATAAGTTCTTACCGATGCCAGGATCTAGAGGTGATAGGGATCTAAAAATTGCAGGTTTATAGGTGGATATCTTAGTATCATGCCAATTTTTGTTTTTGTAGATCGTGGTGAATTATAGTTAGAGCCAAGAGAAATGGAGTAAGTGTCATGCTAAACAAAGTTGAACATCGAGCCGTGTTTCCAAAAACAGCAACGAGTCGGATGTGCACAAAGCATTTTGGACCTGTATACCACAAAGATGAGGAGGACGTTTTAAACCAATTAGTGACCATGGATGAAAGCTGGGTATATCTATATGATCCTGAGATTAAAGAAATGAGTAAAACATGGAAACATGCTTCATCACCCACCCCCAAAAAGGCTAAGGTGCAACATTCATCTATTAATCACGGCTCAGTATTCATTTGTCCAGAATGACACCTACTCCATTTCTCTTGGCTCTAGCTATATTTCACCACGTTCTGCTGGAGAGCTTGTTCTTTTGAAAACAACACTTACTGGCCAGATCCCAGGATGAAAATAGAAAGATAAAAATGCCTAAAAAAGGAAATGAATGTACCTGCAATATAATATTTGCTTTTGGGTTTATAACCACTTTAGGGTGTAAATGCTTACCTATAATTACTGTGTCATATCACAAGCACCATGGTTGTATTTTACACATGGAAGCAGATGGATCCCTTGAACTTCAAAGGTAGGGTTTAACAGGCAGTGCCGCCTGTCAAACTTGCAGTAATGTGGCACTGTGAGCTCATCCCCCCATCTGTCATGTAAATTTGGAGGTGGAAGGTCAGAGGGTGATTTTTTTTACCACTCCTTTGTTGCAAGTGTGAACTAAACCTAACATTTTGGATTTCCCTTTATCTTCTGTCCCTGTGGCAATGGACACCAAGATGGAAAATGTAAACCTAATATGGGATGCTCTCCTTCCCTACTCTTTTTAAAACAAAAAAAAATTAAAAAATTGTTGGTGTACTTCCACTTTAATGTTGTGTTTTAGTTGGCGCCAGAGTTTAGAAGATACACAACTTCAGATGAAGTTTGTGATCCAAGAAAATGTCTATACAAATAGTTATTACAAGAAAGTAACAAAGAAGCAAGTTAAATAACACAGCTGTTCTTCACTAAAAGACTTCGTTCATGAAAAGACTGGATTTCTGTATCCGAATGCTTGGTTCCTGTGTAATGTGATGTTTTGCTGGCACCAGTCAGCCCAGCAATGAGTGAATGCTTCCTACATTTGCCTCCCCTTGGTGATGTCACATGTTCCCCGCGCCTGTGTATTCATTTTTGCTGCTGTGAGACAAAGTCAAATTTTCGGGCTTCCACGTCACATTCGTTTACAACAGCTGAGGCTGATGCCTAGCTCTGAATCAGAGTTATGCTGACACCAAGCATTACCGTACCATGGGCACTCTGCTCTATCATAGCTCAGGAGGACATGGCATGACTGAAATGCATTGAATCACCTGAACACTACCTTTTCCACCAGATTATCAGGCAGGCTAAATACCATTTCTGTTAAAGAGTGGTGGCTCATTTTTACTTTACTTCATAGGTAACCTCAACATAAAGCAGACAATTTTTAATCAGGGTAACCCTAAGGTTCCCCCATAAATTGCTAAAGGTTCCTTGAGCTCTGTCTGACTGACCTCCCATTTGATGGTGTTCGCATAATTCTGGGTCCAAAGTCCCTTGGCAGAGCCAACAGCATGACACCAATAACATTTTTAGCAGGCTGTAAGGATGGCATTCCGACCACCACTGTAAGGGGGGGTATTCTTCTCAGAGGCCAATGAAATGACCACTGATCACTAATACATTCATTTTAGCAGGGGTTCTCTGAGACCTGACAATAAGTTTAAGGGTTCCTCTGGGGTGGGAAAGTTGAGAAAGGCTGATATAAAGTGACTAATGCTCACTTTGAAGCAATGTCCTGAAGTGAAAGACTGAAAGGGGTTGATTTACTAAAGGCAAATAGACTGAGCACTGAAATAAATAAACCTCAAATGGTGGGATTTTAAGGGCAATTAAAGATGAGTAGAAAATGATATAGAAGAATGAATAAATAAAATTGAATTTATTGATATACAAAATTTAAAAGCAAATATTGAAACAAAAAAAACAAAAGACAATTACATAGATAACATATTAAGTGGTCTATTTAACAGTAGTGGCAAATAAATCCCACTGCACAAATGAACATCATCCATGAGTGAGAGTCAGACGAAAATATGAATAAATATGAATATAATTAATAAAATAATGAAATGAAATAATAAATGAAATAATGAATAAATGAAATAATGAAATAATGAATAAATTCGAAAATATGAATAAATATAATCTTCCTCAGGGACAATTTGCCATTTCTGAAATTGTAAAATACAATATCAATGAAAAAAATATATACAAAAACATTACATCATTTGCAGGACTGACAAGTTTGCATGGCTCCCATTAAGGTGTACCAAAAATGACGTGTCAAGAAAAGTTTCCATGCAACATCCGACATCCGGATGTTGCATGAGGAAGATTATATTTATTCATATTTTCGAAACGCGTCGGACTCTCACTCATGGATGATGTTCATTTGTGCAGTGGGATTTATTTGCCACTACTGTTAAATAGACCACTTAATATGTTATCTATGTAATCGTCTTTTGTTTTTTTGTTTCAATATTTGCTTTTAAATTTTGTATATCAATAAATTCAATTTTATTTATTAATTTTTCTATATAATTTTCTACTCATCTTTAATTGCCCTTAAAATACCACCATTAGGTTTATTTATTTCATACATTCAGGGATGCTGGCAATTTTTTTGCATCATTTCTTGGGAGCCCCTTTTTTCAATAGACTGAGCACTTTGCAAAGTGCAGTTGCACACTGCAAGTGCAGTTGCTCCAGAGCTTAGTAAATGAGGTAAAGCTGCACTTTGCAAAGAATACCCAATCACATGCAAGGAAAAAAAAACAAAAAAAACAGCATGTTTGCATGCACAGGACTGGCTGCTGGAAGTCATCTGAGCTTCTGCTCAATGAGCTCTGGACCAACTGCTCTTGCAGAATGCAACTGCACTTTGCAAAGTACACAGTCTATTTGCCTTTAGTAAATCAACCCCAAAGTGTCACTAAACCCACATCATAAAAACTATCAGTAAATGGTGTATTACATGCTGTTATTATTCACTCAGTCACTATGAGATTTGTTTTCTATATTCTGCAAAAAAAACTGGTTGATCCTGCTGTTCTCTATCTCCCCCTTCTGTCCATGTCCCAAATTCAGCTAGGGATGTTGCAGAGCAGTGTTGGCAGCTCTGCACATGCTCAGTTTACAGTGAGTTTCTATGCTGAGCACTTCCTCCCTATCACATCTGAGCAGTCATACATATGGGTGTATACACTCTGGTAAACAACAGCCCACTCCCTCCCTCCTCGTCCATGCTCACTAACCAGCTAAGCACAACGGGGGTGGGATATTACATGTAGATTAATGGAGGCTTCACCTCGCTCTTATTTTAAGACACAGGCTGGAGGGGTGTGACACAAAATAATAAAGGTTTGATTTCATTGTGTAGGTGCTTTAGGTATGGTTTAGGGGTGGCTAGGTAGGGATATTATAAGAACAAAAAGAGCAGCGCCAATCTAAGTGTAGTAGTTAAAAAGACATGGTTTAATCACAAAGTGTTGCACTCACTAGACAATAGTGGTTTGTAGGAACATAGATATCAGTAACCAAAGGTATCTCAGGAGTCCAGGGTGGCTTCAGGGCAGCGTGGTCTTATCAAACTTGGCAGCTCCAGTGGCTTCCGGTGTCCCGGGCTGAATGTGGAGGGCGCTGGAGAAAATCGTCAGCAGTACGTCACTGGTGTCAGATGGTAACTGATGGGCTGCAGGATGATGCATGCATTCAGGGCATGTGTGCTCCTTCTTTAGGCAATGCCATCGGCCATCTTTAGTGTGGTTAAATAGGGCTGGCAGATAGGGCGGGCTGGTGACATCACTAATCCCTCCCATCAACCATGATAACCACAACAAAGAGCTTGAGGGACGGGATAGGTAAAGGAGAGTGTCTCTGAGTATTAGCTGGCCAGGGGAAACATGTTATGGACATACACATTTTCCAAAAAAACAAACATCTGTGAAAGCTTTTTGGAATATGTGGACGTGGGAGGCCATTGGGTATCACTGTTGTGGGGAGCAGCCTTTAGAGGGACCCGAGAGGTAGGGGGCGATCAGTGGGACCTGTGATGCAATGTTCATACTTTTTTGGATCGTCAATAAACTTTTTTGAGGAGGTAGCCATGTGGGTGTATGTTTTCACTTTTGTTCCTTTTTTTTTTGCTGATTTTGGTTACACCCCACCTTAATTATTTTATGGTGGTATTACCTCACATGGCCATATGTTATGGTTGGGCTCCCTAGACCATTTCCATGTTGTGTATATAAGGGATTAAAAAGAACCTGTTGCTTTTGCCCTGCGTGGGTCGTCGCACAATATCTTTTCGGTCAGTTTCTGTCGAAAAAAAGGGTCTCTAATAGTATGAGAACTCCTGTTTAGGGCAAAACAGGAGGGAGAGGGAGCCATGACCACAAAGTTCCAGTATCAGAGGACAAAACAGTGACTGGAATAAGCCTGATTGTTTTGCTGGCCAACAGTTCTTGTACTGCCCCATCAACACTGGATCATTGCCTATTCTTACAAAAAAAAAAGAATCAGGATAGTATCATCTAACAAAAGAAACCTTTACTGTATCAAAAATTAACGTTTTTTTTTTTTTTTGTAAACCACTAAGCCCCGTTCTTCATCTGAGGAGTTAACTGGAAGGTGTGACTCACTGCTCCCTCTGTACAGATGATGGGATGTGACATTTCTGAACACCCAGGGGCAAGAGAGGAGCTGGTTTACAGTCAGGATCTGCTATGGACTGTTACTAAACTTTCCAGGAGATGAACACGCTATAAGCGGCAGTCAGGAAGGCTGAAATTCAGCTATTTTACAGGAATGGACCTTTGTTGTAATAGGCTGCCAGTACAGAGAGGCATTCAGATTAGTAACTATAAATTAACAGCTTATCGCTGTAGAGTTAGCCGCCAGATCAGGTTGCCTGCTTAATAACACGGACATGAGCGCTACAAACAGGAAAACTGTGGGCTCTGTTTACTAATCCACTTCCCATGTCATTTTAGAACTCTCCTTGCAGCCAGACTTCCGAAGCTTGTTTACAGAGACTGGTAAATAATGATAGTGTGAAATGAAAAAAAAAAACACATACATATATATATATATTTAAAACGCTTACAGAATAACCAAATGCATAAAACCTGTTGAAGGTGCTAGGGTTAATCTTATTAATAAATAAATAAATGCGTATGTATTACAGCAATAACTGATAAACATAACTACAGGGAGTTTATGGGGAAGTTAGTCAGTGCTGCAAGCAACTTACAATATTTGAATGTACCCATGTTTAAAACGGATTTCTTTGGAAATCCCAACCCCTTAACAATATCATATTTGAGGATACGTTGGTGAGAATTTCACCGGTTTTGCAAAGAGAATTGAAAGTATTTGCCCCGCCCACTTACTCTTCCTGTAACCCTAACACTAAACTTCACATAAAATTAATCTTCACACTAAACTCAACTGAAATCCTAAAATGAATCCTCGCACTAACCCTCCTTGTAATCCTACTAAAACTGCCCATAACCCTAACACTTATCCTTACATTAACTTCCTGTAACCCTAAGAAAACTGCCTGTGTAACCCTAACACTCATCCTGACACTAATTCTCATTGCCATCCTAACACTAATCCTCACATTAACCCTCCCTGTAAACCTAACAAAAAAACCTGTGTAACCCTAACACTAATCCTCCTAAGACCTTTGTTGTAATCCTAAAAAAAAAACAAAAAAACTTATGTAACCCTAGTGCTATTACTTATATTAACCAGCCCTGTAAACTTAATGAAAAACCCTGTGTAACCCTGAGACTAATCCTCCTAAGACCTTTGTTGTAATCCTAAAAAAAAAAAAAACTTATGTAACCCTAGTGCTATTACTTATATTAACCAGCCCTGTAAACCTAACAAAAAAACCTGTGTAACCCTAACACTAATCCTTCTAAGACCTTTGTTGTAATCCTAAAAAAAAAAAAAAAAAAAAACTTATGTAACCCTAGTGCTATTGCTTATATTAACCAGCCCTATAAACTTAACAAAAAACCCTGTGTAACCCTAATGCCCCATACACACGGTCGGATTTTCCAATGGAAAATGTCCGATCGGAGCGTGTTGTCGGAAATTCCGACCATGTGTGGGCTCCATCGGACATTTTCCATCGGATTTTCCAACACACAAAGTTTGAGAGCAGGCTATAAAATTTTCCGACAACAAAATCCGTTGTCGGAAATTCTGATCGTGTGTACACAAATCTGACGGACAAAGTGCCACGCATGCTCAGAATAAATAAAGAGGTGAAAGCTATTGGCTACTGCCCCGTTTATAGTCCCGACGTACGTGTTTTACGTCACCGCGTTCAGAATGATCGGATTTTCCGACAACTTTGTGTGACCGTGTGTATGCAAGACAAGTTTGGGCCAACATCCGTCGGAAAAAATCCTAGGATTTTGTTGTCGGAATGTCCGAACAAAGTCCGACCGTGTGTACAGGGCATAAGACTAATCCTCACACTAACCCTCTCTGTAATCCTAACAAAACTGCCTATAACCCTAATGCACCGTACACACGGTCGGATTTTTCGGCGGAAAATGTGTGATAGGACCTTGTTGTTGGAAATTCTGACCATGTGTGGGCTCCATCACACATTTTCCATCGGAATTTCCGACACACAAAGTTTGAGAGCAGGATATAAAATTTTCCAACAACAAAATCCGTTGTCGGAAATTCCGATCGTGTGTACACAAATCCGACGCACAAAGTGCCACGCATGCTCACAATAAATTAAGGGACGAAAGCTATTGGCTACTGCCCTGTTTATAGTCCCGATGTACGTGTTTTCAGAATGATCGGATTTTCCGACAACTTTGTGTGACCTTGTGTATGCAAGACAAGTTTGAGCCAACATCTGTCGGAAAAAATCCTAAGATTTTGTTGTCGGAATGTCCGAACAAAGTCCAACCGTGTGTACGGGGCATAACACTTATCCTTACATTAACTATCCCCATAAACCTAAAACAAATCCTCACTTCCTGTAATCTTAACAAAACTGCCTGTGCAACCCTAACACTAATCCTCACACTAACCTTTTCTGTAATCCTAAAAAAAAAAACCTGTGTAACCCTAACACTATTACTTACACTAACCCTCCCTGTAAACTTAACAAAAAACCCTGTGTAACCCTAATACTATTCCTCACACTAACTCTTAATGCAATCCTAACACTAATCCTCACACTAACCCTCCCTGTAATCTTAACAACCTAGCAACCCCCCCATGTGACCCTAAAACTAATGCTCACAATAACCCTCCCTGTGTAACTCTAACACTAATCCTCACACTAAACCTGTCTGTAAACCTAGCAACACCCCCCGTGTGACCCTAACACTAATACTCACAAAAACCCTCCCTGTGTAACCCTAATGCCGTGTAAACATGATCGGAATTTCGGCCCGCAAAAGACCGGTGAGAGTTTTTCGTCGGAAAATGCGACCGTGTGTATGCTCCATCTGCAAAAGATTGAGATCATGTTCTAATTTTTATGGTCGGAAAAAGTTCCTATCCGAAAATGCGATCGTCCATGGCAATTCCGACGCGCAAAATTCCTACACATGCTCGGAAGTATTGAACTTCATTTTCTTGGCTCGTCGTAGTGTTGTACGTCACCGCGTTCTTGACGGTCGTAAGTTCAGCGAACTTTTGCGTGACCGTGTGTATGCAAGGCAAGCTTGAGTGGAATCCCATTGGAAAAGCCGTCATATCTTTTTCCGACGAGAAGTCCGATCGTGTGTACGCGGCATAACACTAATGTTAAAAAAAAGCATGACAGGACCTCTTAAATATCGGATCTGGGGTCAAAAAAGACCTCAGATCTCATATTTACACTAAAATGCAATAAATGCAATAAAAAAAAAAAAAAAAAAAGAAAATGTCATTTGAAAAAAAAATAAAAATGGTCCTTTAAGAGTTATGGGCGGAAGTGACGTTTTGACTTCGCTTCCGCCCTGCAATGATATGGAGACGGGTGGGGGCCATCTTCCCCTCACTCATCTCCATACCCAGCAAGGACAAGCATTTTTTGGCTTCCGCCGCTACCGACGGCTCCAGTAAGCGGCGGAGGGCACCGGAGAGCAGCGGGGGGGCCTTCTCCCGCCACTGATAAAAGTGATCTTGCGGCAAATCCGCCACAGAGACCACTATTATCGGAAACAGAACCGCCTGCTGAAGTAGAAGATACCGGGGTTATGGCAGCTAGCTGCTGCCATAACAACGATATTCCTCTTCAAAGTGGGGATGTATATCAGCGTGAGCTGGTCCGGAAATGGTTAAACTGCAGATTGGTGGACAGACGGATGGTATTGTACTCAGCTGTCTTGCACCCTATGCCCTTTGATGATGCCCACCTGATTAAAGTGTAATGTTTTTCCATTTCATTTTCAGTTTTCAATATGAAGGTACCAGCAATGTACAAATTATAATGTTACCATATGTAGATTTTATTCTACAATATCTAATAACCGCCTTCTTCCACACTGTTATTATTTGTTACTTTTCTTTATTACATTCCCTTTCGGTTGGTAGAAGTATATTATTTGCAGAACTCTAATTTAGGATTCATTTATTATACTGTGTAGCTGCTAATAGAGACTATTGTGGACTCCTGCTCAGGAAAACTATTTAAATCAGCCATGCAGAATGTAGTTCAAAACAAGATAATGGAATGTGATTTTCAGACGGAGAGGAAAAAAAAAAAAAAAAGAGACAACAAATCGCTCACATTTGGAATAACGCCCAGTGAAAATAGCTTATCTCCTCTGTTCTGGGCTGGAAGTGGAAATGTGCCTGTGAATAATCTTCCATCCAACAGACTTTCAAAAAAAATGTAAAAATTCAATACTTTTATTTAAAACAGTGGTCTTTAAATAAGAGCATAGGACTGGACTGTCTCTGAAGGATTGATTTTGGGCTGGGGAGTTTTATTCTGAACACAAGAGCAAAAGTGTTGTATATTGCAGATTCCCAGTCTATAGATGTGATGACTGCCTTAGTTTTTTTTTTTTCTCTTTATTTTCACTTTCTGTCCTTTGGTGACAACACCAACTGCACAGTACAGTGCATTAGGACTACAGAACAACTGCCCCTTTCTTCACCTCTGTAACGTGGAGAAGGTGTTCTGTAATCTTAACATGCTTTCCTGGGCATGCCACTTTTGCATTTGGGGAGAAGTGCCATACCCACATGCACCAGTAACCGATGATGCAGAAGCCATCGATGTTTATCCAAGAATGGTTGTGTACAGCTGTTCACTTGTACTGGTGGCATGTGTAGCTCCCCAGGCACCAGGTTTTTATGGCTCAGCACACAGGAGCTAATAAGCATGAGGCCTTTCACATAAAACTTTAGCAGAGTGCACAGGACACAGACCAGCACTGGATTTCTGGCAGGATCAACAGGTATTTTTTTTCATTTATCAGATATACAGGGGTTGATTTAGGCTGGGTTCACACATATGCGGCCGTGGTTTCAGTGCGGCAGTCTGGTGCAGTTCTGTTCCCCGGTTCAGGTGCCATTCAGGTGCAAATTTTTACCAGAAATCGCACCAGAACTGTACAAAAATGCACAGGACCCTTTTTAAAACTGCACAGTGGCTGCCCTGCACATGTGTAAATCGGCTCCATTGAAAGCGGGTCTGATTCACATGTTATGCAAATTGGGTGCCTTAAAAACGCATCCAATTCGGATGCAGGACCCTCTGATTCCTCCTATATTGAATTGTATTGTAACTGTACTGTCTGCCTTCATGTTGTAAAGCGCTACACAAACTGCTGACGCTATATAAATCCTGTATAATGATAATAATAATAATAATAATTATGTATTTGTACCGAGCCTTACTAAAACTAGAGAGTGCAAAATCTGGTGCAGCTCTGGATAGAAACCAATCAGCTTCCAGGGTTTTTCGTCAAAGCTTAAGCAGAAGTTAGAAGCTGATTGGCTACCATCAGTGGCAGCCGCTCCATTAGGGGCGCAGGAGCACCGATCCCCTAATGCATGTGCCCAGACCCTAATTTACATACAGGGCGACGGACGCATGATTTCAGTGGGGTTTTTTTCATTTTTTTTTAAGCACGTGATTAGAGCCTGAGGCTCTAATTGGCTTCAAAAAAGGGTGCGCTCGGAGCATGGACACTGTGTGACAATAAGCAAATTAATATTTCGCTATTGTCTTCCTAATTCTCCTCCCATACAATCAGGAAGCGGATCCTGAGACCCTATTGGCCGAGAGGAGAAGCGACCATATTGGCCACCGAGGAGGCGATTCAGGGAGAAGCAGCAGATGAGTAGACGCAGGGGGAAGCTGCCGAGGAGGAGACACAGGGGGAAGCTGTCGATCAGGAGACGCAGGGGGTAGCCGCTGAGGAGGAGACGCAGGGGGAAGCTGCTGATAAGCCGCAGGGGGTAGCCGCTGAGGAGGAGACACAGGGGGAAGCCGTCGAGCAGGAGATGCAGGGGGTAGCCGCCGAGGAGGAGACACAGGGGGAAGCCATCGAGCAGGAGATGCAGGGGGTAGCCGCTGAGGAGGAGACACAGGGGGAAGCTGTCGATCAGGAGACGCAGGGGGTAGCCACCGATGAGGAGACACAGGGGGAAGCTGTCGAGCAGGAGATGCAGGGGGTAGCCGCCGAGGAGGAGACACAGGGGGAAGCTGTCGAGCAGGAGATGCAGGGGGTAGCCACCGAGAAGGAGACACAGGGGGAAGCTGTCGAGCAGGAGACGCAGGGGGTAGCCACTGAGGAGGAGACACAGGGGGAAGCTGTTGAGCAGGTGATGCAAGGGGTAGCCGCCGAGGAGGAGACACAGGGGGAAGCTGTCGAGCAGGAGACGCAGGGGGTAGCCACCGATGAGGAGACACAGGGGGAAGCTGTCGAGCAGGAGATGCAGGGGGTAGCCGCCGAGAAGAAGACACAGGGGGAAGCTGTCGAGCAGGAGATGCAGGGGGTAGCCACCGAGAAGGAAACACAGGGGGAAGCTGTCGAGCAGGAGACGCAGGGGGTAGCCACTGAGGAGGAGACACAGGGGGAAGCTGTTGAGCAGGTGATGCAAGGGGTAGCCGCCGAGGAGGAGACACAGGGGGATGCTGTCGAGCAGGAGATGCAGGGGGTAGCCGCCGAGGAGGAGACACAGGGGGAAGCTGTCGAGCAGGAGATGCAAGGGGTAGCCGCTGAGGAGGAGACACAGGGGGATGCTGTCGAGCAGGAGATGCAGGGGGTAGCCGCCGAGGAGGAGACGCAGGGGGAAGCTGCCGATAAGACGCAGGGGGTAGCCGCTGAGGAGGAGACACAGGGGGAAGCTGTCGATCAGGAGACACAGGGGGTAGCCGCCGAGGAGGAGACACAGGGGGAAGCTGTGGATCAGGAGACGCAGGGGGTAGCCACTGAGGAGGAGACACAGGGGGATGCTGTCGAGCAGGAGATACAGGGGGAAGCCGCCGAGGAGGAGCCGCTGGTGTGGGACCTAGATGGGGTAAGTGCGGAGTTTGCTGATCGACCAAATGATGGGGGGGGTGGTTTGTTTGCCAGGAAGTGTTGCAGAGCTGGCATAGGACAGGGGGAACGCCGTGTAAACCGGGGCTGCAGAACCTGACCACAGAACCTGACCCCTCAGCACTATAGCACTTTAAAAGGCGTTTTTTTATTTATTTGAAATGTGAGTTGTATATATGTGGAGTTCTGTTTGCAATTAAAATGTTTTCAACGTTATCATGCTATTACATTCCTCTGTAATTTCCTGCATGTGATGTATATGAGGAGAGTCTCTGAACATGGAGAAAATAGTGACCTCTGAGCTGGGTTATGACCGGAAGTAGCAGGTTGCCTGTGTTCCATACAAGTGTCCCATAAACCTGCATAGGATAAAGGAAGCAAAGGAGGATCTTGTTATCAATTACAGGCTTATTTTTTAAGCCCCTAAGGTGAGGATACACCCGGTGGGGGTTGTGTGTGCACAACGCATGAAGACACAATTATCACATGGTTAATGTTAATATAGGCTTTTGCTGTTTAGTTTAAACACTCATTGAGGACTGAGTGCAATATCACGGAGCACGAGCACTTTATTTATAGTGTTTATATATTTTTATGCTTTAGACACTTATGTTATATATAGTGTTTACTGGATTCATATATTTATATTAGTATTGTTTCCATATTTATCAGCGCTGCACAGTGTGTTATATAGATTGTTTGCTGCCCCCCTCCAAAAAAAAAAAAACAGCCACCACTGGCTACAAAGCACAACTGCACCAGATTTTGCACTCTCCAGTTTAGTAAATCAACCTCATAGTGTGCATAGGGAAATCAAGCATGTAAAATGGATGCGGGGTCAAGAAAGAGAGAACTCTTTTTCAACCTGATGGGCTGAAAGTGAGAATTCTTTGTATGGCCAGCTTTCTATAATGGCTAACCTAAAGGCTCATTAAGATGCACAGGGGGAGGCAGTAAAAGCAGGTAGTTAGGCCACAGCTTTACTGCCCCCCCCCCCCCCTCACAACCACCTATCTGAACAAAAGCATATTGCAGCTCAGTTTTGTACACATTCCGCAGCCACGGTGCTTTACCGTTTGCCCATGACATTGAATGGCATGTTGCATTTGGCGGGTGGTATCGCCACTGAATGTGACCCATTCAAGTGAATGGGGTCAGGCTGCAACCTACTTGCAATTGGTCAGCATTTTCTGGGTAAAAACAGGCAGAGAAGATAATCTGTCAAATGCCTCTGAAAAGTGACCTACTGTGGACCCCAGCAAGGGTTCCCTCACATTAGAATGAGCTCATACACTGACTTGAGATGCTGAATTTAACACAGACCCCTAACATAAATGGCTCAATGATCATTACCTGGTTTACATAAAGCGTTTTATTATCATTCACAGATGAACACGTGGAAGTTTCAGCAGCTAATGAGAACCAATGGTATAATATGGAGTGATATATTCAAAGATATAGCCGACATCCTGTGAAGTGAATTCATAAGAACTGTTATCTATCATTTTGTTTAATACCGCAGCTATGATAGCAATAGGCTGCATAGTGATGATACATAGATCATCCAAGCAGATAAACTGACACAACCCCTACCAGGGTTTGAGATATGCCAATGCTGCACTTCCTTCACAATTTAGTGACTCTTGTGTGATAAATATCTGGTGCTATATGTGAACATAAATCTGCTATGCAGATATAACGTGCAATGGTACAAATGTAAACATAAATCTGCTCTATATATATAACGTGCAATGGTGCAAATATATTCAAAGTGCCAAGTGCTGAGTGATCCAATGGTATAAAAACAGTGCTAGTTATTATACAATATTGCAAATGAATGCCATGCTCATATGCAGTCCATATGCAAAAGTTAAAAATATATAAAAATTTTAAGTGACAGGTGCTCTTCAGACTTGTGCCCTTGTGCTTCTTACAGTGCCCCCTATAGGTGATGCACTCACCGGAGTTCCTCACCCCTCGCAGGGGTATCTCACTTCCACAGTATTTGCCACTGTGCAGCAATATCCAGATCCACGCTTTTAGAGATCAACCTTTTCTTTACGCTTTAGACCAGACCAGAACTTTTTCTGCTACAGTTTCACTTTCAGAACTTAGCAGAAAAAGTTCTGGTTCCCTACCCTGCTAGAGAAAGCTGTGCTGTATGGCAAAGCTGTATAAATCTCAGGACTGTATGTACAGTAATACAAACCCTTGGCAGGTGGGTGATACGGAGTAACATCTAAAGCGTAAAGAAAAGATTGATCTCTAAAAGCGTGGATCTGGATATTGCTGCACAGTGGCAAATACTGTGGAAGTGAGATACCCCTGCAAGGGGTGAGGAACACCTGTGAGTGCACCACCTATAGGGGGCACTGTAAGAAGCACGAAAGGCACAAGTCTGAAGAGCACCTGTCACTCTAAATTTTTATATATTTTGGGCTTTTGCATATGGACTGCATATGAGCACAACATTAATTTGCAATATTGTATAATAACTAGCACTGTTTTTATACTATTGGATCACTCAGCACTTGGCACTGTAAATATATATTTGCACCATTGCATGTTATACACTGAGCAAAATTATAAACGCAACACTTTTGTGTTTGCCCCTATTTATCATGAGCTGAACTTAAAGATCTACGACTTTTTCTATGTACACAAAAGGCCTATTTCTCTCAAATATTGTTCACAAATCTGTCTAAATCTGTGTTTGTGAGCACTTCTCCTTTGCCGAGATAATCCATCCACCTCACAGGTGTGGTATATCAAGATGCTGATTAGACAGCATGATTATTGCGCAGGTGTGCCTTAGGCTGACCACAATCAAAGGCCACTCTAAAATGTGCAGTTTTACTGTATTGGGGGGATCGGGGGGGGGTCCAAAAACCAGTCAATATCTTGTGTGACCACAATTTGCCTCACACAGTGCAGCACATCTCCTTCACATAGAGTTGATCTGGTTGTTGATTGTGGCCTGTGGAATGTTGGTCCATTCCTCTTCAATGGCTGTGCGAAGTTGCTGGATATTGGCAGGAACTGGAACACGCTGACCTATACGCTGATCCAGAGCATCCCAAACATGCTCAATGGGTGAGGTGACATGTCTGACGAGTATGCTGGCCATGCAAGAACTGGGATGTTTTCATCTTCCAGGAATTGTGTACAGATCCTTGCAACATGGGGAGGTGCACCTGTGTTTGTTGTCCATAGCATATGCCTGCCCATACCATAACCCCACCGCCACCATGGGCCACGCGATCCACAATGATGACATCAGCAAACCAATCACCCACACAACGCCATACACGCTGTCTGCCATCTGCCCTATACAGTGAAAACCGGGTTACACGTGGTCTGCGGTTGTGAAGCCGGTTGGATGTACTGCCAAATTCTCTGAAACGCCTTTGGAGACGTCTTATGGTAGAGCAGGGATATGCAATTAGCGGACCTCCAGCTGTTGCAGAACTACAAGTCCTATGAGGCATAGTAAAGCCCCATACACACTATCAGATTTTCTGATGATTTTTGTCTTCAGATTTACCAAAACCATGTAGTGCAAGGGACTGCCTGATTGCATACAAATTGAAACTCCTAAGGTTTGACCTCTTATGGTTTTATGGTTTTGGTAAATCTGAAGGAAAAAATCAGCAGAAAATCTGATAGTGTGTATGGGGCTTAAGACTCTGGCAGCCACAAGCTTGACACCCAGGGGCCGAGGCATGATGGGACTTTTGCAACAACTGGAGGTCCGCTAATTGCATATCCTTGTGGTAGAGAAATGAACATTCGATTCAAAGGCAACAGCTCTGGTGGACATTCCTGCAGTCAGCATGCCAATTGCACGCTCCCTCAAAACTTGCATCATCTGCGGCATTCTGCTGTGTGATAAAACTGCACATTTTAGAGTGGCCTTTTATTGTGGCCAGCCTAAGGCACACCTGTGCAATAATCATGCTGTCTCATCAGGCAACATATACCACACCTCTGAGGTGGATGGATTATCTCGGCAAAGGAGAAGTGCTCACTAACACAGATTTAAACAGATTTGTGAACAATATTTGACAGAAATAGAATATTTAGAGCAGATTTATGTTTACATTTGTACCATTGCATGTTATATCTGCATAGCAGATTTATGTTCACATATAGCACCAGATATTTATCACACAAGAGTCACTAAATTGTGAAGCAAGTGCAACATTGGCATATCTCAAACCCAGGTAGGGGTTGTGTCACCTGAACAGCGCCATACCTACCCTTTAAATTTTAAATTAGCATTTTATACTCCACTTGGGTGGTTGTATTGGTAGGGGCAGCAGTTCCTAACAACCAGTCATTACAGCCGTCTGCGTATATATAAATGCTAACACCTGCCAAGAAATGTATAACTGCACAAGCCCTACAAGAATGTTACACTGTATAGCCAGAAGGATGACATGACTATTTACATTGCACAGCTCTACAGCTTCCAAGTACCTTCCCCGCCTCCAGTCTATTCACTGAATTAATAAAAGTCACCCCACTGGTGAGCTCCTCTCTGTGCATGCTTTTCCACTAATCCTGCCTAAACATCCAACTCCAACTCCTAGTGCCTGAAATATGTTAGGATGATACCACTACACAATATATTAGAGCATGATTGCATATGTTGCACCTTAAAGTGTTACTAAACCCACAGAAGTAAAATCAGTCTGTATATGTCGTAAAGCATGCTTGTTATACTCACTGCGGAACCTAAGGGGTTAATCCTCTGCATTGTTTATAAAGGCCGCGTGATCCTGTCTTCTCTGATCCTCCTCTTCTTTAACTGACTCCAACCCATCTCTCGATAGAGCAGAGCATTAGGAGTCAGGCTGCACATGCTCAGTTTGGTGTGTATTGCTAGAGAGTTTTTTTTTTTTTCCCTTGCGATAGTGCATGTGATCAGCACAGGGCCAGTCAGCACTGTCCAGAGGGTCAGAGGAGAATGAAAACTCTTCCTACAAGCTTAAGCAGACGCTGATACAAGTCACAAGACTCCTATATACTGCTGATGAGAAAGGGTATTTCTCAGTTTATATTTACTAAAACTTTCTGCATTTCCATGTTCTGTGTACTGTGGGAGACCAGATATAGTGAATGCAGGGTCCTGGGTTTAGTAACACTTTAAGGGCTCATTTACACGAGTGGAAGCCCTTGCCGCCCCTGTAAAATGCAATCCACTCCAGACTGCTTTTCGGTGTGTGGTTCACAGGCAGCTGGGGGGGGGGGGTAATGTGTAGCCTCATCACTGCCTGTTGTAGCCTCCCTGGTGGTATGATTATGTCAGATTTTTTAATCTCAAAGCGGTACAATTGTTTTGCATAGAAATTTGGCGTTTTATATTGTAGACCTGTAATACTTAGATATAACACACTTAAATCTGTCCAAACAAGAGTTTAGTAGACAGCCCGGGTATGATAAAGTTTGAAACACAAAATCATAAGTTATAAAATAATAAATAACTACAAATAATTATAAAAAATAATAATATAATAATAATAAATGTAATTTCCCCACAATTCACTATGGCTTCTGCGAGTGTTCTAGTTTACTATTGTTATTTTCTAGCTGGTCTAATACCGCTTTTGACGTAAAGGGACACTTTTTGGTTGCTATGGACAATCTCAAGTTTCCAGGCAGACAGAACAGTATATATAATATAAAAGTGCAGGCAGGGCATTGGACAAACCACTAGGGACAAAAGGAATGTGAAATGATTTGATACAGTAATGTACAGTGTACTGTATGTGTTATGTTTTTTGTACTTTTTTGAATTTGACGTTGGGCTCCGCCCTCAAGAGTCGCGAAACTCACAGGGAACGAAGCCCGGCACAGAGAGGCATCGAACGGAGGACAGAGCCCACAGACACAGTGGGGAGACATCGCAGGATCCTGCTGACAAGGTAAGTTATCCTCCCAGGATACCGCGATGCAATCCCAAGCTTTTGGTACTGAAATGTAACCCCGAGCCACACTCAGGAATACCGCCAGGGAGGTTAACCTTAAAAAGCTGTCACCACCAAGTCTTAACCGGTGTGCATTGTACACAGTGCAGCCACATTCACTTGAATAGGTTGTGTTTGGCAGCAATACTGCCCACTTAATGTGACATGGGGTATCATTTTTTGCAGCAGCTGGCAAGCACAGCATCTAGGCTGCGGCATGTGTCTCAAACTGTCCAGCTGCTTTTGTAGCTTAAAGTGGGCAGTCAAGGGGCAGTTAAACTATGGCTTAACCACCTATTTTAATCACCCCCACCTTTCAGCCACAGATGTGAATGAAGCCTAACAGCCCTTCAAGGTGGTGGCTGTATTCGTTTTCTTTTTTTCAGACTTTCTTTCCTTTGTTTTCACCTAGTAATCCTTCTAGTTATACACCTATGTTCTAGTGTGAAAACACTCACTTGCTGTACTCTATCTATGGAAGAGCTGCATCCTCACCCTAGGGCAAGAAGTATGTTAGGACTATAGCCACCTTCCTTTCCCCACTCTCCCTAACACAGGGGGTGTTTTGTAGTCTACTTTGAGAACTGATAATGCTGTTGGTTAACACAGGCAAAGTGCACAGGCCCCAATATGTGAACGATATGATGCCACTCACTGGCTCTCTCTCTACTCCAGGTGCTGGTCCTTCCATCCATCCAAAGTAATACAAAGCCCTGGGCCACACTCTGTGTGTATCAATCTCATCTCAAAGTGAAATTAAAAGCTTTAGCTATAGTCCCTGCCTGTTGGCCAAGCCCCTCTATGTGGTTCACCTGGACTGGGCTTAATCATAGAGGTCACTCTCTACAAGTAATCTCACTCTGGGTGAAACGCGTCAGTGGAGCATAGGTAATGGGTGGGGGCTGTAACTGAAGCTTTTACTGTAGAGAGCACAGCCAGTTAGCACATCACAAGTTGTCCTGCAGGATTAACAGGATTAACAGGTATTTTTTGCACTTTTTGAACTGTAATAGTAAAACTCTTTCAACTGTATATTTAACAGACCAAGTGGAATCACATAACAGAAGGTCATTGTTAGAGTATACATACAACTCAAGGATCAACTGTATCCATTACATAGTTTAACCAAAAAAAAAAAAAAAAAATCATAATCATTTTAATCATAACTTGCCCAGTCTTAGAGACTTCAACAAGCAATCCACTCTCCAAGTCCATTAGAAACAGTGGCAGAGTGTATGTAGTCAGAAACCTTGCACCAAATTCATGACAAACCCATTTTCATTGTTAGTACCAATGCATGTGGCAAATTCCAGGAGTTTGACACTTTTAATGTATGGCGCTGAAACATCGTCATATTGGTGATAAGATCACTGATATGACGGAGTAGATCACCAGATCTACTTCACAATAGAAGAGGTAAATAAAACCTCTTCTATTTTAGAGTACATTGTTGATGTAAAAAAAAAAAAACAAACATCTTATACTTACCTGCTCTGTGCAATGGTTTCCTTTTTCTCTCGGGTCCTCCGCTCCTGGCTCCTCTCCCTTGACCAGTGCTCCCGATAACAAGCCACTTGCTATAGGGGAACTGGTGTGTGCTCGCTCCCCGACCCTGCTCTATGCATCTTTGCGACACATAGAGCCATGGCTTGGCCCCCTCTCTCCTCATTGTTCCACTGACTGGGACTGCTGAGCCTCCAGTGCACATCGCTGGATCGAGAGCGACTCGGGTGAGTATTGGAGGGGAGGGCTGTGGGGGGAGCAGCACACAGAAGGTTTTTTTTACCTTCATGCATAGAATGCATGAAGGTAAAGAACCTTCAGCCTTTACAACCAGTTTAAAGCTAAACTTCACTCTTTAATCAGTGTGAACTATTTTTAATCCTTATGCTGCTAGCATTATCATTTCGTCAGCATTTCTTCAACATTTCTTGAGTTACTTCCTGGTTTCCATGCCTGGGCAAAGGATGTCATATATCCCAGGAGTCTTCAGTAGGGGAGGAGGAGCTTTTTCAGCTAAGCACATCCTCTCCTGCTTACATGCCTGAGCTAAGGGCAGGTGCATTCCAGAAAGTAAATGCTACAAGAATCATCTGCCCTTTCTCAGGATGGCCATGGCCAGAAATGCTAGGGGGGGGTGTTTTTCAAAGTGATTTCTCAACAAAATAAAGCATGGAGACATGGATGGATGGGGGAGTTTGTTTTGACTATTAAAAAGGAATTAAATAGCAATATGAGAAAATCTCTCCCAGTGAGAATACAGCGAAATTATAGTCATTGAATATTTTCAGAATTGTTTTTTTATTGAAATTATAACAACAGGACATAAACACACACACATGTTTAAAATATGAGCTCCGGTCAGGGATAGGTGTAAACATTCAATTTTACAATATTATGACCATACATCAGTATATGTTAATATATAAACTGTAAATTTCCAACGCGTTTCGACATGCGTGGTCAAAGTCTTCCTCAGGGGTTTAATTTGCTGGAATTAAATTGAAGGCATTAAATAGCATTTTTGGTTTGTGGTACTAGAGAATAGAGTGTAGTTCTATTTTAAGTTCCTCAGGAACTGAAGTTTCCTACATTTCCATTACTCTCCCAACATCTCCAAATAGCTCCTCTGCTTGTAAAACTCTTTGTAGGAGAAATGCTACATATTTATATACACCTTGCCAACATGTACATGTCACAAGTGTTACACTTCCGTAAGACAGGTTTCTAAAAAGCATCTACAATGCTCTCTATGAATTCCAGGGAATAGCTTTTATTTTATGAACCGTCTTGTCCACTCAAAAAGTGGGCAACATAACTGCTATGTCTCAAATAACAGAAGCTCATTGTTAGGCCTTACATACACTTTAATGATTTGTGAATACACACATAGCTTGACTAAACGGTGTGAGGGGCTGGAGAAATGGATTAACCACAATGGAGCTTGAGGGGTTTCAGTTACTACATACCAGGTGTTATTCAATATCGTTCTACACCATGGCCCATTGAATTTACACAAGGAAACTTGGAAGGCCTCAGTTAATAAATACCAACACAGTCATCCATGCCAAGCTCCTGTAGGACGTAGAGGCAGAAGAGCTCTTAATGACAAGGGGAAGAAACGTGTCAAGAACTTCCTGTGAACTGGTAGCACTGCAGGTCACATTCTATTTATATACGTGAGTTTGTCTTTTCCATAACTCATAACTTGGCAATATTAACTCTAGACACTCATCCTTTAGATGTATTCTTAGAAGGACTCACAGAGTGTATAGTGTATATACATCCCTTATCATTGTCCTCAATTATCCAGATATCTCGAGTCACAGTTTTGATGCCTAAAGGGTAATTGGCCTTTGCAGAAAAAGAGTACATTTCAGAACAAATTAGTTTGCTCTGGCCAAAAGGATTTTTGCCTGAGAGACAAGAATATGACCTAATTTGAGCATATTTTAAGCTTAGAAGGATTAAAGCAGACGTAAACCTAAGTCTTAAAAAAACGTGGACAGGTAGACTTGGATCGCTTGCCATAATATGTAAATATGCAGTGCTTGCTGGCACTTTATGGCAATAAGCTCCTGGCAGCCAATTTTTTTTATTTTTTTCTTTTAAAGTAGAACTTTTAAAGTAAAACTAAAAAGATATGTTACATTTTAGTAAGAGATCGCAGTTTGGGTTTTGTTTACATTGGTTCTCACAGTAATACACCTGCTTCTTTGACAATGGGCTGCCTGTTGAACCATCAATACAGCTGATTAGCTCAAATGTAGCTGAGAGGAACTGATGGAAACAACACTGGAGCTTCAGATCTGCTGATGTCTGCCATGGATCATCTGATCTGTAGTCTGGTTTTTGTTACTCACCAAGGTGATACAAAGGGTGTTGCAGCCCTTATTTTAAAATTTCAGCTCCACTTTAAAGCTGAACTCCAGACAGATATAAAGGCACAAATGCATGCTGGTCTGTATTCATTAATACATCCTTAAATATATTTTTTTAATACAAGCAGTGTAAGTGCAAATCCTTTGACAAGCAAAACAGTGACGTATTATGTAATGCATCTGTGTATTTAGCTCTTTGCCTAGAGTTGCACTTTAAAGTACTGTAAATGTGACACAGCACTTTCCTGAATGATTGTCTTATACAGCATCTCTAAAGTAAGTATTGCGCATATACAAAGCTTTATAAAGCCTTCTCTAAGTATCTTTTCATGTCTTTATTTCTTTGGTTAGGTGACTGCCTCCAGACTTTCTCAGCATAGTCATAGAAATTGGTGGATCTGAAGACATAGCTTCAACGTCACCGAGTGACATTGTGACTGAGGATATTATGAAGGTAAAGTTCTATAACGTTTCTAGCTAACCAGCCAAATTTTCCCGCTGGTGAGTAAATACTCATCAGCTGACAGCACACTGTATTGCTATGATGCTCCCTTTCAGAGTTGCTGTCAATCTAACATACAAGGGTAGTACAGGGGTCAACACTGACTGATAGCACAGGTGCAGACAGTATAGCACTTTCAGGAAATGCCAAATCTTATTCATTACAATACCTAATAGATATTACCACTGCAACTATACTAGAAATATAAAGTGTCAGATTTTCCATTTGTGCTTGCTAAACATTTGTGCTTGTTAAAGCAGAAATGTTATCTCCGTAATTATATTAGTAATTCAAATTCACCTACTACTCTTCATGCCAAATACAGCACACACTGCCCAATTGCATTACACAGCAAGGGACCCTTGAAATATCCTTCAGGTCTCAGGGAACCACTGCCAATATTTGCTATATTTACAGCTCAGGGTACATAAGTGTGAACAGTAAGTTGAGATATAGAAATAAATAAAAGAACAAAAATGTGGTGTGAATGCCATATATGACAGCAAGGCTCTTTACACCACAAAATTATTTTACGTGATAATTAAATCATAACAAGTATTTTTAATTGTCGGAAAATAAATGCAGACAGTAAATTTTGTGGTGCTCCATCAGATTGGTGGTTACTAGGAAAGAGCCCCCTTACACTAGTGATCAGTGAAATGCCTTCTTAAATTTATAGTCAATGATAGTCAATGTAGACGGCCTCCACTGGTGGTCAGTGGAATATAAACTCCCTTAGATTGGTGGTCAGCTGAAGAAGGACCCCCTTAGATTTATGGTCATTGAGAGAAGTGCTCCCTTACATTGGTGGCCAGTGGGAGAAACTCAGTGGAATACTGCTTTTTACATTTGTAGTCTTTGGAAAGAATGTCCTTTAGATTGGTGGTCAGCGGGAAGATTGTCCCCCTTACAGATACAGTTAGCTAAAATGATAATTGGTGTCAGTGCTTACTTATCTACAAGTCAGACATTGTGTAAGGAACCCCCTATTAACCCTAAGGTTCTACGAAACCCTGGTTGGGATAGGCTGGTTTCCACTTATGTAGGTTCCAAAATGAAACAAAAAATAGCAATATTGCATGAACCTAAAATGGCAGTTGGCATTTAGCATAATTGGGTCTCCACGTTCCACAACTTCCCAGATTTCACAAAATCAAGGCACCGTGATCTCAAATTCTACTGACAGTGCCACCTTCTGGTGACTCCCAGGTTACAACCTTCTCATTCAGATATTTAGGTACTCTGCTGTCTGAACATGAGAGGAGTCAGATGAGACATGACATCAGCATTGAAGCTCTGAGAGATGGAAAACCTTCCATTTTACTACATTATGTGCACAGTGAGGAATGTGGGAAGTGGGCATACAGCTAAATTCACATTAGAAATGCTTATATGTGAAATATTTTACTTGCCAACAAAATTGTAATTCTGTTTGTCCAGAGTTATTACTTTGGTGATCCTTCTAAGCAGCATGTCTAATCTCCTGACCTCACCTTTATTCACATAAGTTAAAGCAATACAGCTTGGCTATTGTATATGAGGTCATCCTTTTGTCTTCCAATTCTGCCCTCTAAGGGATGCAAAGATATAATTTTTTTATTGAATACATAACTGGATGAATCAGTGGTGCCTACAATTCTGCTGTCTCTTAAATAAAAATCTTTACTCTTTTCCCAGTAGTTAAGCATATAAAACAACAGTTACAATAGTAAAAAAAAAAGTGACTTACTTCATAGGTTTGAACAAGGCTTGCCCATAATTTTGGAAAGTCATAATAAGTTTGAGTTGGGTGCCTCCCGATTTCATTGCTAATAAAAAAAGGAAAAAGAGAGAAAAATCAATAATCTTTTATACTCATAACGGCTGATTGTTTTCTTTTTATCTCACATTTTCTTGTTTCATTTTGGCAGAGCGGGCTGACAGCGTAAAGCACCACTGAATGTACAGGGACTGGTACAAGGCTCAGCGATTAGCTAAACAGCTCATTACAGATCTCCTGTAATGTCATGTTTTCAGACATATCTTGCAGTGAATTACCCGGTCCAGATTACACATGAAAAGCACACTTTGATTTCTAGCTAAAACATGTCTTCCACTAACTCTAACCTGCTGACACCCCCAGCTGATTGTGATTTTCTTGAAAAGTGGTGTTTATTCTCAGAAAAACTATCATTACGGATGATTGTGTAGCTTAAAACATAATTATCGGTTTTCATATGCAGAGCACATGCTTTAAACAAGTGTTTGTGCACCGCCATACACAAAGGTTTGCTGGACTAACAATATATGAGTAATCTGATGTGCAATACAATATTCAAGGATGTATGGGAATAAAACAGCCTGCCTTGGCAGCACCATCACAGCATTAGTTGTTGTATTTTAAATACAGGATGAAAGGAAAGAATGTACATTCTACTGTCAGCTAGGATGTTTAAAGCTGAACTTCTTGCAAAAGCTAAATACATAGATCAAATACATTTATGGGAACTTTTTCTTTTATTGTTATAGTATTTATATTTAGACACAGAGCCAGGTTGGGGACCCGACTTTCCTGTACTGTAGTTAAAAGGTATCTTCACTCAGGATAAAAAAAAACAAAAAACTTTCCCCATTGTATTCCTTCTCTTCTACTACTTTGTTTTGTATGTTTATTTATTTTTGCATTTCGCCCTTTCCCTTGCCTCTGTAGGGTAGCAGCATATGAGTGCCCAATAAAGTTCCCCAAACTATCCCATAGGCATCACCATAGTGTGGGTTTGGAACCCTGTAGTAAAAAGTAAGCAATGTAGCCATTCAAGGTCCCTAGAGTAGTAGTGAGGAATTGTCAGCCTTGCCCTTGCCAATGTCGGGCATCTTGGGTGCAGGGCTCTGTAAAAAATAGTCTGGTGGGAGTCTGCCTGGGAGACTTGGTTATTGGAAGCAGTGCAGGTACCAAGGCTTGCAAAAATGTAATCTTTGAGGCTCTAGGTTCTGGGGGTTCCCTTAGAAGGGAAGCCATGAAGAAGAGGTTCAGGTCTAATGGTATTATTCACATCCCTTTGGCATGGGAGGTAGGGCTCTGGAAAACCCCTAGAGGTAACAGCTGCTCCTCGACTCAGCTCTTATCTCTCATGTTCCCTGTCTGTGTTGTCACGGTTGGGATGATTGGAAAGATGTATATATGTAAATTAACTATGTTTTAGTAGAATGTTAAAAGGATTCTTTTGTGCAAAATTTTCATTCTCCTAACTTCAAGATGGGAACATCTTTGGAAAAGAACAGGTACTAGGTGAAGCTGCTATAGGGATCAATTGCCGTAAGGCCGACAGAAAATGTTCGAAGGGAGCTTTTTGTCGGAAATTCCGACCGCATGTAGGCTCCATCGGACATTTTCCATCAGAATTTCCGACACACAAAATTTGAGATCTGGATCTCAAATTTTCCGACAACAAAATCCGTTGTCGGAAATTCTGATCGTGTGTACACAATTCCGACGCACAAAGTTCCACGCATTCTTGGAATCAAGCAGAAGAGCCGCACTGGCTATTGAACTTTATTTTTCTCGGCTCGTCGTACATGTTGTACGTCACCGCGTTCTTGACGATCGGAATTTCCGACAAGATTTATGTGACCGTGTGTATGCAAGACAAGTTTGAGCCAACATCCGTCGGAAAAAAAACATGGATTTTGTTGTTGAAAAATCCTATCACGTGTACAGGGCATAAGGGAACCAATCTAGCATCTGGCTGTACAGTGAAGGAGCAGCAGCACAATCATGAGTCTTCCTTCTGTTCACTCTGCTACCAGACTTTTCCTTGCCAGCTTACAGTATATGCACTGCAGCACAGCTTGATTAGCCCATAGTACTTCCCAGAGGTTGATGCCAAGCCAAAATTGGCTAAAGTAATATTTTTTTAAATACGGTAACTTTTTTTTTCATCTACCTGTAGTTCAGCTTTTAGGACCAATAATCATAAAATGTGTACAGTAAACATACGCATATAAAATAAAGATGGTTTATAAATAAAATGCCGGTATAATATTTAGAGAACCTGGTTTATATGATTAGGAAGGTTACTGACATCACATGACCAGAAAACTTACTGTATGCACAGAAATGATGTTAACAGTCCTAACTTACAAAATATTTGTAATCTAACCACCTTCCAGAGCACGTAAATAGGTCAGTGACCTCACATTTATATACTTCAATTAAGCATTACAGCTTGGTCACTGGCTCGCCACAATCTGCCGACTGCGCAAATGCTGCAACACTCTTGACATTTCTGCTTTCCCCTACTTTAAGCATGATTAGGAATGGATGCTCACAGCGCTGTGCAATGCCGCTCAGCCTGATTGGCTCAGAGAGCAGCCCATCCCTTTCCCATCTGAATCTTGTTAATCGCAGGAGGCTGATAGCAATGCTAATTTAAGTGCATATAAAATGCACGTTGTGATCTGCGAATCCTACTTCTGAATCGCATGGCTATTGTCCTGCTGCACCCATCACATAGGGATCTTGTGTAACCCATTGGATTTTATTTTGCTTTATACATACTGCATCAAAATGAGCTTAATCCCATAGAAGCAAATGGCACTTAAAACCTGACTCTACTCACTGTGTACATAGTAACATATGCCACAGCCTTTGTACCCAAAATTATGCTTTATTTTCCTGTGCTACAAGTAAGAGACTAGCAGACATGTACAAACCTCAGCACATTGATACAGCAGATGTCCTCCTCATGGTAATCAATCTCACATACTCTGTCTAAACCAAGCGGGAGGTTGGCAGCAATGTTCTGGGCCTCCCTCTCAAACCTGACATCCATATGGTCCTCTGGCTTAGCAGTCCACCCCCTAATGGCCAATCCTGTGGGCTGGATGGAGGTGGATGAGCAGGCCCCTCTATCCCTAGAGCACAGTTGAGGAGTTACAGGCTCTGTGTTTATGTTGACTTTAAAAAGTTAATTTGAGCCAAGCAGGTCCAAATGAACTACTTCCTTAACTAACAGATGTGTTCAGTGCCAGCGCTGTATAAACTGTATGTAGCATCAGTTACATACAGTATACAGCTCTATATCAGCTACAGCAGAAGGATGGCATATCTCCCAAGTCCCAACTTTCTGAGATGGGAATGGGGGACATTTATTAGCAAAAGTATGTATGCACAAAAATAAGATTGGTTAAACCCACATATGCTTTTTTACCACTACTATTCCTTTATATTGGCTTTTGGAATCTACAAATGCACCAATTTGGAACTTGATTGAAAAGTTTAGCACTGGGAAACACTTTTTGATAAATAGTGCATTTTATATGCAACTGTATAGATCAGACCAAAATGAGGGACAAATGAGGAGGAAAGAGGGACAGAGGGACTTTGTTCCAAATCAGAGACATTGGAAGCTATGGGATGGGGACTTCTCATCCTGCTCCTGGAACAAAATTAAGTTAGGCTGGGAAACATGGGTGTTCCAGCAGCAAGATGGGGACTTCTCCTGCTCTCAGAACAAATTCAAGAGCACTCAGTCATTCACAGGATGCCTTGTATTTTACCAATGAATACAAAGCTTCCTCTGATTGGCTGAGGTGGAGATTGTGACATTATCCACCTGCCTTAGTCAATCAGAGGAAGCCTTGTAATTGTTGATAAAATACAAAGCTTCCTGTGAATGGTTGAGTGCTTTCAGCCCGAATTGATTTTGCTGTGAGAGCAGGAGAAATCCCCATCTTGCTGCTTGAACACCCAAGTCTCTCAGACTTACTCAATTTTGTTTCAGGAGCAGGGTGAGAAGTCCCTATCCTGCTGCTGGAACATGGAGCTGTATGCTGTATGTAGCTGATGATGCATACAGTTTATACAGTGTGCCCAGCAGGCACATCTGTTACAGAGGTCAGGTAATAAGTACTGTACAGAGCACAAGGGTCAGGAGTACATAATGCACAACATGCATTGTCATCTACTGGTCTTAAAAGGTTCAGTGCTTACAAACAAATCATTTTTCCCCTTTAAGCCCTCTTTTACATGGATGGTCAGGGGACAATAAAAACAGGTGGGTGAGCCCCAGTTTTGTTGCCCCCTGGCCACCCACCCCAGTCTAAAATACAGCTGGAGGAGGCTACTCACATGCCATGGCTGTGGCACTTTGCATCACAGCCAGTGGTGGCCTGTTCATTAGGGGCGCACGGGCTCCACCCCCTTAAAGTGGATGTAAACCCGATTTTTTTTTTTTTTTATCATACTGTAGAGTATAAGATTTCCTATCATGTGAGCCCAGTCTTGCCACACAGAGTTAATCCATCTCTGAGCAATCCCCTTTTATTGTTCAGTGAGAAAAATCTTGACAAACTGAAAAAAACTTTGTCAAATCCTCCCCCTTGCTGTGAGTGACAGCCTAAGACACAGGCATTATTTTTTAATTCCCTCCCCCACTCCTTTCTTCAGCAGCTCTGCAAGGATTGGCTGTTCCGCACCTCAGCATGATTTGGCATGCTGAAGTCATGTGGTTACTTTCCTGTCTTTTCACTGGATGTTAGAGATCATAGCAGTAGTTCAGCAGAAGTTCAGTGTTAGAAATAAACTGGAGAAAATGCATATTGACAAGGAGTGTAGAGGGGGCGGGGAGTCTACTGACATCACGACTCCACCCACCGAGCTCCAGACAACAGACCCACCCACAGAATATGCAGTTTTTCAGGTCTAATTACAGACAGGTAAAGATACATGCAGGAGGCATGTATATCCTTATAGATAACCCCTATGACAGTAGTTTAGAAAGGATGAGATTGGGTTTACATCCACTTTAAATCATGCGTCCGGCCCCTAATCTACATGCAGTGTGCCAAATGCATGGATTCCAATGGAGTTTTTAATTTTAATTTTTTTTAGAAGCACATAATCAGAGCCTAAGGCTCTAATTGGCTTCAAAATAAGGGTGGGCTCAGGCGCACCCTGAGCCCACCCAGTTTTGTGACAATAGCAAATTAATATTCGCTATTGTCTTCCTGATTCTCCTCCCAGCCAATCAGGAAGTGGGTCTTAAGACCCGATTGGCCGAGAGGAGAAGCGATCGTATTGGCCACCAAGGAAAGAAGGAGTGAAGCCTCTGAGGACGAAGCCGCTGTGAAGCCGGAGGCGCAGGGTGAAGGAGGAAATGCAGGAAGGAGCCGAAGCTGCTAGATGGGGTAAGTGTGGGACTGGGAACTGTCACAAAAACATTACCATGGCATTTTGAACTGACTATGAAACTCAGCCATTCAAGTCAAGGGGGCCGTACCACAACTGTGAGCCAAACACCCATATTCCTGCCCTTTTAACAAGGTGACAGTAAGCTGACACCTATGCCTCTCAGGTGCATAGTTATCAGGTTGCTATGGCACTGTTAAAGACAAGGATATGGCTGGCTTTACAATGAGTGTTATTAAAGGGAGGCACAGACCCTTCTAGCAGCTTCCCATTTTTTCTTCATTTCTACAGGGGAAATAACAAAAACGTTCTCTTTTCACCTCCCCTTATCAATCATTGCAGGAGCCTCACTGCTTGTAGTTCAGTAGCTTGTCTGCAGGCAGGAATCTCCCCTCATCAGAGCTGCCGCTTCATCCAGCACTTAAACTGACAGGAAGCCCGCAGGATGAACATTTAATTGTAGGGATGGACAGCATATTTTGTTTACCAATTGGCTGAGGAGGCAGTGGGAGGGGCTGCAGTCCTGGACTGCCCACATAGAAAACGAACAGGCCGGGACTCGTGTAAACACCGTGGAATGTGTCCCGGTCCTGCAGCTGAAGGGCTAGATTAGCCTAGCTGCTGAGCCATTGTCGGACGCTCTGGTGGGGGTTTTCACCCCCCCTGACCCCCCCTTATCTACGCCCCTGTCTGCCAGAACACGAAAGCTGTTTGCACAACTAGTTGGCTGTTTTTGGTGCGAGGACATGCTGGATGCCTTCAGCTGCCAATGTGCTCTTGCTGAGTGTCCAACATGTCCCTGCACCTTTAAGGAGGAGTGGACCCCCTCTAGGCAAACCCGCCTTTAATCTATCCATTTCTATATACTGTATGCTCCAATTTGGAGACTCTCAAAACTATAGAATTAAGACGGCAGTGTACAGAGGAGCCTTGACGTGGGCACTGCAGCTTACACATACTGTATATTTGGAAATTTGTGCAACTAACTCTCTGTCTTTAAAGTGAACTGTTAGACAAGGTCAATTTGGTCTTTTTCCAGGCTAGCTGGTAAGCGTGCTTGGAAATTTTTGTTTCTGAGAACATGGAAGCTAGCCTGGAACAAGTATGCAAACCAGGAGTCAGACGATCAGTATGACAGCCATGCAATAAGCATTTCAGAAGTGATAGTCGTTCACAGTATGGACTTCTCTTGAGATTTTGTTGTGATCTTTAATACTGAAATATGTTAATATCCTCCACTTGAACTGACCCCAGGCTGTAGAGTGATTCCAAGACTGTACACCAGCCCGGTTAACGCTTGTAGTAAAAGTTGAATGAATTGGAAAGGTTAAAATAGCCAACACCTTTTTACCCTTCCTCTGGAATACACCTTTAAATTTGTTGTTCCAGCATTTGTAGAATTCTTCAGAGTTAGATATTCTTGTGATGCATGTTCTTGACAACGTGATACAGTTTGGCTACATAGTTTCAGGGCAAATTCATTTTATCCCTCTATTCACTTCAAAGAATATCATATTTCAACATCCTCATGTCTACACAGATAGTATTGCTGCACATGCTTTACTATTGCTGTCAGTGGCTCCTTAAAGTGTTTATTGGCCTTTGCAAGCACGAAATGAGAAAATAAATCAGTTTTGTATAATATATTCGGATACTTTTCATTATGTAGGTTTAAATTTCACTAATATTTCTTTTCAATTTTAAATAATATATCCTTAACCACCTCAATTCTCTTTTACCCTTTCATTACCAGGCCATTTTTTAGTTCTTAGTGCTGTAACAGTTTGACTGACAATTACTCTGTCATGCATCACTCTACCCAAATGAATTTTATGGGACACCTAGCTCTTTCTTTTGACGGTATTTATTAATAATCACTTTTTTTTTTAAATAATATGACAGAAAAAAGACAAACTTTTTGAAAATGTTTGTTTCCCTTACTTTCTGTTGTAAATCATATCAAATTAAAATGCCAGGACTGCATGAAAACCTCCCAAATTACCCTTTTTTCAAAAGTAGACACCCCAATAACTCATGAACATAAGAGCTTATTTTTTGCCACAATTGTTTTGAAAATGAAGAAGTATGCTGGTATTGAGGGGGGATAAGAAACACGTCAAATTTGTGATCTTGCGAACACCAGCGACAAAATGTGACATGGACCTAAGTACTGAGGTTCCACTTGCCTACCGCAATACGTATATATATGATGACTGTTATTTTGCAGCCGGCGGCTGGCTTTCTCAAGAAAGGGATGTCCCCCGCCGCTCACTGGTGTTTCTTGGGCTTACCGTTTCTGATGGTTCGCCCGAGAAACGATCTGTGGGTGCAGCCGGCTGCTCCCATATGTGATCAAAGAGTATATACTCTTTTATCGACTCTATGCCTTGGAGGATTGGAGCGAGATCATGATGTCACTTCCGGTCCAGGCTGAAAGTAAATACATTTTTTTTTTAAAGCAAAAGATCAATTTTTTTTTTTTTTTATGTTTTGCTTTTAAAGGTAAAGAAGAGATCTGGGGTCTTTTTTACCCCAGATCTCTCCATAAAGAGGACCTGTCATCCTTATTTCTATTCTTTGTAATAGGAATAAAAGTGATAAAAATAAATAAATAAATAAAGGGACAGTGCAAAAATAAAAAGCAAAATAAATAAGAAAAAAAAAATGAAGCGCCCCATCTCTCCATGCTCGCACGCAGAAGCGAGCGAATAAGTAAGTAAATGGTGTTCGCATCTCACATCGGTATCGGTATGAGGTATCGTCGCAAATGTTACGATGAGAGCAATAATTCTAGTGCCAGACATCCTCTGTAACTCTAAACAGGTAACCTGTAAAGGTGTTTTAAGTGTTGCCTATGGAGATATTTAAGTACCGTAGTTTGTCACTGTCACGGGCATGGCCAGAGCGGAGGCTGTTGGAGAGGACTGTGTGCAAGCCTGTTGCCCACCGATTATGGGCCCTAGCATTTGAGGTGAATGAGAAATCCAGTCTGAACTGTATTAATCGGACTCAGTCATGTATATATTGTATGGGGGACTCCTTACTGTATATTTGTGTCCCTGAAGAGGGAGGGGGGATTCCTCCAGCAGCCCCCTGCTGATAAGACTGATTCATTCTGCTGGGACACATCCTGTGAGGAGATGCTGGTGTTATCAACATGTGTTTATGTTAATTGAGAGAGCTGATCACATTAGCCACCAGCCCTGGCTAATAGACGAATGGTCTAGGCTGAGGAGGGGGGAGATTGTTGTTTGTATTGTTAATTGTATTAATGTGTGAAGCTCGGTGCCCACAAGACTGTCATCTGGTCTGGGTACATTTTGTAGTAAATTAGGTCATGTTAATTAGGTTAGCTTTGAGTCATCCCTGCTGTATAAAGGTCTGTGAGATCTCAAAATAAAGGTAGTTCTGATGTACTCCAAGACTGGTGTTGTCTAGTTCTTGGGGTTCCTATAGCCAGATCCATTGGACTCGTGTTCCAGAACTTAGGAAGCGGTATATGACGGAAGCACTCAAGCGGAGTGTGGGGCGTTCCGTGACATTGGTGGCAAGCAGCGGGAAAGCTTCCTGAAGTCTGAAGTCTGGGACATCCAAACCTCCAACTGGATCCAAGATCAGAATAGCAGACTTCAGTCACCCCAGCGGAGATATGGACCTGGCATCAGAATTCCCGGGGCTGCTGCGGATCATCCTTTCAACGTACACCAGGACTGTGTCTGAGGATGAATACCTGGAGCTCAGGCAGCTGATTCGGGTGGAGCTCTGGATTGCAGCCCTCCGTCTCGCTGGTATAAAACAGGGCAAGTGCTTTCCAACCCAAGAGCAACGGGCCAGTGACCAACGGGCATTGCGGATGGCATTCCTGGGAGAGCAGCCCCAGGAGCAATGGGTGACTGAGTTGGACAGGTTGGTCCAGCAGGAGATAGAGCTGGACAATCGATATCGGGCTCTGCAATGGCACGCAGAGGAGGGATATTTAGGGGAGACAACAGAATGCTCTCCGGAGGGATATGACTTTGGCGGCCCTGGATTGCTGTGGGAGAACCTTACAGATCTTTTTTATGTTTGGCGATGAAGGGGAACCTGACCTTGAGGACATGAGAGACTATAGAGAGTCTATGCTCGGTCTTGCAGGGGTCTCAGAGCTCAAACCTGATCTGGACCATTTGCTAAGGAAGGAACAGCATCTGGAAAGGGCATACAGGAAACTGCTAGAACAAGTTCAGCAGCATGCCAGAGAATCGGCAGTGGAAAATCCGGAGATTGCCGTCCCCAAACCTGAAGTGCTGACAACAGGGCAGAGCTCTGCTAACCTCTGTCCAGAAATGATAACATCTTCTGGGTTCCATGGACAGGAGATGGTGAACCCCTATTCCCCGACATCAGTTGCAGAGACATGGGATTTGATAGACTTTTCTGCTGAGGAAGAACAACCTGATGAGCCTCCAGCAGAAGAGCTGCTATCGGGGCCAAAGTTCACTGTGTTCTGCCCAGCACCAACAGTGGCTTCGGCCTTCCTGAGAGAAGAGGTAGTCGGCCTTTCTCCCACAACACTGACAGGGACATGTGATTTTCTGCCAGCAGCATCTATGGAGTTAAAACAAACTTCTCCAGCTGAAGATCTGGTAACTGAACAGAGGGTCCAAGACCTCTGTCCCACACTTTTACCAATTCCAGAGACTGGGGATTTAATAGACGTTTCTGTAGAGGAGGAACCACCTGGCAAACCCCCAGCAGAAGTGCTGGCAACCGGACAGAGGGTCCAAGACCTCTGCCCCACACCTGCAGCAATTGTGGAGGCCCAAGGTGAGGAGGTTGCAGTCTATCGCGAGCTGCAGATCAGGATCCAAGGAGAGACTGCAGTCATCACCTCACAACTGCAGCTTGATCTGGTGTCGGTTGATGGGGCTTCAGTCCCCACCTGTATACCCCAGGGATGCTGGGCAGTCGGCCCAGATCCCCAACAGCAGGATGGAGTGAGCCCAGTCCCCCTGTCTTCTCTCCAGCGGCAGAAAGGATTCCAGGGAGAAGAGCCAGTCCGGGCCTCTCCCCAGCGGCAGATATGTTCTCTGAGAGAGGCAGAGGATGGCTGGGTGAGTAATGCACTGTTTGGGATGATTTGTTTGGGGTACTGTGTGGGTACAGGCAGTAGAGGACTGGAGCTGTGGACTAACTTCGGAGTCAACCCGTCTGGGGTCTCCTCCTGTGTTAGTCTCCTGCCGAAAGGGGAGAAATGTCACGGGCATGGCCAGAGCGGAGGCTGTTGGAGAGGACTGTGTGCAAGCCTGTTGCCCATCGATTATGGGCCCTAGCATTTGAGGTGAATGAGAAATCCTGTCTGAACTGTATTAATCGGACTCAGTCATGTATATATTGTATGGGGACTCCTTACTGTATATTTGTGTCCCTGAAGAGGGAGGGGGGATTCCTCCAGCAGCCCCCTGCTGATAAGACTGATTCATTCTGCTGGGACACATCCTGTGAGGAGATGCTGGTGTTATCAACATGTGTTTATGTTAATTGAGAGAGCTGATCACATTAGCCACCAGCCCTGGCTAATAGACGAATGGTCTAGGCTGAGGAGGGGGGAGATTGTTGTTTGTATTGTTAATTGTATTAATGTGTGAAGCTCGGTGCCCACAAGACTGTCATCTGGTCTGGGTACATTTTGTAGTAAATTAGGTCATGTTAATTAGGTTAGCTTTGAGTCATCCCTGCTGTATAAAGGTCTGTGAGATCTCAAAATAAAGGTAGTTCTGATGTACTCCAAGACTGGTGTTGTCTAGTTCTTGGGGTTCCTATAGCCAGATCCATTGGACTCGTGTTCCAGAACTTAGGAAGCGGTATATGACGGAAGCACTCAAGCGGAGTGTGGGGCGTTCCGTGACAGTCACCATTCCACAAGCATGCACAATTTTAAAGCTTGACATGTTAGGTAACTATTTACTCGGCGTAACATCAACTTTCACATTTTACCAAAAAATTAGGGTAAATATTGTGGGTTTTTTTTTTAAATTCATTAAAGTGTATTGTTTTTTACCAAAAAAATTGCGTTTGCAAAATCGTTTTGCAAATACAGTGTGACATAGTGGTTAATCATATAGATGAGCGATAATTAAATCCTCCACAAACTAGGGAAAGGATATCTGAAGTGATGATCAACAGATCCAGGATTCCAGAGATATACTGTAGGTGTTTGGTCTTACCATCTCCTGCCTCCTGAGCCTCCCTACTTACTGGTCCTTCAGAGCTATGTCATACCACTGATCCTAAAGGATCACTAAGGAGATCATTTACCTATTTATGTCGCTGCCTCGATGGGAAAATGTAGAGATATTTGGTTACTGGCAAGAAAGCGAAAACTCTTTGGTTCTCTTGGCCAGGGAGGAATGTCTTATGCCCTGTACACACGGTCGGACATTGATCGGACATTCCAACAACAAAATCCATGGATTTTTTCTGACGGATGTTGGCTCAAACTTGTCTTGCATACACACGGTCACACAAAGTTGTCGCAAAATCTGATAGTTCTGAACGCGGTGACGTAAAACACGTACGTCGGGGCTATAAATGGGACAGTAGCAAATAGCTTTCGTCTCTTAATTTATTCTGAGCATGCGTGGCACTTTGTGTGTCGGATTTGTGTACACGATCAGAATTTCCGACAACGGATTTTGTTGTCGGAAAATTTTATAGCAAGCTCTCAAACTTTGTGTGTCGGAAATTCCTATGGAAAATGTGTGATGGAGCCTACACATGGTCGGAATTTCCGACAACAAGGTCCTATCACACATTTTCCATCAGAAAATCATATCGTGTGTACAGGGCATTAGAGGTAGTTGAAAGTTTTTTGTGTTGTGGGTGAGTTTCCACCAGTAGCAGGACTGATATTGTGACACAAGCCTAACCGGATATTTGACCTCCCCAATACAGAGTCTTCAGAGATGGGAGAAGGTTGATAACTGAATGCAATCTCAGCTGGCCATATCTCTGTTTTTTGTACAGGTAACGGTTATGCTTTTGCAGTTTAAGGTCCTTAGTCTTAATTCCGGGTCTACTCTGAGGGAAACTAATCAAGACAGAAATATAGGAGCTGACTTTTGAAGGTACAAATTTGAGGACTGTCATCCTCATCCTTGCATTGTTAGTTAGCCACTAGTAGCAAACACACAGCTAGATAAGTGGGAAAACATCTCCCAACATACAGCAAACATAAGGGAAAGCTGTAGAGAGATATATGCAGTCTGCCTTTACTGATGTCCTGCTGAATATGCCTTTCTCTTATTTAAAGTTACTAAGGAACTGTGTCTAAGTAAAGTCAAGTTGAAGCCAGAACTGCATCAGCATTGGAAAGCTTCATACTGCTCTCATCAAGTCTCCTTTAGAACTGCAATAAAGGATCGAAGAAGGCAATTAAATATAACAGAGAAAATAAAAAAACACAGCAAATATGTCACAGATGAAAAAATAAAAGTAAACTAGCACTGCAAAAAAAAAAAAAAAAAGCAGCGCGTATCTATTTTTCAGCACAATGTTATGTAAGGCTGCCTACTTTAATTACTCATTCATTATAGTTTGATCTCTTGTGGATTGCTTCTTTTATTGACCTATGTTTTCTATTACATTTCGAGAATTTCCCCAAAGGAGCCAGAGAAATAATTAGAAAATGAAGGCCATTTAAGAGATCTTGTTGAAAAACGTAACCGGGAAATGTTAGTGCAGCGTGACGGTCGTACCTCAATGATCCTGCTTATTTTCTGGCATCCCAGTTGACTGAACTCGATAATGGTTGACCCTCAGGCCAACAACACTGCAGCAACCACTAGAGACAACTAAGACTTGTGATATAGACACAAGACACTCACCTACTCAATTGTTATAGTTAGAATATGAGGATTTGTATAGTGTTTCTGTTTTTTATGATCAGTGAAAAAAATTAATAATTTGAAATCATTTTTTTTGTTTTTGATTTTTTTTAAATCAAGTAAATCTAAAATATTGTACATTTATTAAATGTAATCTTCCTTCAAGACAACAGGAGGTGCCCTGATCTAAATTTTACATGTGAAGCATTGTTTCACCCTCAGTTGTACTGAATCAAACTTGTTTACTCAGTTAGTTATCATAGGGGTGACTTATCCCTTATCAGTTGGCTTAGGCAGGTCATATATGGTGCAAATTTCTTTCCTGCAACCACGGGCCGGGAGAGAATAGTTATTTTCACTAGCAGCTATAGTAGCCGCTAATGATAATCGCAATCCGACAGGCTTGTTGTACCCAAGTTGATCAATCAATAAATTTGGTACATTCAGCCTGCCCATTAACGGTTTGAACCATGTATAGCCTGGCCTTAGTCTGAGTATTTAATGAAGACTCAAAGCAGTCTTTGTCTGCTGAGCTGTCTCCTTAGCTGTCCCATAGTGCAATATTTTTGCACTGTCCCTTTATTTATTTATTTTTTTATAAAGCTCAGTACACACGTACTGAAAGTTGGCTGGTTCTGCAGGAACCGGACGACTTTCTGTACATGTGTACCACTGTCTATGCAACAGAAGTCTGTCGAATGGCAATCGATAAGCACTTGCAGCCAATGACTGTGAGAGCTGATTAATGTATTCTGGCAGGGGAAGTCCCCCCTGTCAGAATTCAATAGAGCAGCAGGGGAGATCCTTGCATCGTTGTGCTGATGCAGGGATATGTCAAAAACTGCACGTTTATACCCAGCTTAAAGCAACAGACTGAAAATGTAAAAACTAAAATCAATCAGTCTGTACCATGATGGTTTAAAAGAAATACTAAATAGTTAATCTATCACTGGTATAAGTAAGAAAGCTAAATTAAAAAATATGGATATATGGAGATACAGAAGAGATGGTTTAGATTTTGAATATTCATTTGTTATTGTTATTTGCAGCTATGTTGCTGTCCAGTTTTGATCCTTAAAGTGGTTGTAAACCCTTACAGACCACGATATATATATATACTATACTATAATAAGGCTTACCTGTAGCTACCCAGGATATCTTCTAAACCTGCACGGATTAGAAGATATCCCCTGTATTTGTATGTGCCAACGTCATCGGCACATGCGCACTGAAGCAAACTGAAGCAATGGCGCTTATGTGCCGTTTTCTTCAGTGAATGTGCTGTTACCGCAGGAGTGACGTCATCGCGGCTCCGGCCATTCACAGCCCCAGAGCCACGATACCCGGAAGTAACCCCCTGGGAGTGATGTTGCCGGCTGGTGCTGTGTACGGGCACCGCAGCGAGGGCTTCGATCTCAGGTGAGTATACCTTACCTATAGTAAGGCTTAGATGTAGGTACTGTGAGAATATCTCCTAAACTTGCACAGTTTAGGAGATATTCAGAGTGCATGCAGCCAATGACATCATTGGCGCATGCACTCTGAAGGTCCAGCTTACAGTGCTTACAGTGCTGGACCTTTATAGCCCATGACGAAAACGGCGGCTGAACAAGGTATTGGTTAACATTGTTCTGGAAATGCATCTTCCAAATGTTATGCATGAACAATAAGAAATACTTAAAATTTCCAACTAAAATTTACTGAGTGGAAATTATAATTACAAAACTTGAAATCTGTTGGTTGATGTGGGTTACTACATTTTGCATATCACAATCTAATCAGCATTGCTTTATTGAATAAGCATTCTTATGTATTCAGATACCAACTGCTCTGTTAAGATTTGGAGTTGTGAATGGCCCGGTGATGAGTACACATGAAGATGCTCATGTACCAGAGCTAGGTTCTAAAAAATAATACCCAGGTGACCAAAACTTAGTTAATTAGCTGCTAGCTCCTAAGAGTTAAATTCACCCACATGTCAGATAGTGCTGATACAATATAACTTGCATTTCCTTCCATTAGTGAAGTCATTAACAAAGCTTTTGTGTCTTAATTTTAGACTTCAGTAACATTAATTATTCATATGTTAATGTACTACCAACAATTTTAATGTGCGCTTCGCATTCTCTATCCCCGCTGAATTAAAACTGTTGATAAAATTCCATTATTGTAAATGTAATGTTAAATAAAATTAGGAAAACCTAATACTGGACAGTTTTGTATGCTCAGTCATCTATTATGGAGTTAAATAGGAAGTGGGACCACTAATGAAGGTGAAGTCATAACTGTAATAACTAAAGCTTGAATGGTTAATTATAGCTGGCAGTTTTAATTATGCAATATGGAGTGCAGCTTCCTGTACATGTATCCTGACAGGTAGAAGTCATTTTGCATTAGGATTTTGAGTACTAAATACCTGGCTTGCAGTCTCTGGGCTAACATAAAGGTATTTAGACACACATTAGTTGATTTGCTAAAACTGGAAAGTGCAAAATCTGGTGCAGCTCTGCATAGAAAGCAAACAGATTCCAGGTTTTTAGTCAAAGCTTAATTGAACAAGCTGAAGTTAGAAGCTGATTGGCTACCATGCACAGCTGCACCAAATTTTGCACTCTCCAGTTTTAGTAAATCAACCCCACAGGTCCTACAGACTCTTGGTAGAATAACTTATAGTTTATCATCTTTTCTAGCTCAATTTAATCCAAATCAGCATCTGTGTTTCCACTTGAGTGCTACATTTTTATATATGTTACATACTTCATTTGTATGTCAGGGGAAAATGAAAAAAAAAAAAAACATTCAATATATTTCTGGGATGCATGCACATTTCCACCATGTTTTGTCATTTTAAAAATGCCACAAGTACATAAAAATAGCAGCTGATAAAGTAAAAGATTAAATGAGGGCACGCTGCCTCTGCTACACTGACATTTCAAGTACTGCTATCAGCACTCCCCAGTCCCCCACTGTGAACTACAGAACACCCGCTTCTTAGGTTGTCGATAAGCAGAGGGAGAAGTGTTCTACAGTTCCAATCAGGAGTGAGCAGCCTAGTATATCATCACTGTTCCTTCACAAATATAGTACACTAAGTGAGCATTTTCACCCCAGGATCACCAGGTGAAAATAAATGAAAAAAAGAAAAAAGCCTAAAAAAAAGGACTCCATGACCTTAATGTGCTTCTTCTTGAGCCACTCCTTTGTTGCCTTGGTGGTATGTTTTGGGTCATTGTCATGCTGGAAGACCCATCCACAACCCACCTTCAGTGTTCCTGCTGAGGGAAGAAGGTTCTCATCCCAGATTTTACAATACAGGGCCCCATCTATTGGTCCCTCGAAGTCAGCCTGTACCTTTAGCAGAGAAACAGCCCCAAAGCATCATGTTTCCACCTTCATGCTTGACTATAGGGATGGTGTTCTTATGGTCATAGTCAACATTTTTCTTCCTCCAAACACGGCGAGATGAGTTAATGCCAAAAAACTCAATTTTGGTCTCATCTGACCACAGCACTTTCTCACAATCCTTCTCTGAATCATTTAGATGTTCATTGGCATGACTGTACATGTGCCTTGAGGAGGGGGGCTCGCTGTGTTTAGAAGAAGAAAAATGCTAACTATAACCAACTGTTGTTACCATTGGAAGATTTTCCCTCTTTTCCTGCTCAATTGAAAACTTAAAATTTAAGATTTTCCCTCACAATGGTCACAGGACAATTAGAAAAAGTGGATGTTCCTAACGAAAAATACACAGTGACAGAGTTGTTGACCCTTCCACACTCTATCCAAAAAAAAAAAAAGCTTGGGTTTTAAAGTTACCGAGCTTGATTTACAAAAGCATTTGAACTTGTTTTTTTAAGGGAATTTTCTCTTCTCTTAGTGAATGAGGTGGAGCTGTTCTTCCATTGTCCAATCATGTGCAAGCAAAACTACTTTTTTTAAATTTTCTTTTAAATTTTTTTTTTACCTTGCATGTGATTGGGTATTTTTACCTATTTACCACATTCATTAAACTAAGTGAAAATTTGTTTAGAAAGAGAACACCTTCAACTCCTTTAGGCTCTGTTCACATTATTGCTCTGTGGTAGCAGGTGTGCTAGCTCACAGTGTGGAATATGTCTGTGTTATGCAGTGCCATTCATTCTTATTGGTACCCCATTGCATCCTGCATGTGTAGCTGCACACCACAATGCACAGAAACATACCAAGGTGCATTGTGTTTCAATACATAGGATTTGGTGTGTTAGGCGGCCTAATTAAAATGAGTGGGGCTGCCCTAAAGTGGTTTTAAACCTGTACACGTACCCAGTAAAATTCAAAGCGACTCATGTGATTGGGCATGTAATTGCCATCATCCCTTATAACTTGAAAAAGTATGTAAAACCTCTATTTTACGGCAATAAAAAAAAAAAAAAGTATTTGCGAAAAAATTAATTTATTATATAGATAGAAAAATTCCCATAAAAATCTCAAACATGTTGCATACAAGTATTAAAACATTGTATATTGAAAAAGGGTAGGAGGACCTCACTGACACTGCCTAATGGGGAGACTTTTGCCCTGAAGCATTTTGCCACGTGCAAGACACAGGGCGTTGTCTACCTCATGCAGTGTCAGTGCGGTGCCTTCTACGTAGGGAAGACTAGACAAGAGTTTGACAAGCGAACTGAAAGTCATAAGCATAGCATGGGTATAGGGAACTTATATCTACCCTTGGGCAGACACATTGCTAGAAAACATAATTATAAACTACCCAAAGTCAATTTTACCATGTTGGATAGGTTGCACATACCCATCAGAGGGGGTGATTGGAACAAGGTTCTGCTCCAGCACGAATGCGCTGGATCAGATACCTAAAAGCCACGACCCCCCCGGGCCTCAATGAAGTGGCGAGTTTCAGACCATTTCTTGAGGGTTTCAGCTCATCATTGATGGCGTGGTGCGCCATTGTGTGCCGCGTCATCATAAACACGTGGCGCGTCAGGACGACGCATGGAACAGCTTACAAGAGGACGACGAGGACGGCGAATGGTGCCATTCCTCTCCTCAGCTAGATAGCTGAAGGAGGTCAACTACCACCGGAGTGCCTGTGCAAGACTTCTCAGTGCCAGAGGACCTGAATTAGGTTCTATCTGCATAGTAAGTGCCCATTTTTTTGCCTATGGTAATTAAGGACAGTTTTTTTGCCTTGCCCTGAGTTTTGTCTCTATATTTGCACAGCATTTGGAGTGCTTTTTAAGCGCCAAACAATTTTTGGAGATTATATCCGGCCGTCCTGTAGAGAACTAGGGTTCACTATATGTTTGTTGGACCTCCTTTGCTGATATCATGGGGAATGCACCTGCTATTTGATCAATTATGTATTTTAAAGTAAGTTATCATCTTTATATACTTATGGATAACATCTATGTACGTTGAATGTGATCCCTACATGTAAACCTAAAATGCTGTATTTTTGATTTCCTGTAGATAATGATACAATATCCCTGATGAAGATTCTAATAAACATTATCTATTGAAACGTGTTGGATGAAAGTATCACTGTATCTCCTTTTTTCAATATACAATGTTTTAATACTTGTATGCAGCATGTTTGAGATTTTTATGGGAATTTTTCTATCTATATAATAAATTATTTTTTTCACAAATACTTTTTTTTTTCTTATGGCCTTAAAAATCCCACAGTAGAGGTTTTACATACTTTTTCATGTACCCAGTAAATTGGCTAGCAGTAGGTGATCCACAGAAATGAAACAAATCCTCCTACATAAGTTGTAGCTGTGTATCTGCAGCCATTACTTTTGTAGGTCCTTCTGAAAACACACAGAAGAAAGGATTTCTCTCTAGTTCTAGGGGCAGGGGGCGGAGATCTGAAGTCTTCACATAGCCGGCAGTTCTGAGCCCTGATTGGAAGGAAGGGACACCCCTCCTCCACACAGTATGGAGAACAAGCACAGCTGTGTATATGAGTCACAGGCTGAGTGCTGCAGCTCCCTCCCCTGTATTCTTTTTAACTCTTGGTGTTGGGGAAAAGCTGCCAGAAGTGACTTAAAGAGTAAACTTTGTTTGCAGATTCCTACCTTTTATTATTCTCAAGAAATCCCTGTGTGTTAGTAAGTGTTGGTAAGTCTAATGGGAGTGGTTTCATAATTATCAATCAGCTGCAGCAGCTTCAGGGCACTAATAAGGAAAGCTGCTGGGCCTGCATCCCTTTAGATGTGTTCTTATTGGTAGTATCTCACAAAAATGACATTTTTGTTGCGGGGATGCCTGAAATCTGACTTGCATCTTAGTGCAGACTTCTGAGAAAATTGGTGAGCCAATCACACAAACAGGAAATTATGTTTCTGGGGGCGTTCTGTACACAGTCTGTGTACAGAACAGCTCCAGGTAGCCATATTGCATTGCATTTTCAGAAAATTACAGCGCCTGCAGATTGAAAAGGAAAGGTAATTTTTAATAACATTTGATTACAATATGACTTGTGTCACAGTTGTATATGCTATATTACTTTTTTCTCTAAATGCTATTTTTTTCCCCACAAAAGTGGCGTTACCCTTTAAGCTGACAACAGAAGAACAAGGCAGCAGACAGAAATTACACTCAGAGCTGTGCAGAGAGACATGTACACAGTATAGAAAGATGTGCTTTTTTCATATTTCATGTCTGAGGTTTACAACCACTGTAATGCAATGCACATTGACACGCAGAAGAACGTGCATCAATGCGCATGCATTATTGAACTGCAACACTATCAACCTATCCTTAGTAAATCAACTGAACTTTAAGTCATGCAAATCATTCAACTGAAAATTGATTAGTACTAGTTGCCAGATCAATCGCTCACCCCTACTGTTTTGATCACATAATGACATAGTTGTTCCTCATCTGATTACAGAAATAGGCAATTCATTAGCAATTGCAACAGAAGAAAATGAGGAAGAGAATGAACTGACTGATTGCAGAATTCCATGACCAATCATGGGTAAAAATTTCAGCAAAATCTCCCAAATTTTGTAAGCAATAATTTTCCCTATTACTTTATTTAAATATAACTTGTTTACAATTTTAGGGCATATTTTGTTGAAAGATAGTTACAACTTTGCTCCGTTGCATTCTTTGTATAACTACATAGTATTTTTTTTTTTTTTAATAGTGTTTTTTTTTTTTTTTAAAAAGCTTAAAAAAAAAAAAAGTTAAAAAATACTGCTAATTTGTAGCTATTGGTATTTCCTAAAGATGTTTCCCTTACATACTTTATCGCACTATTCAGCCAAAAGCAACAATAAGTTATTCTGTAGTAAGATTCTGGCCTTGCCTGGGTCGGTTTTACTTTGATGACAACATGATATAAATATTTGAAAGTTGCTGAATTATGAAACATCTGCAGTAACGGCGGGAGAGCCAGGGCGCTTTTTCTCTTGCCTGCATTTGATGGACAGGAACAGCTTATGGTACTGCTGATTTATCATGTTAGAAAGGCAAGACATAAAAGTCACCTGGATAAAATGTACATGCAGCAACATCTTTGACATGTAGGTGACAGCTTGACACTTCCACACCTCTGACATGAAATCTTCCAGTTTCCGAAATGATCAAGGTTCACCTCTTTACAGGACACTTTGTTCAACTTCTGTGTGACAAGCTGGCCCTATTACATTATGCCATCGTTATCTAGCAAACACTAGCCTGGGATAAAGACATACCAGCACTCCCACGTAAAGTGTTTTCCAGGCAATCAGTAGAATCGGTCAACGAGCTGCTAATATTTTCCAAGAAATGGGAACTGTGCTTTGGCCAAAATCTTAAATTATTTTACATTTAAAGCTGAACTCCCTCTTTTGTTAGACTTTACATAGTTTGTTTGGGCCAGTTTGGCCCAAACAAACTATGTCCCTCACTAGCATGTGAGACTGTTAGACGTGCATTATAAACTGTATGTAGCTGAGGCTACATACAGCATACCGCACTGTGTTCCGGGTTCAAGCCCAGACTTCCAGTCTCATACCCAAAACATAGTAGAGTCCATCACAACGGCACTCAGCCTTTCAGAAAAAGCAATGTATTTTATCAATGAATACAAAGCTTCCCCTGATTGGCTGTGTCAGAGGTTGTGACATTATTAGCCAGCCTCTCTGGCTCAGCCAATCAGAGGAAGCTTTGTATTCATTGGTAGAATACATTACTTGTCTGAGCGGCTGAGCGCCGCTATGGTAGACTCTTCTCCCTTCGCTCCATTCCAGTACTACAGTCTTTGTCAGTCCCTTTGTCACGTAACACTTCCAGGAGTGTTGGATGCATGTGTCCCCCTCTGTGATTCCTTCTTTCAACCCCTACATCACTACAAGACACTGCATGCAATTCTGGGTGCATTTCCCCATTTAAAGTGGATGTAAACCCTCACATATACCCAGTGAAGTGAACAGCCTCAGATGAAACAAATCCTCCTACATAAGTTTTAAATGTATATCTGCTGTCTTCATCTTTATATATTCTTTAGAAAGTGCAGATCGTGTTACAGATTTTCTCTTCTGTTCAGCACTGGGAGTGGATTATTGGCATACAGCCAAGACAGCTGATTGGTGGAAAGGCATACACCCCCTCTGCAAAGGAAGGAAGTAATGTGCAGAGCTCTGCTGTGAGAAGGCAAGCTTTCTGCTAATCTATTTATAGCAACCTCCCATGACACTAATTCCAGGCTGCTTTTATCACCTGTGTCATAGAACTTGTCAGAAGTTATCAGGCTGATAACAGAGCTATGGAGCAGGAGAAAGACATGGCACTCAGTGCTTTGGAGAGAGATAAGAAAACACTACAGATATACAGTATTTCACAAATGTGAGTACACCCCTCACATTTTTGTAAATATTTTATTATATCTTTTCATGTGACAACGCTGAAGAAATGACACTTTGGTACAATGAAAAGTAGTGAGTGTACAGCTTGTATAACAGTGTAAATTTGCTGTCCCCTCAAAATAACTCAACACACAGCCATTAATGTCTAAACCACTGGCAACAAAAGTGAGTACACCCCTGAGTGAAAATGTAAAAATTGGGCCCAAAGTGTCAATATTTTGTATGGCCACCATTATTTTCCAGCACTGCCTTAACCCTCTTGGGCATGGAGTTCACCAGAGCTTCACAGGTTACCACTGGAGTCCTCTTCCACTCCTTTATGATGACATCACAGAGCTGGTGGATGTTAGAGACCTTGAGCTCCTCCACCTTCTGTTTGAGGATGCCCCACAGATGCTCAAAAGGGTTTAGGTCTGGAGACATGCTTAGCTAGTCACCTTTACCCTCAGTTTCTTTAGCAAGGCAGTGGTTGTCTTGGAGATGTGTTTGGGGTCGTTATCATGTTGGAATACTGTCCTGCAGCCCAGTCTCTGAGGGAAGGTGATCATGCTCTGCTTCAGTTTGTCACAGTACTTGTTGGCATTCATGGTTCCCTCAATGAACTGTAGCTCCCCAGTGCCGGCAACACTCATGCAGCCCCAGACCATGACACTCCTCACCTGGTTGCCGCCACACACGCTTGACACCATCTGAACCAAATAAGTTTATCTTGGTCTCATCAGACCACAGGACATGGTTCCAGTAATCCATGTCCTTAGTCTGCTTGTCTTCAGCAAACTGTTTGTGGGCTTACTTGTGCATCATCTTTAGAAGAGGCTTCCTTCTGGGACGACAACCATGTAGACCAATTTGATGCAGTGTGCAGCGTATGGTCTGAGCACTGACAGGCTGACCCCCACCCCTTCAACCTCTGCAGCAATGCTGGCAGTACTCATATGTCTATTTCCCAAAGACAAACTCTGGATATGACACTGAGCACGTGTACTCAACTCCTTTGGTTGACCATGGCGTGGCCTGTTCTGAGTGGAACCTGTCCTGTTAAACCGCTGTATGGTCTTGGCCACTGTGCTGCAGCTCAGTTTCAGGGTCTTGGCAATCTGCTTATAGCCTAGGCCATCTTTATGTATAGCAACAATTCTTTTTTTCAGATCCTCAGAGAGTTCTTTGCCATAAGGTGCCATGCTGAACTTCCAGTGACCAATATGAGAGAGTGGGAGCGATAATACCAAATTTAACACACCTGCTCCCCATTCACACCTGAAACCCTGTAACACTAACGAGTCCCATGACACCGGGGAGGGAAAAATGGCTAATTGGGCCCAATTTGGACATTTTCACTTAGGGGTGTACTCACTTTTGTTGCCAGCAGTTTAGACATTAATGGCTGTGTGTTGAGTTATTTTGAGGGGACAGCAAATTTACACTTTTATACAAGCTGTACACTCACTACTTTTCAGTGTAGCAAAATGTAATTTCTTCAGTGTTGTCTGTACACTCCATGTATACCCCATGGGGTGAAGAGCATGATATTACCACTTAACAACTGCCCAACAATCTCCTGCAGTAGCACAAACACAGGAGTTTAAACTCTAAAGCCGTGTACACACGAGTGGAATGTCCGACAGAAAAAGTCAGACGGAAGCTTTTCATCATATATTCCGATCATGTGTGTGCCTCATCAGACTTTTTTTTTTGAAAATTCTAACGGATCTAGAAATAGAACATGTTCTAAATATTTCCAACGGAACCAATTCCTATCGGGAAAACCGCTCGTCTGTATGCTGTTCCGACGGACCAAAAACGACTCATGCTCTGAAGCAAGTACGAGACGGAAGCTATTGGCTACTGGCTATTGAACTTCCTTTTTCTAGTCCCATCGTACGTGCTGTACGTCACCGCGTTCTGGATGGTCGGACTTTGGTTTGACCGTGTATAGGCAAGACCGCTTGAATGGAATTCCGTCAGAGTTCCGTCAGAGAAACCTTCGGAGTTTAATCCGACAGCAAAACCGGTCATGTGTACAGGGCATAAGAGATTTTTAGTTTTGGAGAATAAAAATTGCCTGTGAAATCCTGAGTTTACTGTTTTTTTTTCATTATTATTATTCTGTTAAGAATTCTAACTCAGCAGGTTCAGCTAGAGAAGGAAAGCAAACTGGGTAAGCGTACAGTTTGAATAGCCTGAAGTTGCCCCTACTCAGCTCAGTTGAAGAAGGGAGAGCATGCTTGCAGTTTGAATGGTCCCTAATAGCTGTTATGGGGCACACTATTGTAATATTCAACCCATCCTATATATGGAAGAAAGGAGGGAGATAAGAGGCCAGCAGTGGAGAAGCCCTTCAACTGTTGCATCTGTAATGGGAGGACATGCACCATTTAAAACAGGAAGCTTTGTATTCATTGATATAATACATAATTGCCTCTGAATGGCTGAGCGTCACTGTGATAGACTCTACTGTGTTCCGGGCATGAGACAGGAAGTCTCGGCTCAAACCCATACAGTGCGATATGCTGTATGAAGCCACATCTACATACAGTTTATACAGCACATCCAGGGGCCTCACAGGTCTAACAAAATATGGAGGTCACCTTTAATGGTACTTCTAATAAAAAAGCTCCTTTAAAGGAAGCAGGCACTGAGAAAGTATGGAGATTGAAAAAAGCTTTACAACATACTAGCTGTAAAGCTAATCCATTGACTTCAGGACTTTCTAATAGTGGCCATGCATTAAAGGATCTGATTGAGGTTCATTAATGCTGACTTTGGAGTGCAAGTTTGATGCAACTTTTGATGGCTGCGACTTGGATGTGACTTGTTGTCTCTCTGTTGCATGTAAAACATTAAGGTTTCATGCAACTTTTGAGGGTTAACATTGAAGTCTATAGCCCTCAAATTTAATGAAAGTCGGACCAAAGTAGTGCATGAACTACTTTGAAGGCACTGTGACTTTAAGTCGCACATATATGAATGGTTATCATTGTAAAACATGGGGTATCCCCATGTCCATAGTCGATGCTGGGTGCTGGGGGGCTGGGGTGTAGTGTTGCTGGAGGGGCTGTTGTTGCTTCAGAGGATCTGCTGGTTTCTGGAGTGTCTAATGATGCTGGAGGGATGACAGGGGTCACCTGGGCAGTGCTGCCTCAAGTTCCTGCCATCAGCTCAGATGCTGCCACCCATGTGATATTTAGACTCTGGTTGTCTTTCCCCCACATAGGTTTTGTGTGCATGGTATTCCACTCTAGGACTAGTCATTCCTTACCCCAGATCCAAGGTGGATACTAATATTAATAGTGAAGCCTTAAGACTTCCTAGTGATCCTGCCTGTAAAGCTGATGTTTTTTAGCAGAACAAACTGTCATGAAGATGTAGCAATTAGAGGGATAAGAAACTATTTATAGCCGGCAGGTTTGCTTACAATGATTAACTTGTACTTATATATGAAAAATATTTATCCCAAAAGAAAAAAAAAAGGTTTGTATCTGCTTATGAAGCATGAGCTGGAGTTTGGCTTCAGTGTGTTAGTGTACCTAAAGCTGCAAATGCATCTAACACTCCCCTCCCCCAGGCTGACAATGCTGCTGTCCAAAGGTGCCCCTGTGCTCATTCAACCAGATTGGGGACACTCTAATTCAGGAGGTGTGTTACTGGCCAGATCACCAGGTGAAAAAAAAGGAAAAAAGCCTTAAAAAAAGACAACTAATACAGCCACCACATCTAATGATTGGTAAGCTGCAATATATTACATTTTTGGTTTTGGGCTTAATACCACTTTAAGAGGACATTGCTTGAAACCTGGGAACACTTATAGCAAAAGCTGCAAAGGCCAAAATAAAATGTAGATTGCCGGAAGTGGACTTGAGAAAACAAGCAATCAGGGACTTTTTGAAGCAATACAGCCCCACTCCGATCTCAGACTCCTTAGCCCAGCACCTAAATAACCCCTTGACTATTGGGGAAGCAGACATCGCACTGAAACAAATGAAACCAGGCAAAAGCCCAGACCCCGACGGATTGACAACAGGCTACTACGAATCACACGCTAATCTACTTACCCCCTTTTTTATTTCGGCTTTTAACTCTCTCGCATCACCTACTGAACCCCCCACGGGACCTACTCGCGGCTTACATAGCAGTGATCCCAAAACAAGGAAAAGACCCCTCTGCAGTCACAAATTATAGACCTATTTCACTGCTAAACGTGGACCTCAAATGGTATGCCAAAAAGCTTGCTAACCGACTGTTCCCTTTACTTCCCCAATTGTTTGATTTGGACCAAGTCGGCTTCATCCCGGGCAGAGAAGCGAGAGACAATACGCTTAAGGCCCTTAACAACCATCATTGGCTCACGACTCAGCATCGACAAGGATTTCTACTTTCCCTTGACGCAGAAAAGGCATTCGATAGAGTGGCCTGGGACTACAAGCCTGGGCCTCCCCCCACGTATGCTACAATTTTTATTTGCACTCTATGCTAATCCCACTGCCAGAGTCCGAGTAAACGGCCACCTATCGAATGCCTTTACAATCTCTAATGGGACCCGCCAAGGTTGTCCACTTTCCCCGATAATCTTTGTTCTCACCCTAGAACCACTTCTAAGACGCCTAAGAGCGAATCCCGATATACAAGGGCTAGATATCAACAATCACAACTACAAAATAGCAGCGTACACGGACGACATTCTTGTCTTTCTTACTGAACCTCTCACCACACTCCCGAACCAACTTAAAGACTTCAATACTTTCAAATATCTGACAAACCTCTAAATCAACTTTATGAAATCTGATGCCCTTAATGTTACACTACCCCCTGACCTATATACACAATGCCAAACTAACTTTCCATTTAAATGGAACAACCACTTCATTACATACTTGGGTATTCAACTACCTTCTTCCCTAGCTGATCTGTATTCTACAAACTATCCCATTTATACAAAACATAGTAAAAGATCTAAAAAATGGTCCACGGGGCTTTTCTCCTGGCTCGGCAGAGCCGCCATAATTAAAATGAACGTCCTACCCAGACTCTTGTACCTATTACAAACAGTCCCAATTAAGCTCCCACCTGCTTTCTTTACAACGCCCTACGCCCTAGAATAAGTTATCCCAGACTCACCATCCCCAAACTCAAAGGAGGCATTGGTCTCCCAGACCTCCGCAAATACCAACAAGCTGCCATTTAACAAGAATTATTGATTGGAACATACACCACAAAACCAAAGCGTGGGTCCACCTAGAACATTTTCTATCAGCTATTCCGCTCTCCCAAATCCCCTGGATTGCGCTAAACCGAATCCCTCCCACCTGTAAAAACCACCCACTCATTCACCCAACACTGACTTCCTTTAACACTGCTTGTACTACATCTAAAATCTCTTCCGTTCTAGGCCCAATGACTCCTATTAGACATAATCTGGACTCTGCTCCAGGTACATCTCCTTCCTTCTTAAAGGACATTTGACCTCACGCATCCATCCGTGCCGAACACTTCTTTGCCAATGACCACCTTATCTCCCACACTAATCTAGCAGCTAAAATGGCTTCTGGCACATTCCCCTTTTGGACATATATCCAAATTAGACATTTTTTTGATAAAACCAAACCTAAACCTGAATGGTCAAGACAACGTACCCCCTTTGAATCTCTCTGTCTAAGCTCTGAACCCCTAAAACATTTGATCTCCTGCACCTACACGCTTCTATTCTCAGAACAACGCCCCAAACTTAATTGGGCCAGTCACAAATGGGAAAGAGAACTCGCCCTTGATTTAACAGACCAAGAATGGGAAAAAATCTACATGTGCATGCACAAGGGAACAGTGAACATACACTCACAAGAAAATGCTTTTAAAATATTTTCGAGATGGTACAAAACCCCCCTATGGCTACATCACATTTATCCCTCCCTCTCCCCACTTTGCTGGAGATGTGGGACTGACATTGGCTCACTTTTACACATCTGGTGGGCGTGCCCTAAAATACAACCTTTTTGGAAAGAGGTTCACCGACTTATCAATCAAATCACCACCTACACCTTAGAATACTACATCACTCTAACATATCGACTAAAAATTATGTCCGATCTTTGGCAATGCATATGCTCAATGCTGCTAAGATGTGCATCCCAGCAATATGGCGCTCCACAGAACCGCCATCAACAGCGGATTGGTTCAAACGAGTGCAAAAAAACGCAGAAATGGAGGAACTGATCCATCAGGCGCAAGACACGCCCTCTAAATTCTGTAAAGTATGGTCTTGCTGGTTACACTTCACCTCGACAGACGAATACCAACATTCCATCACATGATTGCTCACTGAGAGCATTAGTAGAGAAAAGAATCGCCTGAGGAAACCCATTCCTGATACCCCTTTGCCTAACCACCTCTCCTTGCACATGCCCCCACATGAAATAGCCCCTCATACGCTACCTCTACCTCGATAACTTCTTGAGTTACTTCCCCGAGGCCTTCGGACATACGTGGTCTTCCCTCCCTCACCACCCTACCTTCCCACTCATGTTTTCTACACGACATTCATACATGCTGAGTTCTCATAATCGCCCTAAAAGGTCAGATCCATTATTTCAATGCCTATGCCTATCATATATGACTGACAACTGTTAGCCCATCACCATGATCACCCACTAGAACTGAAATATCTAATGACACACGCAATGAATTAAGTTATGGCGTACAGGTTTCATGCATACATGTGATTGTATTTGCTATGTCTTCTTTATACTATGCCTGGCGGCTGCGCCCGCAACTCCACATTATATGCTTTTGTTCTGTTCTAAATACTTTTCAATAAAAACTTCTGGAAAAAAAAAAACTAAAAAAATAAATAAATAAAATGTAGATTTCGGTCACCCAGAGCAACCAATTACAGTTCTTAGAATTTACATCATATTACTGAAATATGAATTCCTATTGCTAGCTGTAGGTTGCTATTTGCCTTGTATGAACGCTTGGATTCAGATCCAATCCAAAAAATTAGGACACAAACAAAGAGAAAAGTGATCGGGGCAGCCAGCTTCAGGTGAACGCCAGAATAAAAAATGGAACATTATTTTCATGTTTGATTATAGTTTACTTTTGAATAGAGCCTGTCATGTAGTCTGTGTACAGTAGCTATAATCTCTGACACTGCAAGCACTTCAAGCACTGCCGACATTAATTCTTCCGGCTCCATAAATGATAAGGTTTCTCCACTAAACAGGACACTTTGTTCAGCTTTTATGTGACAAGCTAACCTTTACATAATCCTACTCTGGCTATTCAGCACACTGCAGACTGCAATGCTGTTAAGATTGCTCAGGAGAACCTGTCTTGCAACATTCAAAAACCTTCCATTAATATTACAGCCTGAACTGGAATACATAGCCAAGAATCCAATAAAAAAATGAAAAGCTGAATCAGAAGACTCAGATTTGCACTCAAATTCAATGTAATTGCTTGAAAAATCTTAATGGAATTCTAAAGATTAGCAAATGCTCCAAGTATGAAAGCCGGACAGTTTAGCAAGTGGTGACACTAAACAAAGTTTACCATTAGCCAAGGTGATAACCATATAGAAGTGTGTGAAACCCACAAAGAATAAGAAAAAAATTGACCTCTCTGTAAGCTACTAGCCCTAGCAAAGTGGTAATGGTTCTTTTAAGCTGAAGTTTAGCTAAAAAATTTTTTTTTTTTCTATGGATCTTTAGTTACAATACTTCCCTGTAAAGAAGTATGTCCCACAATATGCAATCTTCTGGATTCTGTAGAAATCTTCACTGCAAGGCTGCCCTGTCCTCTTCCTGTTGCTGAACTTCCAGTGCTGTGGAAGGACTCAGTGGGATGGCCAGTGGGTGGATTCAGTGGGATGGGGGGGGGGGGCTGGCCTAAAGCTAAAGGCCTAAAGGGGTTAACAGCTCCGGGTTCAGCTACCATGAACATGATCCGACAGGGACGCACTCTCTCCTGCCCTCTCATCCAATAGGAACAATTCTTTCATTGATTACACTGCCTTTAATATGATCTGTGACTGATCAGACTCTCCCCCATTCACAGATCGTGTTACAGGCAGTGTAATCAATGAAAGTACTTTTCTCAATGGAGGAGGGGTCCCCATCAGATCATCTTTAGTGCAGCTAATCCCAGGGACCCAAAGCTGTTAACGCCTACAGTGCCAGAAGTTCAGTAGCTGGAAGAGGACAGGGCAGCCCTGTAGTGAAGATTCTATAGGTTCCAGCAGCCTGCACATGGTGGGACATACCTTAGTACAGGTAAGTAATGTAACTAACGCTTTAGAGAAAAAAAAGTTTTTTTTAAAACAAAACTTTAAAGTGACCAGGCTACCTGCAAAAAAATACATGAATAAATACATACACAAAGCCCAGTCTATTAAGCCCCTTTCGCACTAGTGGACTGATCGGGTCTGAATGTCAGTTTTTCAGGCGGACCCCATCGGACCCTCCTGTCTCCTCTATGGAGCGGCCGGTGTCAACGGACATGTGTCCATTGACACCCACCGACATCCAATCTGATCCTATTCACTAAAAACAGACAGATGGGGATCTGTTTCCCATTACCTGACAGATCGGATCAGATGGCACTTGGGTGTAAACGGACAGGCAGTCTGTTTACATCTGAGCACCCATAAAGGAGAGCGGGCTGTGCCTGTGTCCGCTCTGCATAAGCGGAGCAGACACGGACCAGCCATCCGCCTGCTAGACAGATTCCCAGACAGATTCCCTACTAGGCAAGCGGCCCTTAACAGAGTCCTCTCCGTATGTAAGGGGCCTAAAGGAACACAGCTAACACTTACCTACCCCACTGCCTACTCTGCCAATGTTGCAGAGCTACTGCAGCCAAAAGAATCTTCAGCATCTGGCATTTCTGGGTGTGTTGAATTCCTGATCCAGTTCTGCACTCTGTGGTTTCTACTGCCCACCCTTACGTCACTACCAGACACAGTAGTAATGTTAGGGCTGGGAGGAGAAACCACAGTGCTCAGCGGGGGACCAGGCATCCAACACACCTAGAAATTCGTCAAATGCAGAATAGAAATAGCAAATCAGAGGTGTTGGTATTGAGACAGCTAAGCATTAACTGTGTTCTTTTACAAGCTGGGCTTCATTCATTTTCTTTCCGAAGCAACAGAGTCGCTGCTGGGTGCGAAAGCCGGACAAGGGTTTGTCCACAACCCAACCACTGCTCACTGATCAAAAAAAGAAACACACCGTAGAATACCTCATAGTAAAATGTTATTGTTCTGAACAAAATGACATGAAGCCCCATTTAGGAAGTCTTCCTCTGATGAGTTTCACCCCAAATTGGGCTTAATCGTAGGGATTCATTTGAGCCACCATTAAGTGGAGGTCTGAGGTGCGTCTTCATGTGATTTTGACAGAAACAATAACTTTTTACTACAAGGGATTCTATGTTGTGCTGCTGCTTCTTTTCAATTGTTCTAAAATAATCCCCCCTGTGTATAGTCAGCAGATTTTAATTAAACTGGTTGTAAAGTCACATGTATAAATTACTTTGATTCTCTCTATTTTAGGTCTCTGTTCGGTACAGTGTGTGTGTTTTCCTAAAATGATAATGCTAAATACCTTCTTTGCAGAGCCCTTCTGTCCTGTCATGTGACCTCCCTTTGCTTCCCTTCCCAAGTAAGTGAGTACAGTGGGAGGGGCTGAGATTTCCCTATGATGAATGCAAACTAGCAGAGGAAGGTCACGTGTCTGCACAGCAGGGCTCTGCAAAAGAAGATATTTAACATTAAAATTTTAGGAAAACACACATGCTGTACTAAACAGGGACCTAAAACAGAGAGGATCAAAGTAATTAATACGAGTTACTTGGAATAAAATTACACATGGAGAGGAGAGGACAGGAGATCGGCTCTCACACAGATTATGGAACTGACAGGGAGAGAGGGGGGAGATGCAGAGACTCTGAGGAGATAGCTGGATGACGGTGGCACGTAAACTGACCACGCTATCAGAGATCAGCAGCCATGATAAACGTGGTCAATTTAGAGAGGGGAAGACAGGAACAGGCAGGATCAGCCAGATATTGTACAACATAGAAAGGAACAACTGACATGCTAAAAACACTGTGCTATATATCATGCCTTAAAGGGACAGGAGCATGTTTTTGTTTTTTTAGGGTTACAACCACTTTTAATATATTTGCAGTGTTTTAAATGCATGTATCAATGTTTTAAAACGTATAACTGGATACACATGTTTTTCTATTTTCTTGGAATTCACCTTTATCAAAAAAAAAAAAAAAACAACACTATTTGCATCACTCCATCATCAAGGTAACCAGATAGCTGTCTGACTGTTAGGCTAATTTATATACTTTAGGGTTGCACCAGTACTGGTAACGGTATCAGTGCTGATACCAAGCATTTGCACAAGTACTCATACTCGTGCAAATGCTCCAATGCCTGAAACCGATACCTTTGTGGTACAATTTGAGCCCATACAAAATAAATGGGCTCACATCGCACTGCAAAAAATTGCATGTGATTTGAACAGTAAAGCGGTGCGATTCCTCTGAGAGTCCCATGCGGTTTCCCCCACGCTCCTATGTGAACCCAGGCTTCTCATTGTGACTTCAACCTGGGTTCACACAGGAGCGATCGGGGAAACCACATGCGATTCAGACAGGAATCACAGCGCATTCTTGTTCAAATCGCATGCGATTCTTTGCGGAGCAATTTGAGCCCATTCATTATATATGGGCCTTCATCACGCCACAAAGGTATCAGTACTCAGCATCGTAGAGTACTTGACTTAAAGTTATGGTACTCAAGCTCACTAGTGCAACGCTTATATACATGGAGGAAAATTGTCTATGATGCATAGTGAAATTAGTCGAATACTAGCTATCTTTTTTCTAGTGTAGGTTTAAAATGAAAGAAAGACTATAACTGACTCTTGCCTCCCAGTTTTAATTACTCTGGTTATTAAGATAGGTCACAATGGAACTAAGGATCACTTTCTAATAAACAAGCCCATTGCTTAAGATTTAAAAAAAGGCAGTAAGTCAGTGCTGGCACTTGTAATCACCACAAGACTTACCAAACCTTTTGAGGTGGAGTTTGAATCAGTGTACAGAAGCATTATTGAATATAACTGCTTAACAACAGACACCCTAAGGTGCATCTAGATATCATGGGTATCAAGGATATGCTTTTTTTATGCTTCCAGTTAATTGTCCAATCCTGGGCAAACATTTTAATCTTATCTTTCATTTTTATTCAGCGTTATAAATAATCTTACCATCATACCACCGTCCAATGAAAATGCCAGAATGGCTAATAACAGTAGTTTTATTTTTGTGTGTATGTTACAGCTTATGGGATTTGCTTGAAAGGCGAATTTATGCACGTAATCTTTAGAGATAAAAGCAATGGAATACTGTAAAAAAATATTTTGGAGGAAAAGGTACAATTTTTATAATTAGGTATAAATACTGCTAAGTGTAATGCTTAGCATAGTCCATCGAATGAGATCCATGATTTGGAAGTATTGTATTCATCAATTATTTTGATGTTAGTTAGTTAGTTTTGAAAGAATTTTTTTTTCCAAAAACTATTTTCAGTGCAATATTTCACTACAAAAATAGTGACTTAACTCTTGGCCGAGAAACAAGCTTTTAGTGTCCATTTTAGAATAGTCCACCTACATATCTCTATATCAGGCTTTCTTCTAACCACCATAGCATAGTCACTCTGCAGAAATCCTTATAGTAAACCTGTACTTTTGTCCCACCGGATGCCAGCACTGTAAAACACTCTTAGATAAAGTGTGTCTGCAAGTTCCACTTCCATCACAAGTCCCGAAAATAAAGGGATGGTTCTTAATTTTACAATAGTGGGCGAAAACATGTAACTCATTCCTTTGGGTCAACTGTTCATCCGCAACCATTGTTTTACAGCACAGATACAATCTATTATAAAGCTTTTTATTTCAACCTGCATACAACTGTTTAAGGCTTGTTGGTCACCATCTGTGCATGGAAAGCAATGGCTTCCATGGAAAAGCACTTGAGAATGTATAACCAGACAGCTTATAGTAAGGAGAGCTAAAATGAACAAAAGAAGTCTCAAATGAATAATGACGAACAGTAAGCAGTCAGTGCTTACCTTCTCAATCCTTCCTCCACCCCAGACTCCACTTCCAGACCTCCATGGATACCTATATAAGGCACCAAACACTGCATTGTGTTGAAAAAGGAAAAATACTGCGTATGTCTCAGGCATTATTGCAGTGAATTATGGTGATTGGGGACTCTGGATAAGATAGTTATGTGTACTTGTTAGATTAACAGGTTCACTTTAAGGCTCTGCTTAGTCTTATTCCTTCTTCTAAATGTAGTGGTGATATGCACAGGAAGTGTAGAGGAGTTAAGTTCACTGGTAAGGTGAAAGGGTTTGCACTGATGTAGAACAGAAATATGAAGGAGGTACACGGTGGATAAACCCTCAACCAAGTTAGTTCAACTTGGTTTTAGCTAGTGAAAGAGAAGTATGCTCCCACCTTACCTTGGTGGATGCAACAATGATCCGATGCTGCATCTGTCCCCCGCCGGCTCCAACATCATTTGGTTCTCAGAGCTCCATGAGCAAAGAGCTAGTGACTGTCAGTCACTGCTCTCTGCTTTTTCCCTCCCATGCTCACTGGAGCGCTGGGCTGTGGGGTGGGGTGGTGGGGTGGGGGGGGTGGGGGCAGTCCAGTTCAGGCTCTCAGCAGCTCAAACATGTGGGTGGATCCCGGCAATCTTGTCGGAGCCTGGACCGGCTCTCAGCCTGCTGTCTGCTGAAAACGGGTCACAGGAGTGCAGGATGACCTGCACTCCTGTGATCCATAAGAGAAGTACAGCCAAATAAGCTTTGGCTGTACTTCTCCTTTAAAGGACATGTATAAAAAAATATTACAGGATAAAACTGATTTTCACATGTCTGAAAGGTAGCAGATGTTCTAAAATGAAGACTGAAGGAACAGTAGGCCCTATAATGAACTTCTTCATCAATGTAACATTGGCTGCTGGAAGCATGACAAGATGATCAGCTGTCACTAGTACCCCCTCCTCTGTTTAAAGTATAACTAAAGGCAGAACGTTTTTTTAGTTTTGGATAGCGTTAGAAGGATTAGAATGCTTGTCAGTTTTTATTTCTGTCTGTGGCCCCGGTAATGAGATTCATCCTCTCTATTTGTCCTGTTTACCATTATCAATGAAAGTTAAAGTAAAAGAAAATCCCAAATTTTGGGGTGTCCCCAGAAAAGCAATAGAAGGGAAATCTTCCAATAGGGACACTAGTTCTAGTGACCCGGGGGTCCCCAAGGATTTCTCTTAATTTGTAGAGATTTCCTCTCACTTCCTGTTTGACTATGGGACGGAAACTGAAGAAAAATTCCCGCAATGGGATGGCAAAAACAAAATCTGACAGGGGTTATAACCCTCCCTTGCTCTATCCAAGAAAAAACATTTTGCCTATAGTTCTACTTTAAAAATGTGTCTACACTGGTTGTTGGGTTGCTTTGCTGGGGGTGGGACTAATAACCTGATGTTGAACAGCCAACTAGAAATTTCCCACCAACCCTCCTGTTTGGTTTGCTTTCACGGCTTTATTGCCAGATTTTACCTTGCCCTGATGTAAATGGACCTTGTTTTACGCCCTCTGTTGGTCTTAGCCAGATTGCTGTTAACATTTGTGGCTAAGATGTTTGATTCGAAAGTTGTTTACTTCCAATAAAGTGTGAGCTTGCCTTCCAACATAAACAGTTCGTTATTTGGGCCTACCTTTGGGATGGATTGGGATATTACTGCGTACCTAAGCTTTTCAGCAGTCATGATTTAGGCCCATCAGTTATAGTCATGCTTCTGTCTAAAATAAGACATGAACAGCATAATCCCGCTCCCTGATCTTCCACTGTATAACGTGCAAGTTGAGCCAAGTTCAGTACATGGAAATTGTGATGTGATTACATAACCATCACTAATTATGATCATAATTTTACAGCATGTTTGTGATTCCACAAGGACAAAATATCTCTGAGACAGCAACATTCTTTTTCCCAATAGTAAATCTTACTTTTCATTTCAACCCATATAAAAGACCTCCTCTTAGAAATACTGTATAGCTTAATGTAACCATAATACATCAGCTCCAAAAAAAAAAAAATAATTTTGTATTATCTGAGCCCACTGCTTTAAACCTGCTTAAGTGCCTGAAAGGTGTTTTTTCTTTATTCCTTTGTTGCTGAAAGTCTCCAAAGACATAAGATATGGTTAAACCTCTAAATGTAACCTATCAGTAGTTTTCTCTCTTTTTAAACTGAACTCCAGCCTTACCTTTAATTTTGCACAGTTGTAGAGGCTTTGTTCCTGTACTTAAAATGCTTAGTCTAATTTCAGTGCACTCTGTGAGCTTCTCACAGTGTTTATTAGAAGCTACAGCACATTAGATGCAGACCACATGATATCTTGGCTGGAGAGAGTCCATCAGCATCTAGCCATTTCCAACCCAGCCTGACTGTTCCTGGCCAATTCCTTTCGTTTATTAGATTTCTGTTCTTTAAATCATAAAGGCTCAGCATGACTTGTGTGCATTACCTAGGCTAATCTACATGCAAATGCAGCCAAGAATGTCCAGACTGATGCCCACCTATCAATTCGTTTTGATTCTTGCATAACTCCCCCAAGTTGACTGTTTGCATTAGGGCTGAGGCCTCTGGAAAGGAGTGCTGTGATGTTTGAGTAGGTTATGTACATCACCCTACCAACTCATCCCACCAACTATGATCTCCCCGTATTGCTTAGGGAAGCAGGGGGAGCCAGTGATAACATCACTGGTTATAAAATAAGCTATGTACTAAAATGGAAAGCTTTTACCCGAAAATTTTATTAGCATGTTGATGAATAGGGAAAAGAGGAACCAAAGAAGGCAAAACATAAGCCAATTAAACTTCAGTGTTAATGTCCAACTCCAGCCATTTTCTTCTGCTCTGAATAGAGTTGGGATGGGCTAGAACCTCTTCCAGAAAGGTTATCTCTCCAATGGGAACATAGATTTCAAAACTTGTATAGTGGAGAAGAGTTAGAACTTCTGATTGTGTTTTTATTACTGTCTGTATCTTCATGTCCTCTTACTGTCAAACCCCTAATTTCTAGCATGGCCACCACCATGGTCAGGTAATGAGGGAAAATCTCTACAGAGGGATCTCAGACAAAAATAAAAATCTGACAAGGATTTTAACATTCCTGTTCTAGCGCAATAAAAAAAAAAATGGGCTGGAGGTGGACCTTTAAATGCTAAGTTTAACTTTAAGGAAAACATAATAAATGCACATATTTTGCCCCAAATATATCAAAAAGGCTCACCAGATTCTCATGACTACTTTATTTCTAAGTAGGTGATGAAACACTGCAGTAGGTAAGTAATTAACTCATCCAGCAGCTCCCACTTGTCTCCTCCTACACCAGGACTGCTACTACATTCCCCAATCCACATGAAAGTTACAACACCTTCAGCTCCTCTCCTTCAATTCAGCCACAGATGTGTTCTATGCTCCTTCATTTAGCACTATGAACCACTATGAAGCAGGCATTTAAACAAAACAGAAACCCTAGCTTGATGCATTTCGTCACACAGGACTTTCTCAAGAGATCATCTAGGGGGAAGAAGTGGGGGGGTGGGGCTGGAACATGTTATATATTATACCCTAAATGCTGTTGTAACATCACAACTTCTTCAGGGCTCTTATTAATAATCCAATCATTGCTATCGGGCCATTTGGGGACTGTTTCTGGGTCTTTGAAGTAAGACTAAGGTATTGATTTACTATAGGCAAATAGGCTGTTCATTTTCAGAGGTAAATTGCACAGTGCAAAGCAATCTCCCCAGAGTTTCGCGACCGTGGGTTAGTGAATTTCTTGCAAAAAATACCCTAAAACCTGCAAGGAAAATGTAAGAAGATGCATTTTTGTGATTGGATGATGGAAGTAAGCAGTGCTTCACCTCATTCACCAAGCTTTATTAAATCAACCCCTACTCCTGTGTAGTAAGCCTTCCCCTTTAAAGCTAGTAACTTGCAATGCCCCCTGCTGTGACATCCTAGCACTTGTTGATAAACGCCACCAATGCCATGACAGCACTGACTTTGTCGATAAACAAACGGTTAGGGTTATCATTAAGGTTAGCTCTAGAGATAGACTTACCATTAGGGCAATAGCTAGGGTAGATATTAGTGTTGGGGCTAGTGTTAATGTTTTTTGGCACAAGAACAGGAGTTGAATAGAGCTTCCCTAACACTCAAGAGCCATTTCAAGCTCATTGAGCCCTTAAAAACAACCTTACTTTTGCATTCTGCACTGACTGCAGTGAATTTGGATTTTTGGCTAAAATATCCTGAATTTTGCTAAATTGTAGGTGAAGCATACATTCCTGATTTCGATCAGCCTTAATGAGGAGTTTTGTGTGTTCGCTCCTTTTTCTGTTTCTATAAAACCTACCAAAATACCACATTTGTCACTCAGCTCTAAGTCAACCAGTTTTAAAATCTTTATCAATTTTCCTGTAGGCCTCCTGCATAAGGCCTCAAGCTTTTTTCTAACTCAATCCAAATACTTAAATCCTGGAGCAGAAAGAAAGTACTGCGCTAAACCAGTTCTAAAACCAGTTCTAAAATCTTTATCAATTTTCCTGTGGACCTCCTGCATAAGGCCTCAAGCTTTTTCCTAACACCAAATACATAAAGCCTGGAGCAGAAAGAAAATATTGAGCTGAACCAGCATATCAAAGTGAATGCACATTTTTCCTACAAGCTTCATATATTTTATGAATTAGAGAAGTTGTAACAATACATATATAAAAAAAACATGCAAGGTTGGTGGACAGATAGTGTATTCATGATAATTACTGCTATTAAGGAATAACAGATCCTAAAGGCAATGTTAGATGGAGGATACTGCTGTTTGTGACACATTGGCAGCAGTACTATAACCAGTACTATAACCAGGCAAGGGGACCACTTTCCCTAATGGAGTTGCTTCTTTGCTGACTTAGAACATTACAGAATCTCAATCATTATTGAGGCATCAGGAGCAATCTTTACAACTAGAGAAAAAAAGATTTAATCTTTAAATATACAAAGGTTTCTTCACAGTAAGAGCTGTGAAAATGTGGAATAGACTCCCTCCAGAGGTGGTTCTGGCCAGCTCAGTAGATTGCTTTAAAAAAGGCATTTCCTTAATGTACATAATATAACTGGGTACTGACATTTATAGGTAAAGCTGATCCAGGGAATATCCAATTGCCTCTTGGGGGATCAGGAAGGAATTTTTTTCCCCTGCTGTAAAAAATTGGATCATGTTTTGCTGGGGTTTTTCACCTTCCACTGGATCAATTGTGGGTAAAGGATTGTGTATTTGGATTGTGTGATATTTTTCTTTTTTTTTAATTGGTTGAACTAGATGGACTTGTGTCTTTTTTCAACCTGACTAACTATGTAACTATGTAAAAGGGGTGACTTCATGGGAAAATGTATGTGGTCTATTAGCATTCCTGTCACTATCCTTTAGGTCACCTGACATGGCCCTTAACCTTCAATGACCCTACAGGCTACAGAGGCAAAAAATCCAAATGGGACTGTGAATACTTTGTGTCGGTTGTCATTGGCCTTCAGCTCATCTGACATGGCCTCTAGCTTTCAATGTTCCTACAGGCTGTAGAGGGAAAAATATCTAAATGGGACTATTAAGTGATCACAACAGTCTACAGCCCTCTAAGTTCTGCTTATAGCCTACAGTGCTTTCAAAGAAGTCACTCACAGCCAACATCACAGGGAGTTTTTGGTAGGCAAAAAGACTCTCATGAGCAACCCATCTCCCAGGAGCATACTCTAGAGGTGTATGGAACTGTGGACTGCAGTTAAGGAACACGCTGATATTTTCAAGTACAAAGCAGAGTTCCATGTTGCCTTTTGAGCTAACAGATGACAGCTTAAGGAACAGTAAACAGAACACTAATGAACCCCTTTCTGATGTCTCACCATCAAGGCTGTTCCATCATTTAATAAAAGTGGAAGCCAAGAGTACTGTTCGTCTTAAAAACCACCAGTATTTTCATCTGGAGCTCCAGTATTTTTATGTGTGTTCTTTTTGGTTGAGATGCTTTTGTTTTTTCTTATAGAAAGCAAGGACATATTTAACCACCAGACTCCATCTATAGCTAAATTATAATTTTTGATGGAATGACCAATATAACCTCTAACAAATAATGCCCAATTTTGCTTATGTAATATTATATTGTTAGATAAAATAAACCTGTTAGATAAATATAGTTATCACTATATTTATTGAGGTATATTTATAAAGCAGTTAATCTGTCATTTATCAAACATTTATTGCAGGTTAGTCTTACTGGTGCATATGTTTTAAACGGCAGTGATTTATTCCCTTCTGGTAAATATTTGGTGATATTCATATTCACTATTTTGTGTATAAAATATTTGAGATGCTATTATTTGAGGCGCTATTATTATATATCCCTATGTGTATAAAATATTTGAGGTTCTATTATTTTCTAGCACAATATATACCTTTGGTCAGCGGTCTTCATATTAGAAATGTAATTTCCATGGTGACAGCTTCACATAAAAACAAACTGACATTAACTTAAAAATATCATTACACCAGCTATAATTTATCCAACAAGGCTTGAGGGTATACGAACACTTAGGACCTCAGATACAGTACTCTTGTGGCAATAAGAGCGCTTTAAATCACTTCAGTGATTGACGGCATAAAAACCTATGGAAATAAAAATAGTTCACACACTAAAACAGCAAACTAATTTATAGTCCTGTAAGCCAAGACTCCCTGAATGCTTCATGTTCTTGTCTTGTTTTGCTTGTGGCTAAACAATCCATACTCGGAAGTAAAGAATTTTAGTAAATCTGTCCAATATATTATATCAATGCAGCTGTCTGTGGCTCCTCACATTTCATTGGAAAAAACACTACTTTTAAAGCTTCCATTTAAAACAAACTACCCTGTAATATATATTTGCTTTATTGTGATTAGGCATTAGTGACATTGAGAGAGACCATCTACCCCAAACGTTGTTAAAATGTGAGATTTCACAATTAAAGTGGAATTCCAAACCGTTGCCTCAGCTTAAACCTGCTTCCACCCACCCTCTAAACCCTATTCTAACTACCCTGTGAAAGGAAGAACCTTATATTTACCTATTCTGAGGGCACTCTGGTCCAGTTCCATGGTCTTCCCACCAGCCAGCTTCAGGGGAGAGGAGAGGTTACCGACAATGGCTGAAATGCCTGGCCGGTGATGTCACCCATAGGCTTACTATGAGGCATCAGTTGTCGGCTGTTTTTCCTCTCCCCTGAAGCCGCCTCTAGGGGCTGATCACATAACGGGACTGGAACACCCTTAGAATAGTTAAATGCAAGCATCTTCCTTCTACAAGGTAGTTCAAATAGGATTTAGAAAGAGGGTGGCAGCAGATTTAAGCATAGTTAGTCAATAGCCTAGAATTCCACATTAAGGTGTTTTCGGTTGTCTCATTGATAACTACAAGTCCTTCTGCTGTAGTGGCAGACAGGGCTTGTAGTTTATTCATTCATTCACAAATCTCTGTGAATAAGTGATGTGGCTGTGCAGGTGGTAACCCGCACAATCTCACATAATTAAAAAGTGACAGCTGCAACCAGGCAGTCGTCGCTTGCAACCATGCTACATGGTATTTCGTAAATCAGGGGTAGGCAACCCCAGTGTGTGAGGTGAGGAGAGCCCATCAGTGGCATTTCCTCACAGGGAAGATGTGTAAAGGTAATCAGGGCACTGATCATCATGCAATGCAGCCCCGGCAGTGCCCATTAGTGATGCCACTCTGTGCCCATCAGTGACACCAGTCTGTGCCTATCAGTGACACCAGTCTGTGCCTATCAGTGAGGCCAATCTGTGCCCATCAGTTATGCCAATCAGTACTGCCTTTTAGTGCCCATCAGTGCCACCTATCAGTGCAAATCAGTGCCGCCTATCAGTGCCCATCAGTGCCATCAATCAGTGCCCATCAGTGTTGAATATTAGTGCCTCCTCATCAGTGCCGCCTCATCAGTGCCCATCAGTGCAGCCTCATCAGCGCACATCAGTGAAGGAGAAAAACTACTTATTTACAAAATTTTCTGACAGAAATTGAGAAAAAAACATTTTCAACATTTGGTATTTTTTCGTTTTTAAGCAAAAAATAAAAAAACCCAGTGGTGAATAAATACCACCAAAAGAAAGTTCTATTTGTGTGAAAAAATTGATTAAAAAAAATCATTTGGGTACAGTGTTGCATGACCACGCAATTGTCATTCAAAATGTAACATCGCTGAAAGCTGAAAAATGGCCTGGACAGAAAGGGGGTGAAGGTGCCCAGTATTGAAGTAGTTAACAGACCAAGCTGTCTAGGAAAAGTGGCAGTTAGATGGTTGAGACAAACCATTTAACACTGACAGGGGCGCTTACAATGGTCACTTTTATTCATGTAAAACTTTTACCCCAGGAAAAAAATGTGTTGCTGTAACTGCTTAAAGCCTAGTACACATGGGCCGAATGTTGGACTGCATCGGCCGTTTCAGTACAATTTGCCCCATGTGTACTGCAGATGGTCCCAGAAGTTGGCCATTTGCCAGGCTTCAGGCAAAGAGGAATGACTGAAAAAGGTCTGCCGATCGCCTCCCGATCAGCGCTCTCTACATCTTAGGATTTGGGAGCTGCAATATATTGCATTTTTGTTTTTGGGTTTAATACTACTTTAAGATTGTCAGACTGTTAATGAATAAGCAAGAGCAAGAACAAATGCTCATGAGTGGAAAAAGAAATTCTGGTCACAGAGGCATCCCCAGTATAGCACCATTGAAAAAAACCTGCAGATTTAATTAAAAAAAAAAGAAATTTTAATATGTCTTTAATGTGTGTGATACTTTTGTTATAGGAGGATGAACACTGAGATTTCCCTGCTACAATTCCTGTTCATTTCTACCAGCAGTGGTGGTGCATCCATTAAGGGCGCAGGGGCGCTGCCCCTCTGTCACGCCACCCCCTATATGACTACTGGATAGATTCATGCATTGCATGAATCTATCCATGGCCATCGCTGCCACCCCCTTGTCAGGTGTCCCTTTTCGGATGCCAGACGTCTGAGATAAAGTGGGGGGGGTGTTTTTTTGAAGCACCTGATTAGAGCCATAGGCTCTAATAGGCTTCAAATAGGTGGATGCGGACAGCAGAGCATTGTGCTCAGAGCCCACCCAGGTGTGTTAGAAAAGCAAATTAATATTTGCTTTTCTAACACTGAACCGCCTCTCCGTCAATCAGGAAGCGCGGGTCTAATACCCATCACCCGATTGGCTGAAGGCAGAGGCGATCCTATTGGATGCCTAGCGGAACGAAAGAAGAGACGCAGGGAAGCATAGAGGACCCGTTGCTCATCCCACACAGCTCACCACCGTCACACGCTGCCTGATCCGCCACCAAGATGGGGTAAGTGCCGGGCAAACAGCGGGCACTGTGCCGGTGACAGTGGCTGCATTTGATGGGGCACAAGTGGCTGCATATGATGGGCACAAGTGGCTGCATATGATGGGGCAAAAGTGGCTGCATATAATTGTGCACAAGTCAGTACATTGGATGGGCCACAGTGGCTGCATTTGATGGGGCACAGTGGCTACATTTGATGGGGCACAGTGGCTACATTTGATGGACACAATGGCTGTAATTGATGCAGCATAGTGGCTGCATTTGATGGAGCACAGTGGCCGCATTTGAGGGGCACAATGGCTGAATTTGATGGGCACAATGGCTGATGCAGATCATGAGTTCCTAATAGCTAGTAACCACAATCTGTCATCTCCTATTGTCAGCCCCCTCCCCCTACAGTTAGAACACACAGTCAGGGAACACAGGTAACCCCTTGATCGCCCCCTAGTGTTAATCCCTTCCCTGCCAGTGACAGTTATACAGTAATCAGTGAATTTTTATAGCACTGATCGCTGTATAATTGTCAATCGTCCCAAAAATGTGTCAAAAGTGTCCGATGTGTCCGCTATAATGTCGCAGTCACAATAAAAATCGCAGATCGCCGCCATTACTAGTAAAAAAAATAAATAATAATAAAAATGCCATAAATCTATCCCCTATTTTGTAGACGCTATAACTTTTGCGCAAACCAATCAATATACGCTTATTGTGATTTTTATTACCAAAAATATGTAGAAGAATACATATTGGCCTAAACTGAGAAAAAAATAGCTTTTTTTAAAAAAAATAGGGATATTTATAATAGAAAAAGTACAAAATATTGTTTTTTTTTTAAATTGTCTCTCTTTTTTTGTTTATAGCGCAAAAAATAAAAACCCCAGAGATGATCAAATACCACCAAAAGAAAGTTCTATTTGTGGGGAAAAAAGGACGTCAATTTTGTTTGGGTACCGCGTCGCACTACTGCGCTATTGTCAGTTAAAGCGACTCAATGCCGTATTGCAAAAATTGGCCTGGTCATTGAGCAGCCAAATCATCCCGGGGCTGAAGTGGTTAATGTCAGGTAGTTGAATTCTCCACTAATTGTTGAAAATTGAAATATCAATTTTGTGTAGTTGGAGGAATGTGGAGTTTTTTATCATACCGCTAATGTCCTTGTCATTCTATTCCATATCATTTTGCTGCCTTATTTTACTCAGTGCGGATAAAAACATATAGCATTAGGTTTCAGAGCAAAGCTACACACACTGGTATAAGAAGAAAAATATTTTTGGGAACAAATCAAAATCTGTCTGTCACTGTTTTGTTTTCGGTAGAGTACATTCTGATTGGTTGCAAAGTGTTACATACATTGTGGCTGCTTTTTATACTCATGAGTAAGCCTGATGGAGTTAAATGGACAGATTTGGGTGATTTGCGTGCATAGTTGAGAATGTTGTTGGTAGCATAATGCATATTATCTTTTTTTAAATTTCTTCTTTCTTTAATTTACTTTAATAGTGGTATTTTTATAAGGATATTGAGAAGCCTGGTAAAAAATGTGAATCAGCTTCTCATTTAAAATATCTAGCAGAGTAATATCTAGCAGATTAATACAATGGTAAGGTATGAACTATAGAGTTATGACCCATTTTACATAATTCTGCGTGAACTGTCGAGGAAAATGTACAATGTCAAGAACACAGCTTTATACTCTGAACAAAAAAGCAAAGACAACAATATATATTTTGCTTGGAAATCACATCCTCCGTGTTCTTGAGAGAAAAGATTATGTTTTATTCCAACAGCATGAAACACTACCGAAATCAAAACGCTTTTGTTCGTTGTATTGAAAGGCGTCCTTTGTTCATTCATCATGGCGATGGTAATCAATCTGCTAGTTCTGGGCAGCTTTATTGCCTCCTCTCTCCATAAACAAATCAATGATACCATATTTCACCAAGTTTTACAACAAGTTTGGAAAGTGCACTTTCTCCGTCTTTTAATGGTATCACAATGTTGTTTGTTCAATGAAGAGGTTGCTGGTGGGAAGTGAGCTGGGTCTGGATGCCAGCTCAGTGTTGCAGCTTCTGTCCATTCCTGTGTGCCATAAGCTCATAGCCTTTAGTATTAATGGCCCCAATCCATTTATTGTTTTATTAATTTCCTTTCAAGTGGAAATGTTAAAGATAAAGAAGTATGCACCTAGGCAAGAGCTCAGTTTACAAATGTGGAGTAAAAGAGCAGGAAAAGAACAACTAAAGATGTTCGCAGATATTAGACATTCCCGGGAACACTGCTTGTCACCGACGCTGGTAAACAACCATTGGCCGGCGGCTGTTTACCACGTGATCAGCTATGATCCTTTCACAGCCGATCACTAAATTATTATTATTATACAGGATTTATATGTAAACAAAGAGCGGTAACGAGATGTTACCGGGTTCTCCTCCTCACACACCGATCGTGTGTGAGAAGGAGATTGCGGTAACATCTCGTTACCGCTTATAGTGTACACCAATCACACTGATTGCCCCCCCCAATAAAGAGGACCTGTCACCACCCATCAAAGTACCTGTCACCACCCATCAAAGTACCTGTCACAGTTCATCTGAGTACCCAAGTACCTCAGTACCTGTCACAGTCCATCTGAGTACCTGCCACAGTTAATCTGAGTACCTGTCACAGCCCATCTGAGTACCCGAGTACCTGTCACAGTCCATCTGAGTACCCGAGTACCTGTCACAGTCCATATGAGTACCAGAGTACCTGAGTACCTGTCACAGTCCATCTGAGTACCCGAGTTCCTGTCACAGTTCATCTGAGTACCCGAATACCTGAGTACCTGTCACAGTCCATCTGAGTACCGAGTACCTGTCACAGTCCATATGAGTACCAGAGTACCTGTCACAGTCCATCTGAGTAACTGGGTACCTGTGACAGTTCATCTGAGTACCCGAGTACCTGAGTACCTGTCACAGTCCATCTGAGTACCGAGTACCTGTGTACCTGTCACCGCCCTTCAGAGTACCCGAATACCAGTCACCAGCCCATCAGAGTACCCGTGAACCTATCTGTAGCCCATCAGAGTACCCGAGTACCTGTCACCAGGCCATCAGAGTACCCGAGTACCTGTCACCAGCCTATCAGAGTACCCGAGTACCTGTCACCAGCCCATCAAAGTAACCGAGTACCTGTCTGTAGCTCATCAAGTTACCTGAGTACCTGTCTCCAGCCCATCAGAGTACTCGAGTACCTATCTGCAGCCCATCAGAGTACCCAAGTACCTATCTGCAGCCCATGCCTCATAGAATATACGTTGGGGTGTTTGCTTTCCAAAATGGGGTCATTTTGTGGGTAATTCCACTGTCCTGGTGCTCAAGGACCTTCAAAAGTGTGATAGGTAGGAATGAAATGAGGTGTAATTTATGCTCCTAGAACGCCTGAAGGTACTACTTCAATGTTGGGCCTCTGTATGTAGTCAGGCTGTGTAAAAGTCTCACACATGTAGTATCTCCATACTCAGGAAGAGTAGCAGAATATATTTTGGGGTGTAATTTTTGCTATATGCATGCTATGTGTTAGAAATATCTTATAAATAGACAACTTTGTGTAAAAAAAATGTGTTTTCATTTTTTTTCACATTTTCCAAAAGCTTTAAAAAAAAGGAACAGTTCAAAAGACTCATTATGCCTCATAGATTATACGTTGGGGTGTTTGCTTTCCAAAATGGGGTCATTTTGTGGGAAATTCCATTGTCCTGGTGCTCCAGGGCCTTCAAAAAGTGTAATAGGTGGTTGAGAAATTAGATGTGTCATCTATGCTCCTAGAACACCTGAAGGTGCTACTTCAATGTTGGGCCTTTGTATGTGGTCAGGCTGTGTAAAAGTCTCACACATGTGGTATCGCCAAACTCGGGAAGAGTAGCAGAATGTATTTTGGGGTGTAATTTGTTGTATGCATATTCTGTGTGTGAGAAATAACCTGATAATATGACAATTTTGTAAAAAAAAAAATCTTCATTTTGCAAAGAATTGTGGTTAAAAATTACAACTTAAAAAAACTCACCATGCCACTTAATACCTTGGAATGTCTACTTTCTAAAAAGGGGTCATTTGGGGGGTATTTGTACTTTCCTTGCTTGTTAGTGTCTTAAGAAATGAGATACACCTGATGTACTGAAGGCCTGAAATATTTGTTTTTAGTTATTAAATGTTGAACATATAACAGGTGGCGCCAAGAGTGCTGTGCCAGTTTCTAGCATCGTATAACTTATACAATGCTAGAGTATGACATATACGATGATATAAACTGGCACAGCACTCTTGGCGCCACCTATTATATGTTCCCATTTACACAGAATATTTACAAATAATTAAAAACAAATATTTCTTACCTGTCTAGGTGTTTGTTTGGAGTAGGCCTCGGGCAGACTGGAAATGAGAGGAAACTTAATTCAGTCTTGGATATCCCAACAAGTTTTCTGTGCCAAGATTCCTGAATCTGTTCCTTTATGAGTTTTGAGTGTTGCCACCCATCTTTGGATTGCTGCAACTCCTCCTGTTGCATTCTAAAAATTTAACACCCAATATGCAGAGTAGGAGCCCTTCCTAACGTACAAAGCAGGTGTGCAGGCCCAGAAACTAAATCACAGAAATACTATTCCCTAAAAGCTATAAAAAAACTTTTGGCTGGATGGATCCTTTAAACATTTTAGACTGTGTTGTGTTTTGCTAAGTATATGATTCCTGCAGTCAAATTTGGCCAAAGTGAAGGTTAGACTTACTTCTCTTTAGTTACTGTGTCATTTGAAAACACTGGGTTATTGACAGAACCACAAAACAAGAATATACTTAAATAGACGCCTACAAAACTTGTGCTTGTATTTCAAAATAGCAAACTCCTGACCTGATCGGAGCACAGGGGCTAAATTTGAAATTGACTGAACTTAATAAACCTACACAGTTGTACACAGTCACAAGCCCTACAATCTGTGCCACCTTCACAATTAGCAATGGAGAATATCAAAAGAATTCTAATTAAGCATCACCAAGTGACATACTTATAAAGAGCTGAATGACCTAAGGCACAAATAGTGAGCGGAAACCTTTGGGCTGTATCACATAGACCTGTTTCTAACATTTAGTTGCTGCATTTTGTAGAAGGAGGAGGTGTGGGTACGGCGAAGGCCACACAGAAGATAATACATCAAACAAAACTAGCTCAACGCATGGGATCAAAACCCAACATATGGTATTTTTGAGGTATGTATGCTTAGCGAGATTAACCTCTTGTTGACCAAAGAGAGTGGCACTTACCGCCTACACATCTTCCTGGCTGCTGAGATCTCTGTGCAGACAATGTGCTCACTGAATTCTCCCAGGAGTGACAGTGACCAAGCTGTCACCGACAGCTACTTGTCGCTAATCATGATCGGGAGTTGGACAGGCTGCCAATTATGTGACCAATGTGACAGCCAATCACAGTGGTCATGTGATCAGAAAGTCTGCCCTGCCCCTGCTTTAAAAGCTAGGTCAATTGCCAAGGTGGATTGGCGGTAGGGGTTAAAGATGATCTTTACCCTGAAAACAAATCATTAAAAGTCAGCAGCTACAAATACTGCAGCTACTGACTTTTCATAAAAGGACACTAACCTGTCCAAGGATCCAGGGCCGTCCTCACCCATCTTAGGGTCCCCAGTGCTGGCATTTTTAGTGTGGGAAGCCGGCTGTGACTCCTTGCGGCTTAACAGCCGACTTTCCACTGCATGAGCCGCGCTGTGCTTTGTGAATGGTCCTGCAGCCCTCTGGGACCTGTGACGTGCATCAAAAGGCTGCGGGCAGGGACTGGGGGGGGGGCGAACTTCCACTCAGATCACCTAGGCAATACGAACGGAAGTGGAAGTGGGTACCCATCAAAAAGAGGTACCCACTCCCCCCCCCCCAAAAAAAACATAAGTGCCAAAAGTTGAAGGGGGGGCGGGGAGAGGCAGAGTAGCAGAACTTCCCCTTTTCTATGAAGTTCCACTTTGAGGAAACAGGGTTGGCATCGGATCTTACTTAAATACTGTAATGGAGGTATCAGCTGTCATCACATTGGAACAAATTAACAATTCTAAAGATGACATATTGCAGGAAACAGTTATGTTAAAGAGCAGTTTCAACTTCCAAGCAATAAATTAAACCATTCATTGGGTTACTTTTGCTATCCAGCAAACACTGTAGCTGTGACACAGGGTGGGAAAAGGGAGGGATTTAACACTCTCTCGCCACACATATGCGTCGCTAGGTAGTCTATATTTAAGTGTTGAGAGCGTGCTCGCTGCAAACTTCCAGCACAAGGACTGAGCTGTCAAAGACACCACTTGACAAAGGATCAGCAGCCAGCGGGACTGGCTTTCGATCATGTGACCGCTGCAATATTTATTACCGATTCTTACCACACCCCTCCCCCGGGCGTTCAGAGTTGTTTGAAAGGACGCTGGGCACGGCGGAAAGGGGTTAAAGTATGAGTAAACTCAAATCTTATATAAGCTTTACCATGGTGATATCACTTTCTAATGTTGATTTCAATCTTTTTAAATCTGCAGTTTTTATTAAAAATACCAGGTGATCCTTGTGTTTTTGCGTTTTTTGCACACATTTAAAAAATGATTTTCTGAAAGCAGACACCATACAGAATAAAATAGTGGTTGTTTCTGATTTTTTATGTCACAAATAGTTCTCAACGATTTATCAAGCGCTGAATTTCAGTAAAAAATACACTACAGTTAATTTTAGAGCACACAAACGCAATCTATTACCCATTTTATTCTAAAATATAAAAGGTGAGGTTTTTATTTTATCTCACAGAAAAAAATGCCACTTGTTTATGGAATATAGGATCCGCCAGTGGATTCACCCACTTAGCAGGGGATCTCTCCACTGATCCCCACTGAGCAGGCGAATAACAAGTCCGCGGCAGCTCACTATCAGCGCCAGCTGTTCTCTATGGGCTGTCAGATGTAAACAGACTGTCTGTTTACATCCGACTGTCATCAGTTTCGATCCGCCAGATGAATGGGAGAACGGATCCCCATCCTTCTGTTTTTAGTGGACAGGATCGGACTAGATGTCAGCCGGTGTCAACGGACACATGTGTGTTGACATCCACCGGTCCATAGAGAGCAATGGATGGTCCAAACAGGTCCTCCTGAAAAACTGACAGGTGGCCCCGATCTGTCCGTCAGTGTGAAAGGGCCAAGGCCTGCAGTTAATACCCGTTGACATCCAGTATACCTGTTTCTACCTGACTGCTCATAGAGGACAGTGGATTGTGTCCGTGTCCATGTCCACTCTGCAACGGTTGATCGGATACAGACCTGTCATCTGCATGCTCAGTGGGGATCAGCGGAGAAATCCCCTGCTGAGCGAGCGGATCCACTGGTGGACTCTAACAGTGTGAAAGGGACCTTAGCAACTAGTCCCAAATCTATGCATTCTTTTTCCACTTTTGTCTTACATCTTTTATATGTATTGCCTTGTGCTGTTAAGGAAAGCTGCAAGCTGATCTGGAGTCCCAAAGGCTGATTACAGTACTGTGCAACTTCAGTGCAACCAAAGGCAATTTTTTTTTAGAATGGGTAAGGCAGAATTATAACCCCAGCTCCCCAGTTAGTTTGTAATGTGTGTCTCATTGAAGAAATGTAATCTCCTGTCCTATAGCCTCAAAAGAAAGTGATAGGAAATACATCCAAAGTAAAGCAAATCTTTGGTTGTCACCAGGGTTACCAGAACTAGTGTCCTCATTGGAGGATATTCTATTCCTGTCCTGGTGACAACTCAAAATGTGATATTTTCTTTCCCTTTCAATTACATACATTTGGAGATACCAGTCAAGAGAAAAAATAGTGAGTTTCAATATCGCTAATGGGAGCACAGATGGTAACAAAAACCTGGCAGGTGTTGTAATCTAAAACAAAAAACAAAAAAAAAAATAAAAATGGGCCTGTGATTAAACTAGGTATACATCAGCATTAAAAAATTACAGTATTACTTCATTTTCACAAACAATATATATCTAACAAAAAAAATTCAATGAAAAGAAGCCGTGGTTGCCCTTTAAGACAGTATAGCCATACAGACTTGATAGTAAATGATCAGTCTGTGGGTTAGTCTGTTCCTATACACTTTGCAGTGGAGTGTTGGCTTTCTTTTATAAATCTGTTCAGAATACAATGACTCATCTTTGTGGGCTACATTCCCTCTTGCAAGCAGCTGCCTGATATTAACGTTTTATTGAGCAAGATGTTCAGTTATAATATTGCAGGAAAAACCACAAATTCAGATAGAGGAAGCAGTGTAGTGCCTTGATAAGGATGCCGCTGTCAGAGAGTACATGTGACTGTCATTCATTTCCATCAGCCGTTGTGATGACTGTTGATAGTGGTGGAGATTTCCATTCACAATTGGAGAGGTCACACGCTGTCCACTGTACATGCATGACAATCTGATAGAGAGCATTAGAAGAGCAAGTAATGGCCATATATGAGATCAGAAGCCCCTTTGTTACTGAGCTGGGTCATATAACTGAAATAGCAAACCTACTACTTCATTTGAAGCATTCTACAATCTTTTTAAAAGCATGGTCTCCTTTCTAGACCATGTTTTAGTTTACACCTAAATTTACGTTGTAACATGAAGAACAGTCACGCACACCAGCCCTTTAAACCAAAACAACCCCACCCCCCAGTTATCTGAGTGCTTCTTAGTGAATGTTGTTGTTTTTTTTTTTATTGAGCATGACTGTGTGTGGATCCACTCACGCAGCCACATCATCCATTTATGGGGATTGGTAAATTCATACACTACAAGTCCCATTTTGCACTGGGGCTGTGACATCACCACAATTGCAGCACATTAAGTACTTCCTCCAGCCCCTACCTCTATCCAAAAATAATTTAAAAAATATCTTTATTCTTATGATTATAACCTGTTATTGCTTTGGAGTCAAGATGGTTCCCTGTCTTTTGGTGATCGTTTGGGATTTTATTTTGTGGATTGGACTGGTTTCCCTGTGGAGCTGTTTGTCCCCAAAGTTATACACATTTTGTTATTTTATCATTGTTGGTGCATTTATTCATTTTTTTTCAAAAGGTGGACTATGCCTTATTATCTAAAGTCCAAGGGCAACAGCTAAATATACAGTTCTAATATACTGTATATGCAAATATTTCCTGTAGTATTTTTGTATTTCTGTACAGCTATTTCATGTTCCAGACCAGCCTTTCTCAACCAGGGTTCTGTGGAGCCAAGGGTTTCTCCAGAGGTTGCTAGGATATCCTTGAGCTGTGGATGATTGACATCCCATTTGATGGTGACTGCATAGTCCCCAGGGCCAATGCCAATTAGAAGAGCCAGTTGCATGAAGCCAAACATTTTTTTAACTGTCCGTAGGGGTTGCATTCTGACCAAACCTGAAGGAGCTGTATTCTTGCTGGGGACCACCAATGTAAGGGGCACTTTTCTCACTGACCACCAATGAATTGGTTTTAACAAGGGTTCCCTGGGACTTAAAAATTATTTCAAAATTTCCTCTGGGGTTAAAAGGTTAAGAGAGGCTGGTTCAGACACTCCTGCCAGAAAGCATAGCCAAGCCATTGACCCCCACTGTATCAAAAATCTTAGTCACAAACACACCTTCAGTCTCCCGATTAGACAAGGAAGGACCAGCAGCATCACGCTATTCACTGTGCTCTCTCCTTCTATCAGCACATGTGCATTGCAGCAGATCCTGATTGCCCGCTGTAGCTGACTCTCCTTCCGCTGCTGTACAGGGGTTTACAGAATGCTGATATTGGGGCATTTCTAGTGCTAACACAAATTGCATTTGTAGTGAGAAGTAAGGTCCATCAAGTTTGGGTTGTCTGATGACTCTTCTTGTCTAGAGCATTTCACAGAAGGCAACAAGTGAGCATACGTTGATCAGAGCTGTGGACCCCCCTCTGGGAGGGAAGCCATGGTACCTTTTAGCTGGGAAGAGTAGGTATAAGGAAGTTTATGTATAGTGTGGACGTGGGTCACTCCAAGGGAGATTAGTTGTACAAGAATATGCTCCACCGAAGTAACTGAGAAGTAACAGATGCCTCTGCAGATTATGAGAGTTCCGTTATTGGAAATGTTCAGTAAAACTTTACCATGTTATATATGTAATTCTGGCTTGGACTTTAGATAATCCTTCAAAGGGAAGTTTTCTTGATCATGAACTTGTGTGCAGTTTCAAAAAGGACAGATGCTGGTGAAGAGTGTGGGATTTGTAGTGAGAATGTAACCTGGCTAGTTCAGGTTTGGGCCATGCCTGGAGTTCCCAAGAAAAATTATAGTGACCCCCATCCCCATTGCCCTGAACTAAGGAAGCTGTGCAGTAGGGTAATGACCCTACCGAATTTCCCCTATGAGTGTGTCCCTTAATGTTACACAATTAATTATACAGGTGTTCTTTTTTAAATTAATGCATCACTGCACAAATTTCTATTTGGGTTTGGGGGTACCTGGGTGCTCTACAGAGGTATACATACAGGCAAATGGTGGCTTGTTATTTTGGTAGTTAGTGGGGCAGGTTCCCTTTAAGGAAAGACATATGCAGACAGCCTATAACATCCCCTCTTAGCTTCCTAAAGGAAGTGTTAATAGATTATATATTGTAGTCTATTTATTAACGGTTAGTTCACTGCTTTTTAATACATATATATTCGTTATATTTAACTTGTTTACATATATATTAATTTTACAGTTTGAGCTATTGATGAATTCATTTTGCGGACCATTTTCATACTTCAGTTTGACGCATTTAGTTTCCTCCATTTTTAATAGTTTTTCCTGGAAATTTACCACATTAATAAAGTTGTAAAATTGCATTTGCCAAAAAAACAAGCAGCATCGGTACAGAAACCCACAACCTACCCCAGAGCATAGATCTTTGCTTTATAGATATTTGGGGAACAGTGAGCACATTTTGTCAGAAAACCAGTTAAGCAAGGTGTCAGTGGATCAGTTTGCAGCTTCCTTTTAAACAGACCCCTTAGAGACATCCTCAGTTATGCCATTAGACAGTGTAGAAAAGTTCTTGTTAAGACCAGAGTTGTTCTAAAATGCAAACTCCAAAATACACACCTGTTACTCACCTTCCGTTTATCTCCCACTAGCAAAATAAATAGGAGCTTTCTATTTATTATACCTCGCTGTGTGTTTTCACACTGAGCTAGAAGTGTTGCAGCGCAAGCAAGGTGAATTCATACAAATTGGAATTTTTGTGCATGCTGGGTAACTTCACAGATAAATGCATGGCTTATTCAATTAGAACCATTAACAGCCAGTGGTAGACACATCCCAGATAGGAGTCAGCTCCCGCAATTGTCATTTTCCTCTGACACTACACATGTCAATAAATGACAAAATCCACAGACAAGGGAAATAAACAGTAGCTGAAATGTACACGGAAAGAGTTTAAGTCTAATAATACAGAAAGCATTCTAGACAGGCTGCTACAACCGGTGTCGCAGCTTAGAACAGATTTTGACAAATAGCTGAATATGGGTATTTTAAAGAGGAACGCAAAGGAAAACAAAAACTAAACCTTGTGGTGGGTCCCCCTCCGCACTGGAAGATTTTGTGTGGGTTGTGTGGGGTGGGCAAAATAGAAATATGTACCCTATTCCTCATGCCTGCCAACAGCCAGCACTCTTCTACCCTCTCCAATGCTCTGAGATGTAGGTGGGGCCCTCAGTATCCGCATACCATACGGAGCCTCTGATCCTGCATTGCAGCTGATGACATCAAAAAGGCCAAGACTGGTTGAGTGGTGAAGAGGAGCAGCTATAAGGGACTGGCTGTGCAGCAAGGAGAAAGCCTTCAGCAGTGACACATAAGATAAGTATTTCTGCTTGTTCCTCCACCCCTATACAGCATTTAACCCTTGTAGTGTAGAAAGGAGCCCACTGCAAGAGTCACATTTTGTTTTACCTGGAGTTCCACTTATTAAAATTAACCATGGGGGGCTGAAGTTCCTATATCAAACCCTTCTTAGCCACCACACAGCAAGTCTTGTGCCGCCATCTTCTTTGTAAGGCCATCAGGAGGCTATATATATATATATATATATATATATATATATATATATATATATATATATATATGATCCATTATAATGCATGTGCTTCCACTATGGAGGCTCTCAAAATTTAGGACTACAGAAAATAATGGGGTGCCTTGATAGGGCTCTGTAGCTTACGCATGTATTTGCAAATGTGTGCAGACTAAACCCCTTTTTTTAACGCATACTGTTAGACAGGGTAATTCAGTTGGTTGCAAGCTGGTCGGTAAGTGGAGCTGGGACTTTCTTTGGTTTTTGTTTCGCAAGTGTTGCCCTTCAATGTGCTCCTTGCTGCAAAGGCCAGTTATAAGTGAGGGCAGTGCCCATTTGTTTCCACACCTGATATATATACCATAGTTTGTGGACTCTATAACTTTCAAACAGACTAAACAATATACATTGATTTGGGTTATTTTCACCAAGGAAATGTAGCAATATACATTTTGGCCTACATTTATGAAGAAAGATAATTTATTTGCAAAATGTTATAACAGAAACATAAAAAAAAGTTTTTTTTTTAATTTTTGGTCTTTTTTCGTATATTTAGCAAAAAAAAACCCAGCGGTGATTAAATACCACCGAAAGAAAGCTCTAGTTGTGTGAAAAAAATTATAAAAATGTCATATGGTACAGTGTTGCATGAACGTGCAATTGCCATTCAAAGTGTGACAGTACCAAAAGCTGAAAATTGGCCTGGGCAGGAAGGGGGTAAAAGTGTCTGGTATTGAAGTGGTTAATTATTGCGGTTTGACACTAGACTTGCATTGGGAGAAAATGCTGTAAAACACAATTATTGTATTATTTTCACCAAGATGATCATGTATTTCTGCAAAGCATCACAAAGATTATATGATCCTTTTAAGTACAACTGTACAATAGGATAAACCACTGGCTATACAGCAACTCCTGTCCTTGTTCAGAAGGAACATGAATATCAACCCCAGCTCATTCCAATCCCAGGTCATGTCAATAGTGTGATTTTCTAAGGTGAACTGATGCTAAACGTTAAATAGAGATCTTTTGTCATCATTATTTATTGTCAGTAAGTACATACTGTTACCAAATAAGCTGTGCCTCAAACTGTACTTACCTCAAACTAATGAGGACCGTCACATTTCTAAAAGCTTTCTCCCTATTTACTGAATTACATTCAGGGATTTGCAGATAAGCCACTAGTGGGGGCTCTCAGTGGGTCAGTTAAGTTATTTTTTCTCTCCTTTGTAGACTCATTTCCACCTAGAAGACCCAACTATCCTAAATCTCGCTTCATGGGATTGTGGTAAGTGACATCTTGGCAAACTGTCCATAAGCTGCCGATTGCAGAAAGTAACTTTTATCTAGGTGGGGAATGGAGAGGTAACAGATCGGCAGTAATTTGAGTAATTTGGGCGTTAAGGTCAACTATAAGATAAGATTTTAGTAATTGCCTTTGAGTTTGAATGAACAATTGAAGCTATTGTGTATTATCTTCCATAAGATTTTTTATTAAGCTCTGTATCATTATTTATGTCAGCAATGTTTAAATAACCTTCTACTTGCCATGCAATAACAGTTAACAGTATTAAATAAGAATTTGTATTTGAGAATGCAGAAATTTCGTGAACGCCAGAAAAGAAGTAGGAATAATAGAGGTTCCTTCGAACAAGAAAACAAAAAATGTACTGTAGACACTGACTCTGACTATGCATATAATGCAAACTCCAATGAACACTATTCCTCCTTATTTACAGTTGGTCAGTCCCTAAACGCAGCAATGGGGGAATCCGATTCTTCACTTTTGGACGCTCCTAATGTCCCTATCAATGCATCCAATCCTATTGATTGCATAGTAACTCAGAGAACTTTAAACTCCATACGGGGAGCAAGCTCCCCTCAGACCAACAAGGGAGGAAAGGGAATGGAACCATATGTAATTCGGACCTAATACAACCACTAAATGTCATCAACTTGTCCCCACATACCATAACTCAAGCGGAAACCCAGTTACTATCGAAGGGTTTGAGTTTTTGCCCCAACAGAATTTTGACATCTTTGAACTTGTAAATTACCTTAATCTTTTTGTCCATAAACTGATGCTAAAATGTCAATATGAAACAAGTAATAAAGAGATAGATGTCACGGATTGGTCGAAATACAGCATGAGAGAATTTAAGGCATTATGTGACTTAACCCTCCGTTTTCAGGAGAGTAATTCAGACGATCTGATTGATCAGTTACATCTAGATAATCTGTTTGAAGAAGTTAATAAATCAACCCTAAATCCCATCACTCTATTCAAAAAATCCTCTACAAAATTTCCCCCATTAAATACCAATCCCAGTGTGGCTTCTTTTCTAAAACAAACCCTTAAAGACGTTGCCAAAATACCTTATAATACAAAAAACCCCACAAAATTTGTCTCTAAATGAAAATCAAGCCCTAGAATCTCTATGAATAGCTCATAATAAAACCATCAGACAAAGGCTGCAATGTTGTCCTAATGGACGACACTGCATACAAGCAAATGTGCCAAAGAGTTTTAGATGATAAGCATTGGTACAAAATTATCCCCTCTAGACATATAGACAAATTAAACCAACAATTCTATAGTCTTGTTGATGATACCCATAAAATGGGACAATCAACAAAGATTTATATGAATTTATCAGAACCCCAAGGTACCTACTTTTTATAGTTTGCCCAAAATTCACAAAAATCCCACTAGCCCCACAGGACAACCCATTGTTTCGGGTAATGGGGTTATTTCTGAAAACTTAAGTAGGGTTATTGACTCATACTTGCAACCCTATGTGGTAGCTTTACCATAATTCATTAAGGATACAATCCATTTCTTGCAGACAATCAACCAACTAACATTATCTGAAGATTTCATATTGGTCACTATCGATGTTGAGGCCCTGTACAGCTCAATCCCACATGGGAAAGGATTACTAGCTGTACAGAAGCTATTACAACAGAGTTCCAGATATGATAGGGTGCTTAATGATTTCATTTTGAATGGATCGGATTACATTGTTAATCACAATTACTTCTCTTTAGACGGCTCCTACTACCTTCAGGTGCAGGGCGTAGCGATGGGGACATGTTGTGCCCCATCCTATGCCAATCTGTACCTAGGGGAGTGGGAGTGGTCATTTTCAATGGTGAGGATCTTGTCGACTACCTGGGCCACATCTCCACATGGCTCAGGTATATCGACAACATCTTTCTGAGTTTTTTCACAAAATCAACATTAACAACTACAACCACAAATTTACTATGACCCATGAAGTCAAGTCGGTCACATTTCTTGATGTTCGGGTAGACTGCAATCAGACAGGAGAGTTGAACAGCACCTTGTATAGAAAAAGCACTGCTGGAAACACAGTGTTACACCCAGATAGCTTTCATTGAATTCCCCTCAAAAATTCAATCCCCTATGGACAATATCTTTGTCTACTGAAATATTGTTCAAATCAGAAGCTGGGAAACTTTAAAACAGGCTGCTTGAATGAAGCTACAGCCATTGCTGTTTGTGCAAAGCCTATAATAGAATGGCCCAACAACCACGGGAAGACCACTTATTTAAACATAAATCAAAGGGTGATAAGGATGTTGATTCCATGCACATAATTATGCGTTTTTCTCAACAACACAGACAAATCAGAGAAATCATTCAGAATCACTGGTCCATACATACAGACGATTATAAGGTTCAACAATTTCTACCTGACACTCCCTCAATTACCTTTAGACGAGCTTCTTCTCTAAAAGATGAGCTAGTAAAAAGTGAATATCATAAAAAGCCCAACAAAAAACACTCCCTCTATGGCACCTACCCATGTGGGCATTGTGCCTATTGCCCTCTAATCAGAAAAAAAAATCCTTTCTTCTCCCAAATGGCCAAAGCTTTAATCCCAAACATTTTGCCAACTGTCCAGCACATGGTGCTGTTTATATGATGGTATGTGAATGTGGGGCCTTCTACATAGGCAAAACCAAGCACAAATTCTGGTGTAGAACCTCAAAACATCTCTATAGTATGGAAATTGGGAATATAGAGCTTCCCCTAGGCAGACATTTAGTCCTACAGCACAACTATAGGATGCCCAAAGTTTCTTTCACCGTTCTCGATCAGATTCATATCCCAGATCAAGATGGTGATTGGAACAAAACACTACTCCAGCACGAACAAAGATGGATATTTGGACTCCAGGCTACCGTTTTTCCAGGCCTAAACAAGTCCATTTCTTATGCACCCTTTCTTATAGGTTTTGCATCAGGAAAAACTACCTAGGAGGATCAATGTTGAACTAAAATAAATGTAACTACCAATGTGCAATCCCCCCTTTTCTCATTATTTTGGGAAGATACACCTTATGTATTGCTCATTAGAATTTCTATATAAATATTTAAATATGAAGAATAATGAATATGAATAAACTAACAATACAAGATTAAAATGCTAATTAAAATGTTTTTGTATAACTGTTGTATATTTTGTTTGTTTTTCAACAGATTCCCGTGACAAGCTGTGTTGCTCCTCCTTTGGGTCTTGCTGTTGGGGGGTGTGCCTTCTTCTCCGCTCGGCTTCCCGGCACGGTGGGGGGACGTGACTCTTCACCATTCTCCCCAATGTATCCCCACAGTTGTGCTTTTGGCCACTGGGGGGAGCCTCTACCGTGCTGACGGCATCCTGCGATTGACGTTGGACGTGTTAAATGACGTCACGTGTGTGCGTGGCTCCTTGCCGCGCATGACATACTGGTGTCATGCATTTGCGGCAAGGACAACGGCGGATGCCGGGGCCTAGGCCTTCCAGAATGTCGAGGGGGCCATGTCGATGCCACGAATAGTGGCAGGGACCACCATGGTGGGAATGGAAGGAAAGGGGGGGAGAACCACACCTGCTATGCTCCAATCAATATTGATTGGAGGGTATTTAATAGCCACTCCCCTCCAGTGGATCTTGAGGTGATCCCTGGAGGACCAATAACGCTCATATCATAAAGAAGATGGCAGAACAATAAGTCCTGTTTTGGACACACTGGCTAGATGATAACCCATTAACTACCATTCACATTTTTGCACAAATTTTCTCATACAGATTGGCTTTACAACAAACTTGAATTTTGCATATTAATTTTACTTGAATAACCTTGTCCACCTATTACAGCACCAACACTGGCACTTTTCTGTTCTTTACTTATTATTTTTTATTTTTAGTTTGTGTTTTGGTTTTGTTTTGCCCCTTGTTTTTTGGTTTTGCTTCAAAAGCACCAGTACAAACACTGCATTTCACTCGTAGCGTACTGCATCATTCATTCAATCATTCACAGTGTACACATCTATTTTGTCACCCCTTTAACTCACATGGTCACTTTTATCCTAGTTCATGCACTTAAACTTCATGCACAATCACTCCGACCATGATAGCATAATATATCATCTGATCCCATGGGTTTATCATCTAACCCATGGGCAAACCAAAATGGTTTGTATTTCTAATAAAAACACATAATAAGTATCTAATTAAACATTACTGAAATAGATAGTTATTGCAATTATTTGACTTATCATATCAAGTGGGACCCTTAGCCAGCTAGGAGTAACACTGAGCACTTTTATGAAAATGATTTCAATTTACTTATTCTGGCCGCCTACATTACAAATTGCAGGTGCCCACTCCCGCACTCCCTCCCTTCCTGGCGTCAAAATACGTCGCTCCTTGCAAGCACTATGGATTGGGGGCTCATCTGGGGGGACAGTAAAGAGACACGCGGAGGTCCAGAATCACTTGAATGCAACCATTTTAAATCTCTGGTTATGCGAGGTCCATTATTTGAAGGGTAAATATACCATCATAGATAGGAAGCAATGTATGGTTTATATATGATAGTATACATGAACTAGTTCTCTACTCTTACTGTATGTCGCCAAAATGTAAAGTATAAATGGTAAAAACCTTTTTTGATGTATTTTCTAGAATACAAAAACCCCCCAAAGAAGACCACGAATGTAGGGGTCAAAATGCATTGGGGTATACATCCTATGGTGTAACATAATTTGTAACACACTGTTCCTATGATGTATAATGTCAGAATCAATCTTGGTCACCCTGTTTTTTTTATGTCATCAACCAGAGCTCATATTTTAAACTCTTTGTATATTTGAACTCTTTTCATTGAATACAATAAAATAATCATTTTTTTACAAATATACATTTTGTTTACTTTGCTGCTAAAAAAACCCTTGGGGAACCTTTCCATGTTTTAGAATGCGGAAATTTAACCCATTAGGCCCCTTATTAGAAAACTCAAGCTCCAACCCAGAATAACTCATCTGACATTAAGCTTCCATACCTCTACTCAACGCTTGATCCCACCGCGCTACTCTGGGAATTCTTGCAAACTGCAGGCCTTAATTAATCCTCTTTAGGTCACGGAATAAACTTGACATTAATCCAATATTATCCAAATTTTATCCATGGAATGAATATACATCTTAAACCGGTACAAAATAACAAATAAGCCTGGAAAGAAATACGTGTCATTGTCTGCTTCTAATGGTCTATATTAGCATATATTAACATTTCTGAGATTGGAAAGCTTACTTATGCAGTGTGACTGCATGCAAATGTGTTCATACACCTAAAATGACACACATGAGCTCTTGTGTAATTCTGCTTTGTGGGTATAGACATTGATGTATGTAATAGATGATTGCAGCAGTGGTTGTATAAGTAAGTGGAACTCATCTTACTAGTTTTGGATATAATGGATATAATGGGAAGGGTAAGATCCTCAGCAGTGCTTTCTAATGTTGGTAATGTTCCCATTGGGAACATTTCTTCTCACTTTCTGTCCCAGACACACACATGGTATTGCTGTATTGGAGTGCATTCTTTATATTTTCCTTCCATGGATTCACTATGGGCTAATACAGTATCATTGTTTCCCTAAAGCCCAACTCTGGGCATAAAATAATAGTTTGCCCGTGCAGTGTATCTGTGCCCGCACTGCATGGGAAACAAATCATTTTTGTCTAGGAGATTTGAGAACGGAGATATACTACCTAATCCTCCGATCCTGCCCGCATCAGATCAGTCCCTAAGGCTCCCCCCCCCCACAATGGCCTAGCGGTCTTGTGCCGTGGACTGTTCCTGATGTCATCACACCCATAGACCTCTCTTTCTCTCCTTCTCTCGGAAAATTAAAGTGACTCTGGCACTTTAAAAAAAAGAAAGCTCTGACACTTTTAGGTAAGCTATATCATTACTAGGAAGTGCCACAGGGACGTCACTTAAAGGATACCCCAAATTGTCCACTACTGCTCTATAGACCTACAGTTTAGCTAAATGCCATTTCCATCCACAACTTTTTTTTAAATTTTTGGTCAAGGCAAAGTGTTAGATTTGCTGCCATATATTAAATGCTGTTTTTTCCCCTCACCTTATGCAAAAGAAATATATCTCCCCTTTGTAAAGCAAACAAAAAAAGTCTGGAGTTGGACTTTAATTAGTTAAGCAGTTTACAAGAGGAAAAAAGACATTTCATCCAGTTAAGTGATCCTTACAGGTTTTCTTAGTGTTGACATACAGAAAAATAAAACATAACTCAGTAAGTCAGGTGATTGCTTTTTAGGTGGACTTTAGCCTTCTAAAACCCCAACAAATATGTTTTTGCTTTAGCATTTTTGATGAAACCTGGAAATCTCTTGAGTTCTCCAAGGGTTGTCCAGGACCCTGGCAGGAACATCTGCCCCATCTTTTCCACCAAGACACCACTGCCATCAGCTTAGGCCTTTTCAACATAAATGGAAAACTCACTAGAGGGCACAGGTCTAACTTTCAAATTTCATTTTGGGTGCAAATGCTTTATGCATGGAAAATTGTCTTTTTTAATGTTTCAGATAAAGACTGTTTCTTGGGATCATTTGTAATAATGTGGAGCAGCCATATTTGTTTATATAGCAGTACTGCACAGAGGTTGTGCCTTACCATTTCATGTCACAGTCAAATCTGAAAGACTTAAAACTATGCACACTGGTGTTAATTTACTAAAGGCAAAAAGACTGCACACTTTGCAAGTACAGTTGCACTCTGCAAGGGCATTTGCTCCAGAGCTTAGTAAAGCTGCCGAGTTCCATCATCCAATCATAGCAAGCAAAAAAATTTTTTTTTCTTCCATGTGATTGGGTTATTCTTTGCAAAGTGCAGCATCACCTCATTTACTGAGCTCTGGAGCCAATGCCCTTGCAGAGTGCAGTCTATTTGCCTGTAGTAAATAAACCCCCTTGCTGGCAGTAATATTATCTCAGAAGTGGCTTCTAAAGCTTGCAATAGATGGGCAGAATATTGATTTGAAATTAAACAGAACTTAACAACTGTTCGATTTTCTAATGGTTAATGTGCTCAATTCGACTATCAATATCCAAAAACGAACAGTCATGTTTGAAAGTTTTGTTCACACAAACGTTTTTCTAAGCGCCAGTCAAAAGTTTACCTGGATCAAACAAAAAAGTGATACTTTAATGCTGACGATGAACAAAAATTTCTCTGCAGGATGTGGAAACCTTGCAAGAAGATCTGAACAAATTAATGGGGTAGGCAACTACATGGCAAATGAGGTTTAATGTAGAAAAATGTAAAATAATGCATATGGGTGGCAAAACTATGAATGCAATCTACTCATTAGGGGGAGAACCTCTGGGTGAATCTAAGATGGAAAAGGACCTGGGGGTCCTAGTAAATGACAGGCTCAGCAATGGCATGCAATGCAAAGCCAAAAGAATATCGGCATGAATTAGAAAGGGGATTAACTCCAGAGATAAAAATGAAAATTCTCCCACTCTACAAGACTTTGGTCTGGCCGCACCAGGAGTATGCTGTCCAGTTCTGGGCACCAGTCCTCAGGAAGGATGTGCTGGAAATGGAGAGAGTCCAGAGAAGGGCAACAAATCTAATAAAGGGTCTGGAGGACCTTAGTTATGAGGAAGGATTACGAGCACTGAACTTATTCTCTCTGGAGAAGAGACGCTTGAGAGGGGATATGATTTCAATGTATAAATACCGTACTGGTGACCCCACAATAGGGATAAAACGTTTCAGCGAAAGGGAAAAAAAAAGACACGCGGCCATTCACTAAAATTAGAAGAGAAGCGGTTTAACCTTAAACTGTGTAGAGGGTTCTTTACTATAAGAGCGGTAAGAATGTGGAATTCTCTTCCACAAGCAGTGATTTCAGCAGGGAGCATAGATAATTTAAAATAACTATTAGATAGACACCTAAACGACCTTAACATACAGGGATATACAATGTAATAGTGACATAAAAGCACACACATAGGTTGGACTTGATGGACTTGTGTCTTTTTTCAAACTCACCAACTATGTAACTATGTAAATATGTAAATAATAAGTAGAAAACTTTTGATACAGTGATGGGTGAATAAAATGCACTATTAGTTCAATTTTCGAACCATCTATGGCCAGCTTTAGGAGAGCAGAGTCATTGCAATGCTATATATTTAGTGTAGATTGAGACAGAATCTATAAATCTGTACATGTAACACAATCATGATAACACATATTACATAATGCATTTAAAATGTGTCAGCACTAAAAATATTCATTACAAATACCAAAACGATGTGCTTATTGAAAATACACGGTGGGTTACTTCATTTTCTTTATCTGTTTATCTGTTATCATGCTAAGGAAATTGTGTAAAACACAAACACATTACTTCACAACATACATCTACCCATACTGCCACATTGCTACGCCTGCTGCCTGCACAGGCCTATAGACTAGGCTGTGTAGGTCTTGTTATTGCCTCTTGCTTGGTTGGAGAATAAAGATACTGTAAGTTATTTTTCTACGTAGTAGGGCAATGCATTTCTACCAAAATGTTGAGGTCAAAAAACAAAGGGCAGTAGAGGTCCATTCACACTATATGTGTTGGGCAGCGTTGCGTCCCAAAACACAGACAAGGCAATGTACCATATGTCCTTTTATTTCAGTTCACACCATCACGTTGCATCGGTGTAAAAAAAAAAAGTAGGACAAGTTGCATCCTTGCGTATTGCAGAATGTTGCAACTTGCTACAATACCTTGCAATGCGCTGCAGTGCATAAATTTGAATGATTTGTGACATTTAAATTAAGTACAAAATAAATAAATAAATGGTGCAATACATTGTAATCACCTCTACATAATGTTAACCAGCAGGTGTGTGTTATTGTTATTATACAGAATTTATATAGTGCCAACAGTTTACGCAGGTCTTTACAATATAAAGGGGGACAGTACAATTACAAAATAGTTCAATACAGAAGAAATAGAAGGACCCTGCTCATAGAGCTTACAATTTAAAGGGAGGGGGATGTGGTACAAAAGGTAATAGCTGCAGAGGAAGATCTGATGGAGGTGACTCAAGTACAGTTCTTAGGTGGAGGTGGGTTAGGCTTGCCTAACAAAATGAGTTTTCAAGAATCACCTAAAGGCAGACAGGGTAGGAGCTTACCAGACATACTGGGGTAGGGAGTACCAGAGGATGAGAGAGGCTCTGGAGAAGTCCTGGAGGCGAGCGTGGGAGGAGGTAATAAGGGAGGTAGAGAGCAGGAGGTCTTAGGAGGAATGAAGAGGATGATTTGAGCAATATCTGCAGATTAGTATGGTGATGTAGCTGGGGGCAATGTTGTGGATGGCCTTGTATGTCGTGGTTAGTATTTGAATTTATACGATGGGGTGGGGAAAGCGAGTGAAGAGATTGGCAGAGAGGGGCAGAAGTCAGAGATTGGTTAGTAAGGTATATTAGTCTAGTAGCAGCATCCACAATAGACTGAAGGGGGGATAGCCTGTGTAAAGGTAGGTCAGTGAAGAGTGAGTTGCAGTAGTCAAAGCGGGAAATAACAAAGGAGTGAATAGGTTGTGTTATGCAGAGAATAACGCATGTCCCCTGGTGTGAATGGGCTCTAAAGCTGAACTCCAGGGGACCATAAACACACAGTTATTATACACATATGTGAACTTTTATACCTGACAAGGGATTTGTAACTTTGTTCAGATCCAGGCATCCCATCCAGGCATCCCTGCCAGGCAGAAAAAAATATCCTGGCAGAGCCCACTGCAGCTGAGAACTATAACCTGGTCCTGATTTCACCCTGATTGGACAATAAATGAGCAATCACACTCATAGGTCATCCCCAAGTCCTCCCCTCTAAAAAAAAAAAGTTCTCTGGCAGCACTAGACACTCTTGTCAGACCTCATACCAGACACAGCCCCTCTGCTCCTGTTTGGAAAATGATGGACATATGCACTGCAGCAGAGCCTGGTTGGCTCCTAGTATTGCCCCTTCTTTCTCTCAATTTGAGTGCTGCTGTGCAAGGGATGGCAGGAGGCTGATATCAGGAAAGAATAAGGGACTTGTTCTAGTTCCATATAAAACACATTTAATTATTTTTTTAAATTAATACATAATACATACCTAATTTAACCTATGTGCTTTATAGCTGCTTTAAGCACTTGCAAATTTTGAATGTAAAAGATGCATCTCAAAAAACGACAACAACGTTTTTAGGATGCCTCTCTTACATCCAGCTACTCTTCCCTTGCCCCGTTATTACCAGCAATTACCGGCTGTCAAAATGACAGCCAATAGTTGCTTTGTCTTCAACAACAACTGTCTCCTGCGCATAAGTGTGATAGCCAAGTGGGGTACAAGTACAAGTCCAATGCACACATGGATAATCTCTTGAAGCCTTGCTGCCCTCTAGGACTGGGGATGTCCTATAACCACTAAAAACAAACAAACAAATATGAGAGAGCACACAGGCCTAGTGCATTACACAACGAATTTTAATAAAAAGTATGATAAAAAGAACTACTCATAAACATATGGATGTGTGGCTCATCAAGCCACACATCCATGGCTCAGTGTCCAAAGCATAGGGGGGACCTCATTGGGGTCCCTGCATGATAACGCGTTTCAAAGGATTTCCCTTTTCCTCAGATGATTTTCTGTTTGGCTCTGAGCAGGAAGGAAATCCTTTGAAACACTTTAGCCAGCAGGGACCACAGGGAGGTCCCCCCTATGCTTTGGAGATTGTTCAGTCTGGGAACACTAAGCCACAGATGTGTGGCTTGATGAGCACTTTTAACTCATATGTTTGTGAGTAGTTCTTTTTATCATACTTTTTATTAAAATTTACTGGATAATACACTAGGCCTGTGCGCTCTCCCTTGTTTGTTTGTTTTTTGTAGTTGCTTTGTATTACACAGCAGGAATGGATGGCAAAATGCAGTTGCTCTTGTATAAAATGACACTTGCAAATAGTCTGCAAGTGTCCCCGAATAATTACAATACAGTATAACAATATATTGTTTGATTATATTTCTTATTTCATTCATATATAAATCAAAGGTGTGACCTTTTTTCTGTACATGACATCACTTAAAGAAACCCCACAACTTTATTTTATTTTTTTAATAAAATGTATTCCTATTTAACCCCTTGTTAACCCTATTTAGTCCTGCTTAACTTCTTCCCTCCTTTCTCCCCTTAGCTATTTTTGTTATTTTTTACAGTTTCCGTCAATCTTTTTCATAGAAAATAAAATAGTTTTTGCATAACAGTATTGCCAAAAGGGAGTCTAGTAAAAAAATATATATGTGCATGACCAACTTATCATCAAATAAACAGGCCCATAAAAAATGCTCTGGTTGATAAGGGGTATACTACAGGGATGAAGCTATTAAAACAGAAAACAGGACTCCAGAATAGCATGTGGTAAAACTTGTTAAAACAGAATCAGCAACAGGACAAACTTACCAACGCTTGTGATCTTCTGGCTGCCGAGATCTTGCAGTAAAGCTCCTATGGCTGGATTCTGTCTGGAATATAACTCGTACCGATTGATTCCAATGTGAAACTTTAACCAGTTGGGATAGGAATCTACATGAGCTTCTCCAGTAGGCAAGAATTCCTCCTCATCGCTACCTTCATTTGCTACATTTTGCCTGTTGTGAAAGAGAAGGACAATGCGTAAGATGTGAATTCATAAGAAGCCATTGAAGGCGTTCATAGCCTGCTGCCTACAGGCTTGTGATTTAATACTGATGACAAGGAGAACAATGAGCCATAGTGTGCAATGTGTTACAAACTGGCTATTTAGAAGGTATCTTAGGTATAATCTAGCTGAGTTATATACCATGAAAAGTGCTTTCTAGAAGTGTGCCTGCCTACAGATAATACGGCAGACTACCAGGGAAAGAATAGAATTAACCAACATCCAATTTAATAAAGCATTACACATAAGCAAACCTGTAAAAACTTCAAATAGCTTACAGGGTTTAAGAGAAATATTTATTTTTATGCATGGCATAGGCAGTATTATCAGATTGCAGTGCTCAGAGGTTTTCATGTACTATCACTATCAACTGACTATCTGACGCAGTTGGAAGATATATGGAAGTGAACATTCAGATATCCTTGCAGAAAAAGAGTTACAGTTGTAAAACCCATCAAAAACAATTTCAATGTAAAGGTTTTTTAATGTTTTATTTAATTTGTTTTGGTTTCTTCCTGGAGTCCATTACAAGCTAGTAACATGTTGGTAGGTTAACTAGACTCTAACCAAATTGGCCCAGTGTCTGTATATGACTGAAGTAGAGTCTTTAGACTGTAAGCGCCTTCAGGGGACAAGAACTGATGTGAAGAGTTTTATTTGCGGTGTAACGTTCTGCATATTTTGTCAGTACTAAATAAATATGCGAAATAAATAATCTAATCCTTCAGCAACTGCCTCTAAAAACAGGTTGCATGATGATGCAGGCACCTAAGAAGCTAACCTCAACAATAAACAGACAAGGTTCCGAGTATCACTTACCTTAATCTTTGGGCAAGGTGCAACTCATTATTACAGAGCACTGTACTGAGAGGGGCTCTAACTTTAGCTTTAGGTAGACAAACCCTTTAAGAAAGTTCCTGCATTACACTACATGCATAGGGGTTGATTTACTAAAACTGAAAAGTTCAAAATCTGGTGCAGCTCTGCATAGAAACCAATCAGCTTCTGTGTTTTATTGTCAAAGCGTAATTGAACAAGCTGAAGTTAGAATCTAATTGGCTACCATGCACAGCTGCACCAGATTTTGCACTCTCCAGTTTTAGTAAATCAACCCCATAATGTCTTTCAGCTTTCACTAGGAGTGTTTTAATTAGGGAGCACTCACTACCACTATCCTGCAGCAGTTGTTTCCAATGTGTCTTTATTTTCCTGCCAAACTCTATTATCTGGGGTACTGTACATTAAAACTTTATAAAAAAAAACATTTTTATCAATTACCACTAAAGACTGACATGGTTCCTTGTTAACTGCCACAACTTTGATGAGGAACTACCTATTAATGGTGCCCATAGAAATCCAGTGGCATTTTGTTTATAGTCAGATTTGGCAATATAATTTGAATGAGCTATTCGCACAAAACCTTGTCTGGTCCCTATTGGTTTCTCCCTGATAAGCCAACATCAGATGTCTGCAGTATGTCTCCTCCAACCATATGGTTGCCCGAGGCTACTCTTTATATTTAGGGAAGTGATGGTGGGCTAGATGCCTCTGACCGTCTGGGTTTGTTTAGATTGTACCTAGACACCTGACCACCCTCTAGTTCAGTCTTTCTGAACACCTCTATCCTGAGGGAACCCTTGAAACAATTTTCAGCTGCTAGGAAACCCCTGAAAACACTTGTATCTATATTAGTGTGATCAGTAAAATGCACATACAAGCATAAACAAAATAATAAAGAATGTTCTGTACCTAAAGAACCTGGCACTCAGTTTTCACCCCTTGCTCTCATTAAAATAAATGAATAATAATTGGCAGAAAAGAAAAAGACTGTGAAAACTCTACATTAGTGGCCAGTGGAGTTGTGCCCTCCTATGCCAGCGATCAATTGAAATGTGTCCTCTTACATTGTTGGTCAGTGTAAAATTGACCCCTTACATTTGATGCCAGTGAAAAACTGCCCCCTAACATTGATAGTCAGTGCTGGTGGGAGACCAAGATCCACCATTGCTCACAGCTCAAGGAACCCCTAGCAACTTCTGGAGGAACTCTAGCTGAGTAAGACTGCTCTAGTGTCTATAGACAACTTATCTAAAGCAGAGTTCCTTCCTCTGCTTTTGCTCTGCTCTACCCACTTCTCCCTCCTCAAAAACTATTACTACAACCATGAACTCTTAATTTGTATGTAGACCAAGGCAGATCAGCTGACCATTAACAACGTTCCTGCAAGAAAACTTTAGTTGGCTCTATTTCTGTATAAAATGAAGAAAGTTAGGAATGAAAGTGATGGTTTAAACTACATACACATGGATGAAGGGACTCTTTCAGAACATAGGTGCTGAATTATGAAAAGAAAGGCATGCCAACCATAGTAATAAATTACATTTCTGCTGTCAAAGTTGCAGATTGGAATACAATTGCTAATATCAGTTATTCCTCCTCTGCCACTAAGTGCTCATGCAAATCTTGCAATAAATCTATGGGTTAAATATTTTAATACTACTAAGTGAATTAAACCTCTGGCAATGTCTTTTATGCAGAAATAAATTGCAGGTTCTCCAAGAAAAGATCTATGAGGTCTTAAATGGAGGCAATTTATACTGCAGGTCACTAAATTCAAAATATTGAAGAATATGGGACTTGCCTGTAAGTCTGCAATGGACATACATTCTCTATCAGGTATTGCACAAGTTGTGTTAGGAGTACAAAAGCAGGCTTAGAACCAAATATGTCAACGCGTCCCACAATTTCAGTTTTTGGAAGATGCTGAAATAGAGTTAAACCACCTGAGAATTTCCCATATCTCTCGGGGGCTCACTTGGTGAGATCTTTGTTCTTGAGTCTATAGGTCTGCACACCAGCAGGGAATATTCAAAAGTCTCAGATGGATAAAAACAGAGTCGAGGAATTATGACAAGAAGGTGGACTTGGAGTGTCCAAGGCATAATGGGGGGGATTTACTAAAACTGGAGCACTCAGAATCTGGTGCAGCTGTGCAAGGTAGCCAATCAGCTTCTAACTTCAGCTTGTTCATTTAGAAAACCCAGAAGCTGATTGGTTTCTATGCAGAGCTGCACCAGATTTTGCATGCTCCAGTTTTAGTAAATCCCACCTAACAGGTCAGTGGCTGACACAGTGCACCAGGCTCCATCTTAACTAAAATGTTACTTTTGGGTGGAAATGCATCCCATACATAGATACTGACTGTTAAAATGGTAGCTAGAATGACAGTCACAGGCACACAGGTGTCAACTTTATTAAGCTATTCTTCTCTCTCTCTCTCTAGCTGTGTATATAATCTTATAACATGTGGAGATCATTTTTATAATAAGACCCCCCCCCCCCCGTCAAAGCACATAAAATATATTAAAGTTTGCTATTTTAACCAACATAGGAAACAGTGGTACATGTTTTAATTAAAAATTAACACACCACCTGGCAATCTACCTATAAATAGGTCTTCCTCATTATCAGTGCTACAGAGGCCTGGGGCGTACTACACACAGCCTAGTACGAGAAACAAAATGCTAAGCATCCGCCTCTGACTACCGTCTAATTCGAATCCTGAAACATTGAGTGATTGAATTAACCTCTGGGGCATGGCAGGTAAAAGCAATTAAGACCTATTAGTTCAAATGTTATTTTCAATTATTGTGCATCTATAATCTAAAAGCCATTAAAGCAGTGGAAAAAATAAAATAAAAAAAACTCCCTCCAGGCAGATATTTTGTATGGATGCTGAAGTTATATGTGAATATGGAATAATGCCAGCCTAAGCTGATTTATCAGATAAGGTAACAGCCTGTTGTTGTGACATCAAAGGCTATTGTAAGCAGAGATCTGCTCCAGCACACAGGGCAGCACTTGCACCCTGTCATGGTCTAAATGGTTTATTTCATAGGCTTGGTCTGCTTCGCCGCTTTAATTAAGACCTGAATCCTGCAATTATCTCATTGCTCTATAGAAAACTACAATGCGGCCGTTTCAGACAATACAATGTCACTGAGCTTGAAAGAGGGAGCTGTTGTTCAACAGTCAGCTAAACCTGATGGTTTTATTATTGCCTGCTTTGTTTCTGTAATTGGTTCCTTTTTTCCCAAAAAAGAAGGAAAGGGTCATCTTAACCATTATTTTGATAGCCGTCGAAGATCAAGGGTTGAAAAAGGAAAACACCTGATTGTGTACTTTGGTTAAATATTAAAATATCTGTGGCTAAAAGACAGGGTATTATCAGGTCTAGCTAGGCGCTCATGTACCTGTTCCTCACCAAGAGGACAACAAGGTTAAAGTTGATGCTCCCCTTGCACAATTGCATGTATTTGCTCATTTTACATAAAAACCTCGGTTGTAGCAAGCATTGTTTAGTCTTACTCATGAAAATCCGAGCTGCGAGAGCTGAACCATCAAGAACCCCCAGAGAATGACCTACTTACCTTTTCTGAATGAAGAAACAGACACATTCCCAGAATGCAAATGGTTTATATGTCACGTCAAAACATTCTAACGCAATACACTAACAGATCTTGCATCGGTTTGACATTTGTTACGATTTTATGGGAAAAAAAAAGAACATTTTTGCTTCTTTCTTAGCATGGCCAGATTTGAAGTGCTTGATTTATTCTAAAAAACTGTGCTATCACTGTATGAAGACATTATAGATTAGCCTTTATTAATAATGGCAGTGTAATGATCAATGATATGCAGTAACCAGGAGCAACCAATCAGGAAGGCAGCCATATGTCTTACTGCCACATGACAAAGATGAATAGAGAGCAAGCATCTAAACAATCTGACAGCATATGGAGTAAAATGACTGCGGTTTATTATAAAATATCAGTTGAGTGGGATGGAAATGTTTGACCAGTTTCCTATTGTTCTCTGCTTCGAATGCATAGCTGTAATAAGCCTGACTTGCTGTTTATTGCCTAAGGTTGGCGATACATTGTACAATTTTCCTTTAGATTTAACAAAACCATATAAGGTTTTGCCTAAAAACTTTCTAATTATATGTAATCAGGCAGGCCCTTGCAATACATAACTGAAGGTAAATCTAAAGGAACTTGAACTAGAGAATTTTATAATGTATGGCCAGCTCCCGTGCAGAGTCGGCATTCAAATTAGCTGACAAAGGGATCTGTTAAGGGTCTGATCACCCCAAAGCAAATGATCTCAAGCTCTTGAGTATTGGTACCTTAGCTAGTATCCTTACCTGCAATGTGAACTTAACATTATTGCACTTTGCACTCTATAATAACTGTATAGGATTATACACTGCACCCTAGTTCATAATAACCTCATTAGGTCACATTATCAATACATTATGCCTATCTAGGATATACAAGTACAGCACCCTCTAGTTCCATGTCAATTGTTAAAAAGGACCAACTTACCAGTCCTGGTTTTCGGCAGCTTTGGGGTTAAATCTGATGTCACTATTCACGTTAAACAAGACATCATCTTCGGTGAGCTCAGGAATAGCCATTTTGTACAGAGGGTGCTGAAACAGAGCAGCCAACCTTGAGTAGCCAGCGCCAGGCTGGCGTTTGTTTATATTCCCATCTTCGATCAGCTGCTTGTGGTTCAAGTCTTTGACCATGTCACGGTTCTCCAGTTTTTTAAAGGACTCGTTCTTGTCCATTATTCCAGTGATTTTCTCCAGCGAGTGCGAAGTGAGATTGGAGCTGGGGTCACTGCTGAAATCTTGTAAGATCCTCAGCGTGTGCTTATTAGGCCAACCTGATTCAGCGGTATTTTTGGCTCTCTGTTTCCCCCATCCCTGGGAGTCCTCGTTGAGATTGTGCGTACAGGAACATCCTGCATCTCCATCACTTCTCGTCGCTCTCTTCTCCAGCTTTGGTAATAAATCTATCATGATATGCATTGTGCAAGCGATCAGAAACACCATCAAGATTAACACCCTGAACTTGCGCACTAAAATCAACTTCATTTTTCTTAAATTTATTTTGACACACTTTTTTTTAAAGTAAATTTGACGATAAACTTATAAAATGCTCTTTCACAGAAAAAGCGATTGTAGAAAATTCCCCAATTACAAAAAGTGCTCTCTCCTAATCTAGACTTAATACTCTATTTATAAATAAATCTTTTTTTTTTTTTTTTTCGGGAAAGGGATATTTGTAACACGTAAAAGCAAAAAACAAAAATAGACGTTAAGAGTCAGGAGTTTTTCTGAAGTCTTATTGCCACGGGGAAAGGGGGGCGTTAAAAGGGATGGATGGATCTGGCTAGCAGGAGTCACAGGAATGTACGTAGCTGGAATAGGAAATTAATGCACGGGTTTATGAGATGAATTAAACAATCCGGAATGCTTGGCTGAATCATATGTCGCTCTGCTTGGCATCCTTAGTGAGCTGACCCCTTGGTACGGCAGCAGCAGCGGAAAGACTATCCAATTCTGCAGATTTCCTGAAAGCATTTGCTTTTGGAAATGAAGTTCTGGTCCAGATCTTGTCAAGCACCAGTTCCTAAGGAAGATCCAATGGGCTGCTGTCACCAGTCAGGTCTCTTTGATCCTGCATCCAAGCAGGCTGCTCGTGGACATTTCTGCAACACAAGCTAGAATTATTGCACAAAGAACAGAGCGGAATAGAAGGCTGAGCTTGTGTTGGCTGCCTTGCAATCATTTGATTCCTTGGTTCATGTCAGCTTGAAAGTACAGGAGGGAGAGCGAAAGAAAAGGACAGAATGGAGGTGAAAGGGAGAAGGGAAGGTCTTTGGCAGGTGCAGTGTGAAGTCCCTTTCAGCTGAAAGCTGTAGACTGGTTGAACTAGCAATGCTGCAGCCCCTGCCTTCCTCCTGTGGGTGTGTTAAATATTATGAGCAAGCCATCGAGCCAGCCTACTTCACGTCACACTTAGGAGATTGGCTAAATAAACGCTACAGTGATAGTAACAGGACAGAGCTAAACCAAAAGTAAATCTTTTTTTTTTTCCTCTCTCTCCTTTTTTTTTTCATGGTGAATTTTTTTTTTCTGCAGCTCCAGTTGGGGCAAGGAGAGGGCGTCAGTTTCTCAAAGGTTTGCAGTGGAAGTCGTGCTAATAATCATTTTCCTAACAATGGTGAAGTTCCACTGTCAGCTCCCAACGCAGATTTTTTTTTTCTTCTTATGCAGAACTTCTTGACACATTGTCCCTCTTTAAAACTGCACAAATATTGACATGTGTTATTATTAAATACATACATAGGAATAATAATAGCAATAAAAATAATACTAATGATACTATAATTAGTTGTTTTCTTCTTTCTTCCTCCTTCTTTCTCCTTCTTCTTTCTTCTTCTTTCTTTCTTTTTCTTCTTTCTCCTTCTTCTTTCTTCCTTCTTCTCTCTTTCTTTGTCTTCCTTCTTCTTTCTTCTTCTTCTTTCTCCTTCTTCTTTCTTCTTTCTCCTTCTTCTTTCTTTCTTTCTTTCTTTCTTTTTCTTCTTTCTTCTTTCTGCTTCTTTCTTCTTCTCTCTTTCTTTTTCTTCTTTCTTCTTCTTTCTTTCTTTTTTTTTCTTTCTTCTTTCTTTTTCTTCTTTCTTTCATCTTTCTCCTTCTTCTTTCTTTCTTCTTTCTCCTTCTTCTTTCTTCTTTTTCTTTCTTTCTTCTTTCTTCTTCGTGTTCTTCTTCTTTCCCCTTCTTCTTTCTTCTTCTTCTTTCTTCTTTCTTTCTCCTTCTTCTTCTTTTTTCTTTTTCTTCTTTCTTTTTCCTTTCTTCTTTCTTCTTCCTTTCTTTCTTCTATCTTTTTTTTTTCCTCCTTTCTTCTTTCTTCTTCTTCATATTATTATCGTTATTCCTGTGTATGTATTTATTAGTTACACACATAAAGTTTTATTGCAGTTTTACATATCAAAGAGGGACAATGTGTGATAATAATAATAACGATAATAATAATATTAATAATAATATTACACATTGATCCTCTTTGACATGTAAAACTGCATGGAACTGTAATATGATTGTTATTATTATTGCTATTGTGTGCAGTGCGTTTTTTGCACGTCACATTTTTATGCACATTTTACACACATTTTTAGCTGCAATACCATTGAACTCTATGAGAGCATGCGTTTTGTTGGAAGCACATCAAAGTCCTGCATGCTGCATCTTTGATGCGCTTTTATCAAAAACTGCATTCTTATAAAGTTCAATGGTAGCATGGCTAAAAACGCATGTGAAACATGCATAAACCCAATGCGCAAAAAACACACTGCGCACTTGTGAACTGCTCATTATTTCTTCTTTTGCAGAACTTCTTGACACATTGTGCCTCTTTAATATGTAAAACTGCAAAAAACTTTACACATGTTAATATTAAAGTGGTTGCAAAGGCAGAAGGTTTTTTTTTTATCTTAATGCAGTCTATGCATTAAGATAAAAAGCCTTCTGTGTGCAGCACCCCCCTCAGCCCCCTAATACTTACCTGAGGTCCCTCTCTATCCAGCGATGTCCAAGAGTATCTCAGCCGCCCAAGATTCTCCTTTCTGATTGGCTGAGATACAGCATGGCGCCAGTGACTCCTGCTGCTGTCAATCAAAGTCAGATAGTCAGTCAGGGGAGAGAGGGGGCACGGCTCCATGTCTGAATGAACACACAGAGCTGTGGCTCAGCTCGGGTGCCCCCATAGCAAGCTGCTTGCTGTGGGGGCACCAAATGGGAGGGAAGGGCCAGGATCACGAAGAGGCACTCGAGAAGAGGAGGATCGGGGGTGCTCTGTGCAAATCCACTGCAACAGAGCAGGTAAGTATGACATGTTGTTATTTTTATAGGAAAAAAAAACGAGACTTTACAATCACTTTAAATACATGCAGAGGAATAATATTATTAATAATAATAGCAATAAAAACAACACTAATAATACTATAATTAGTTTCTCTCTTTTTCTTCTTCTTCTTTCTTCTTTTTAATATTATTATTATTATCATTATTCCTGTGTATGTATTTATTAGTTACACACATAAAGTTTTCTTGTAGTTTTACATATCAAAGTGGGACAATGTGTGATAATAATAATAACGATAATAATAATATTACAAATTGTTTCTCTTTGACATGTAAAACTGCATAAAACTGTAACATAAGTGTTATTATTATTGTGTACAGTGCATTTTTTGCGCATCACGTTTTTATGCACGTTTTACACATATTTTTAGCTGCAATACCATTGAACTCTATGAGAACATGCGTTTTGATGGAAGAACATCAAAGTCCTGCATGCTGCATCTTTCAGGTGTTTTTAATAAAAAACTGCATTCTCATAGAGTTCAATGGTAGCACAGTTAAAAACGCACGTGAAACGTGCATAAACGCAATGCGCAAAAAACACACTGCGCACTTGTGAACTGGCCATTACTTCACATGCACAAATGTTCAGTGTGCTAAACAAATCTAATATTATTATTTAATATTATTGAGGTTGGTTTTCATAGGCATACGCACAGGATGTGCAAGGTGTGCCTGGGCACACCCTAACCACCCCGTGTGGCGTAGATTCCCCGTTAAGACCCCTGATATTTCACCAAAGCTCCCTAACAGGGCTCCTAAAAATAAAAATATTCACCTATGAATATTAAAGGCTTGTAGGAACTATTGAAGGAACAAGTTACAGAGGCGGCTTCTGCATTCTGAAATTGCTATTTGACTGTCTGTCATGCTGATCCTCTTGCTTTGACTTTAGGCTCACACTAGCGTTGACACATAATGCTGTTGTTTCAGTGCATTTTGGCAGCGTATTTCTGATGCATTTTATGATGCATTTTGATTTGATTTCGATTTTTTTGATGCATTTTACAGTTCCCTCCATGCAGCACTTGTGTGCATGCTAAAAACGAATTGGCAATTATTATTTTTTTTCTGTTCATTTACATTATTTAAGAAGAAATAGCTGTCCTCTTTTTCCTTATGTTGCCGCGGCGACGTACGTAATTTCCGGCTGTGCATTGGCTTCTGGGAGATGAGCGTCATCAATCCCAGGATTCAATGGTCATGGCCTGTTTGGAAATAACGCGATGCAAGGCGGCGATAAGCTGTGGGAATCACTTGCAATGCACTGCGCATGCGCGTGATCAGGGGGTGCATGCTGGGCCGCCAGCATGCACGGAATCCCAGAAGAGGAACACAGTGGCTTCACAGGCCCACACTACAGATGGCCGCGCTGTACAGAACCAGAACAAAGTAAGTTATACATGCTGCACAAGCACAAAACAGGGGAAAATTTAAATGATACCTTAATATAAATGCACAAGCCCTGACTATACTAGAGGTATTTTTACCAAAAAAAAAAAAAAAATTTTCCGGAACTCCGCTTTAAGCACAAAACCCTGACAAAAATGCACCAAAAACGCATTGTACATGTGTATTTTATGTGCTCCCATTGAAGTCTAAAATGCTTTATGCTGCATTGAAAATAGCACCTGGACCTACACGGGCAGCATAGGACATTGCAGCCGCTATATACAGTGGGGTCCAGAGGGGTGTCCAGAATATTTGGAGCTGGTTAACCTTTTCATTTTTCTTCAAAAGATGAACTCGCCCCAAACACTGGAGAATGTAGCCTTATAGCATTTTGTCATAGCCAGCTATATGAAGTCCTGAGGTTTCACATTAAGACTTGACCACAATGATGATTTTGATCTGAGTAATTCTGCAATACTTGCTTGTTGTATGTGCAGTCCAAAAAACTGCGAGCAGAGACACGTTGCACAGGCTGTGAGAACATGAACTGTCCTTTAGGGGGCAGCAGCTCAATTTTCAACTGAAAAGACATACATATGTGAATTGATTCTTCAGTACATTTGACTAATTAGAGGTTTCATTTGGGAAATGTAAGCGTTTGGGTTGCTGGTTCAAGATCAGGTGTAATGCAAACGAAAGGATATGAGATGAAATTTTAAATTGATTTCAGACCCAAAGCATTTTCCCCTCAAAACACCCAAAAGCATGCTGCATTTTAACTGATACTGACACCTATGTACACAAACCCTACACCTGATTTCCCAGAAAATTCTTCATTCGGGACCTTTTTGTTCTGTACACCTCCTGCAGCACTTCTTCAGAACCAGTGTCTACAATTATAGAGCTCCTTTATAGTGCCACCTACTGGTAAAATCTGGTAATGGGGACTATCCAAAAAAAAAGAAAAAAAAAAAAAAAGATTCTGTATCAAAACCAATATATTTTACAGGTAGGACTCCAGTCCAGAAAAGGGGTCCCATTCTGATTAGTTAGAGGTCTATTAGAGGTGGGAACTCCTCCCTATCAATTATAGGATTTTTCATTTTTTTTTTGTTTGTTCCAATTTCTCTTTGGCCCAAACAGTATATACCTATATGTTTAAATGCACACTAACAAGTGTACACAGGTTATCAATTTTTTAATGGTGCTAGTTCACATCTATGGGAAAAGAAAAAATGTTTATAATTGTTTTTTCAAAGTGTGTGCCCCGTTAGCGGGGGTTAAAAGCACCCCGCTAGCGGCCGAAAAGCGCCACAAAAACGACAGTAAATTGCCGCTAAAAATAGCCTTGCTTTACCATTGATGCCCGCCTGCCCCAGTGTGATAGTGCCCTTAGTGTTACTTTAAATGTTTTCAAGAATCTATTTGCAGCTCCCTGTCAGCCCCTTCCACCAGTTATGATCTGCCTGCATTGCTTAGAAAAGCACAGAGACCCAGTAAAGAAATCACTTTCATTAGCATGGTAATGAGGGGGCACCCAGGGAAAGCAAAAATAATAAGCAGATTAAACTTGCATTTTAAGGGTGGATTTACTCATTTCTGAGCAAGGTTTTGTGCATTTTCAACAATCATACACTGCCATTGTCATCTACAGCATAAGTCCTAGACTGACACATCCAAAAATGGACAGCGCACCTCAAATAAATGTGAACTAGTACAATTTCAATGACTAACCTGTATACATGTGTTGACACCGGTTAAAAGCATGTGTTAAAATGCTTAGGTGTGAATGAGCCCACTGTAATGTATGATCTGCAGTGCACTTTGGTGCTAGAACACCTCAAGAAACTTGCATTTTAGTGCACCACAAGACTTGGATGTGAACCATCTGTGTGTTGTGGTGCATTGCTTTAAAAAAAGGGAGAATGTCTAGTTTTTTGTGCATTGAGGTGTGTGGGCAGTGCATTCTAAATGGAAAGAAACGCCTTATTTCACAAATGTTATTTTGGAAAGTAGCCTATGAATAGGTCCACACATGTGTGGGTCCTGCGTGCTGTGTTAATGCCAGCATAGTAGCCCATTCATTAGAATTGGCTGCTGTACCTGCAGGAAATGCAGGGTAAAAATCCTGAACCAATGTGAATTCCCACATCTGAAAATGTGCTGCATTTTTTGATGTTTGGGGGTGCCATTAAGAGTTGATGGTACCCCTATGCATCTGCTACAGAGCAGCGCATTTTGCCTGTTGGTCAAGTAGACGTGTGATTAAGCACCCATTCCCATTCCTAACCTACCCTTAAAATGCATTTCCACTTTTGCAGTCAAATTAGAATAACATTTACTTTATATTTGTTGCATGTTCCCATTCATATAGCATAACTTGCTGCTTACCTTATTCTGTGCATCTTCCTTGCTTAACCTAGCTACCTAGTGCCTCCTGTATAATGTTAAGGAGGGGGCTTTGGAGTTAATGCTTACCATGTTGTTAATGATTACCAACAGATCCCTAGCCAAACTGCTTACTTGCCTACCTACCACTGTATTGTATTAAAAAAAAAAAAAGGCAAGGAGGTGGGAGTGACATATATAAATGTCACTTCAGAAAACACCAGTGAATAACTAGTGCACCCGGTAATGCCGGTGAATTGAGCCTTCCCCTTGGTCAGTGTACAGAGCTGAACTGAGCTGTCCTGCACCTTCTGATTGCTGAGATTGATCATATAAGACAGGGGTCCCCAACCCCCGGGCTGCGAACCGGTGCCGGTCCATCGCCTGTTGATGACCAGGCAGTACAGCAGGAGGTGAGCGGTGACCACGGTCCACACAGGCCTATCACAGACTGTGGTCACTGCTCACCTCCTGCTGTGCGGCCATGCCTGCATGTCCTCTCCCGGTTCCTTTGTCCGCTGATGATATCATCCTATCAGAAGGCCAGGGGGTGGGATATGACAATATCATCCTATCAGAAGGCCAGGGGGTTGGAGGAGCTACAGATCGTAATGGAGTGCTCCTCCCACCCCCTGCCCTGCTGATAGGATGATATCATCGGCTGGGTGGGTGGGGGAGCTGGGAGAGGACACACAGACTGCTTACAACCTCTGCCTTGCCAAAGGTAGGAGTCCTGTGCAGGGGAGGCAGAGATTGGAATGGGAAATTGTAATATTAGAGAGGAAAGGAGGGAGGGGGGCAGACTGCAGGGGCACTGTGATGGAGAGGGGGGGGTGGGGCTGTGATTGCTAGGGATACTGTAATATAAAGGGGACTGCACTGTAAAGGGACACTATAATCATTGTAGTGCCCCTTTACGGTGCAGTCTTCTTAATATCACAGTGCCCCCTTTAAAATGCAGTCACCTTTACATCACAGCCCCCCTTTACATTACAGTGACCCCTTTACAGTGCAGTTCCCTTTATATCACCGTGCCCCCTTTACAGTGCAGTCTCCGTTACATCATAGCCCCCTTTATATTACAGTGCCCCCTTTACAGAGAAGTCCCTGTTACATTACTGTAAAGGGGACTGCACTGTAAAGGGTCACTGTAATGTAAAGGGGGGCTGTGATGTTAAGGGGAACTGAGGACACTGTGGGACTGCTTTAAAAAGGGGAACTGTGATGTAATGGGGGACTGCGGACACTGATATAAAGGGGGAACTGTGCTGTAAAGTGGGGTACTGTGGCGTGAAGAAGGGCTAAGAACAGACTCTGTGAATATCCCACCCACCACAAAAACCACCAGCCCCCCCCTACCCCCCCAAAACCAGTCCCTGGTGTTAAAAAGGTTGGGGACCGCTGATATAAGGGATCAATCACAGCAATCTCAGATGTACACAGACTTGTGTTTACATCTGAGGACCAGCCCTTCATCTCACAACAGAGGAAGGGGAGAGAGCAGGAATGTAATCTGCACATTAACCCTTCCCTCTTTTATCCTGCGCATCTGCACATTAAAGTGGACCTTTCCCCGCTTTCAAAAAAAAAAAAAAATCACATCAGCGTGCTAATAACAAATCATTTTACGGTGAGTAGTTAAACAAACAGTTTTTTGCTTTTGCTTACAATTACTGTTTTTGCGCTTCCTGGACGAGTGAAGCACTGGTGATGTAACGCTGGCCTTACAGCTGCATCCTGGGAAGTTCCTGTCACATGTTCCAGGAGGTAGACCCAGAGTTCTAAGCAGAGTTCCAGGAAGTATATGGCGATAGATTAATGTGCCCTTAGTGAAAATGGAGAATGAGGAGGAAAAAGAAAAATAAGGCATGCCAATAATAAAACACCTGCAATTATATACTGTACAGTATCAGTATCTATTTGTACATTACTAAACAATTCTAAAGCTGCCTTTGTTGTATTTGTTTATGATAAGGGTGAAGTTCCTCTTAAAAATTCTTCATCTCCTCCTCCCTCTGTGTGAGATCTGTATGCACTGCATCTAGTGGTTCATTACCAAGCCCCTCAGTACCAGCATGTTTCTTCATTTCCAAAAAAGTGGCAAAAATGTGATCACATTTGAGTGTGTACTTTCGCAAAAAGGGTCATTATGTGGGTATTCGGACCATCCTGACAGTTCTATTTTAACAGCAGGTAGGCAAAATAATTTTTTTCAACATTTTTGGGCTTTTTTCTCTTTAAATCAGGCATCACTGGATGGTGGACCATGGTCTGGATCCAGACTGAGTCACTGTCTCATCCGGACCCGCCGTGGCAACATTTAGGAGCCGCTTCTTTCCCCCAGCCTGTCATTGTCAAGGCAGAGCATCAGGGCAGAGCGGAAAGTGGAAGGCAGGATATTAATGAACTAAGTGCAGGAGGCACAACACAGCATTGGATGGAGGACGGGATCAGGAGCTGCACAAATTAACTTCCCAGATTAACCAGCAAGTGACTGGTTACTAGGATGCAGGACACTCCTAGCAACCAATCACTTGCTGGTTAATTGAAAAGTTAAGCGCTGGCTGCTCCCGCCCTCTATTCAATGCTTTGGTGTGCCTCCCACACTCAGTTCATTACCATCCTGCCTCCCACTCTCTGTATAAGGTAGGAGAGTGAAGGGGGAGAGAGGACATTACTTTGGCAGGGGAGGATGATTCGAAAGGGGGGCAGTGCTGGGGGGGGTGGATGTCAAAAGGGCAGGGCACATTACTGTGGAAGGAGAGTGTAATGCGAAGGCAGGTGATATAAATGCGGGCAGTGCTGTGGGGGGGGGGGGGATGTGAAGGAGCAGTGCTGTGGGGAGGTTGATGTGCAGAGGGGAGAGCACACTACTGTGTTGGGGGGGTTGTGATGTGATAGGAGGGCAGTGCTGTAGAGGGGGTGATTTAAAAGTGGTGGCAGTGCTGTGGGAGGGTGATGTAAAGGGGGGCAGTGCTGGGGGGGGGGGAGAGCATACTACTGTGTTTGGGGGGGTGATGTGAAGAGGGCAGAGCGCACTACTGTGTTTGGGGGGGTTATGATGTGATACAGGGGCAGTGCAGTAGGGGTTTGATGTAAAAGGGAGGATGGTGCTGTTTGGGATGATGTCAAAGGGGGGCAGTACTGTGGGGAGAGGGTGATGTGAAGAAGGGGCAGTGCTGTAGAAGGGTAATGTAAAGGGGTGGTGGTGATGTAAAGGGGGACAGTGCTCTGGGGGGGTGTGTGAAGGGGGTGGATGATGTGAAGGTAGGAAGTGCTGTGAGGGGGTGATATGAAGAGGGCAGAGCTCACTACTATGGGGGGGAGGGGGACTGTGATGTGAGAGGGGGCAGTAATATGTGTGTGGGGGGGAGGCGGTGATGTGAAGGGGCAGAGAACAATACCATAGGGGGAAGATAATATTTGAAAGGAAATTAAGGACATGGCTGGAAATAAAGGGGGTGCGTGATGTTAAGGGGGTTCAGTACATTACTGTGAAAGGAATGGGGGCGATGAGAAGGGGGCCTGAGAACACTACTCTAAAGGAAAAACTGTAATGTGAAGTGAGAGATTGTGATGTGCGGGAGACTGAAGACAGTCATGTAAGAACAGGATTGTGATATAGTAGAAGAGGGCTGTGATGTGAAGGATCCGAGTAATTGCACAAAAATATGATTGGGACCTCTGCTGGAAGAAAATTTTATTGATTGGACCTCCATGAATTTTCTCTTCCAATAAGTTTTATTGAAATTTTTTTTAGGAATACAGTGTGTAACTGTGATCAGAAATAGAGATTAGAATGTATCATCAATAACTTGCAAGTTAGTAGCAGTTGTACATCAAATAGAGAAATTATGGCGAAAACCAAAACATTTAACATAGCAATAAGCACATTAATTGTGCTGTAACAGAAGAACAATATGAATAACAGGAAATTTAAACTATGCACCTTAACCAGAGAACTAGGCACTGGCGAATGAGATGCTTATATCTTCACTCACTATACAAGAAATAAAGAGATTCAAAAATGGAGATCATCCCTGCAAGCCTGAGTTAATAGGGAAAAAGAAAGAAGACAGGGGGCAGGTCTCAATACATGTGGACCTCCATAAATTTTAATTTAATACCCCTGCTTTATATAGTAAAAGATCCAATGGCTAAGTTGTTCTAAAGTCAAAACATTTTTTTTCCATAGTGTAGGATGTTTTTTTTTATAGAAATAATATCCAAGTAAAAACAATATAAAACACAAGTAAAACTCACATGGATGGCCATTGGCGACCTGGAATTGCTCAGTAGTGAGACATCAGTACCAAATATCCTGCCCCTGTATAACAAAACATACTACACTATGGAAAATTCATCTGGGCTACTGGTGAACTGAGACACAACGTTGTCACACTTCCAGAAGGATTTCCATGTGTGTTGAAAGGCGCACATCCTGCTGTCACGGCAGCCATTATCTCTGGTGAGTTTGCACTTTACTTGAAGGTGGCGGATAGCTATCTGGACACGATTTGAATGCTGTACCCGGGGCTGCCTTTAGAAATCACAGGGCCCTGTACAGCCTACCTGACAGCCCCCCCGAATATATCAAAACAATATTTTCACAAAAAATACACTAAAATCATTATTAGTGGACACAAACATAACAGAGAACCTGTGTGAATTTGCCCTTTTTTAATTGTTTTTTATATTTAACCACTTCAATACAGGGTATTTTCACCCCCTTCCTGCCCAGGTCAATTTACAGCTTTCAGCGCTGTCACATTTTGAATGACAATTGGTAGGTCATGCAACACTGTGCCCAAATGACATTTTTAACATTTTTTTCCCAACAAATAGAGCTTTCTTTTGGTGACATTTGATCACCTCTGCGGTTTTTATTTTTGCGCTATAAACAAGAAAAGAGCGACAAGTTTGAAAAAAACACAATATTTTTTACTTTTTCCTATAATAAATATTCCAAAATTAAAAAAAAAAAAAAGTTTTCCTCAGTTTAGGCCGATATGTATTCTTCTACATATTTTTGGTAAAAAAAAAAATCGCAATAAGCGCAAAAGTTATAGCGCCTGCAAAATAGGGGTTAGATTTATGGCATTTTAATTTTTATTATTTTTTTTACTAGTAATGCCGGCGATCTGTGATTTTTATCATGACTGTGACATTGCGGCAGACATATCGGACACTTTTGACACTATTTTGGGACCACTGACATTTATACAGCAATCGGTGCTATAAATATGCACTGATTACTGTATAAATGTCACTGGAAGGGAAGGAGTTAACACTAGGGGGCAATCAAGGGGTTAAATGTGTTACCTAGGGAGTGATTCTAACCGTGGGGGGATGGGACTGACTAGGGAAGGAGACTGATCGGTGTTCCTATATACTAGGAACACACAATCGGTCTCCTCTCCCCTGACAGGACGTGGGTCTGTGTGTTTACACACACAGATCCACGTTCCTGCTCTGTCACAGTGTTCGCGAGTGCCCGGCGGACATTGCGGCCCCCGGGCACGCGCATCGGCTCCTCGGTGACGCGACGGACGCGCGCCCCCTTTACCGCCGGGAAGCCGAGGACGTCGCATGACGCCCGCCCAGGATGGGAGATCCCATCTGCGGATGTCATATGACAATGGGCGGTATTAAAGTGGTTTAAAAAAAATGCATAGTTTTTTTAAAAAAGCTTACATTTTAAAAATTATTTTATTTTACATTGTTTAAAAATGATTTATTACGTTTAAATTTTTTTTTCTAATTTAATTTTTTTACAGGATAGGGAAGCCGGCAGCGCCACATGAGGGGGGGGCAGCACAGTGACAGAAGGACACGCGGCGGGAAGCAGGCAACACAGGGACGATGCCCTGTGTCTCTCCCTGCAAAAGCCAGGGAGAGACACTAGCTTTCAGCTGCTGCAGAGCGCCACACAGGGCATCCTTCTGTAATTGCCCCTCCACCTGACTGCACCTATTCCCCCTGCTGTTCGGGCCCTTCTGTGTGCCTGGGCCCCCTACAGGAGGACTGGTGGTCCCCCCTATGAGCGGCCCTGGCTGTACCTATGTTCACCGCAGTGATTACATCAGATCTACTTTTCCTTTTCATACTCATGCATGGATTTATTTGGACATTGTGGGAACTTATTTTTTTAATTCTATTTTTTTTTATGCTCAAATCATTATGACTGTGAGATGTCATAAACTTATGGCAGATTGGCGTCAAGCTGGTACCTAAGTGGTTACACCAACTGTTGGCAAACTCTACACTTACACAAACAAATATTTAATATTCAGTCCAGTAGCTATTACCTCTCACTTCAAGCCCTGATGAAGGGGGTGCTCTCTGACCCCTGAAACATGTTGACTTTGTGATAAAGTGTTTTCATCTTACTTTGGAATAAATCTGTATCTAGATGATTAGGATTTACACACTAAACATAAACGCTTTTCTTTATTCCATTTTTTTTTTCAGTGATGACTATGGAATGACACACACTGCCACTTCAGAACCTCAGGGGTTAATTAGTCTTTCACATATTAAAAGCAGAATCTGTAACTTGGAGTAAGCGGGTCAAAAATCAAGAGCTGCCTATTGCTGTATATGATTGGGTTTTCTCTATATTGTGCATTAATTCATGGTAGTACTGCATGTGAACATATGCTATATAAAAGAATAGGAAAGACAGATTTATTTTAAGCATGCACGGATACGGCAGAACTAAAAATTCTGGAGAGACAAAAAGGAAGAGAAATATAGACTGCAATTGCCTCCCTCAAGTTTCCTATAAACAGCAGCCACCAGAAAGCAGTTCCTCTTCCAGGCCCACATACTCATGAATTAAATCCATCTGCTTCAAATATGCAATTTTTCCCTTTTTTAGCTGTCTTATACTCTTATTTAACCACAAGGATGATGAAGACCTCAGATAAACTGTAGATGTCACAACCACCATCAGGGAAAAGACCTTACCAGGTATACGCTGTATAGTTGTCGAATGTCCTTGGTTTTTACTGCTAGTCTAAATTTTTAAGGCAAAAATGTTGTTTCTAAGATACCGATAAGAATCTATATTTCGGTTAATGCAAATAATATAGTGCAAATCTGACATTGTAATCCCTTGTTTCTATTAACCCCTTCCCGACCAGCTACCGCAGTATAGGTTGGTTCTCCTGCGCGAGCCGTCGTAGCTGTACGTCGGCTCTTTAAGATGTTTTAGCAGGGCACCCGCGATCGCTTGTGACAGAGCGACAACCGGGATCTGTGTGTGTAAACACACAAATCCCGGTTCTCTCAGGGGAGAGGAGACAGATCGTGGGCTCCTATTAAGTAGGAACACCGATCGGTCTCCTCCCCTAGGCAGTCCCATCCCCTCCACAGTTAGAACACACCTAGGGAACACAGTTAACCCCTTGATCGCCCACTAGTGTTAACCCCTTCACTGCCAATGACATTTATACAGTAATCAGTGGCTATTTTTAGCTCTGATCGCTGTAAAAATGCCAAGGGTCACAAAAAAGTGTTAAAAATGTCCGATCTGTCCGCCGCAATGTTGTAGTCATGATAAAAATCGCTGATCACCGCCATTACTGGTAAAAAAAATAATAATAATAAAAATGCCATAAATCTATCCCCTATTTTGTAGACGCTATAACTTTTGCGAAAACCAATCAATATATGCTTATTGCAATTTTTTTAAAACAAAAATATGTAGAAGAATACATATCGGCCTAAACTGATGAAGAATTTTTTTTTTTTTTTGGATATTTATTATAGCAAAAAGTACAAAATATTCTGTTTTTTTATTTCAAAATTGTTGTTTTTTTTTTTGTTTATAGCGCAAAAAATAAAAACCGCAGAGATGATCAAATACCACCAAAAGAAAGCTCTATTTGTGGGGAAAAAAAGGACATTAATTTTGTTTGGGTACAGCATTGCATGACTGCACAATTGTCAGTTAACATGGCGCAGTGCCGTATTGCAAAGAATGGCCTGGTCAGGAAGGGGGCAAATCCTTCCGGGGCTAAAGTGGTTAAAGCCCAACTCTAGCAAAAAAAATATATATATTTTTTTTAACAGAGGGGGTGTAATTAGTTATCTTTTAGATGTTTTCATTTTTTTCTATGCCCCTGTTGGAGAGATTGAAAGTGTTACTATTTATTTATTTATTTATTTCAGGTACTTATATAGCGCCGTCAATTTAAGCAGCACTTTACATATACATTGTACATTCACATCAGTCCATACCCTCAAGGAGCTTACAATCTAAGGTCCCTAACTCACATTCATACATACTAGGGACAATTTAGACAGGATCCAACTAACCTACCAGCATGTCTTTGGAGTGTGGGAGGAAACCGGAGTACCCGGAGGAAACCCACGCAGGCACAGGGAGAACATGCAAACTCCAGGCAGGTAGTGTCATGGTTGGGATTCAAACCAGCGACCCTTCTTACTGCTAGGCGAGAGTGCTACCCACTACACCACTGTGCCGCCGGTTACTAAACCCACAACTGTAAATTCAGCCTGTATATGCAGTAAAGCATGCTTGTTATACTCACCGTGGAACCTAAGGGGTTAATCAATTGTGTAAAAAGTCTGTTTGATCCTGTCTCCTCTGATCCTCCCCTTCTTCCAGAGTTCCCACTATATCTCCTGATAGAACAGAGGCTAGGGGACAAGCTGCACATGCTCTTTTTGGTGTGTATTGCTAGAGAGTTTTTTTTGTTTTTTTTTCTTGGGAGGGTGCATGTGATCAACACAAGGCCAATTGACACTGTCCAGATAGAGGGTCAGGGGTCCTGCAGTCTCATAGGACAGTCAAGGGAGAATGAAAACTCCTCCTACAAGCTTTAACCAGACACTCTTAGAAGTCACAAGACTGCTATATCCTGCTGATGAGAAAAGGTATTTATCAGTTTATATTTACTAAAAATAATTACATTTCCATGTTCTGTGTACTGTGGGAGACCAGATATAGTGAATGCAGGGTGCTGGGTTTAGTAACACTTTAACTGTATTCTGGCATAGCAACATTACAGGAAATGATGGAATAGCCCTCTAATGGAAACAACAAAGCAATTTGAATGCACATATGTGCACACATGTAGCGCTGGTAGATTTTCAATCTACTGCTTGTAGGTAAATTTAGTGGGTTATCTGTTCATACATATTCAGATTTGCCTCTGTTCCAGCTTGGCTGAGTTGCATGTAGTTTTACACTGTGCCTGTGGGTGTCGTTGTCACCATGGGTCAGTGTTGGAAAGGCAACACGCTGAAGCGTATGAGTGCTCCTCTGTCCCGGAGATAACTCGGTGGAGGTGGTCCTCCTAGTTGCATTCTGGGGGAGGGTATTTATGGGACAGACGCCATGTTTTAAGGTTCGTTTCGTTCCACCTGCTGGCCCTCCTGGCCGATAGGTAAGTGCTAGGAGTACTACCTCGTGGTCCTCCGTCCGGGAGGCCCACGTAGTGTGTGGGTGGGTCCAGATGCCTGTCTGGGGCCTACCACAGTGGCAGAGGAATGGTCCTGGGCTGTCTGTCCTAGAGGGAAGAAGCTGGACAACTGAGAAGATCCCAGGGGAGGACCCATCATGGAAGGATCATGCAGAGTGCTGGTCTGGAGAGGGGCCTGGTGACTCAGTTGGAGGACGCATCCTAAAGTAATCTTACCGCATACTACAGTCGGCTTAAAGGTTCTAGTGCTGTATTTGCTGTTCATCTTAAACCATTACATCCTGTGGCAGAGGATTGTATGAGTATTGTTCCGATCAAGTCTGTGGCAGAGACTTGTGTTCATGCTACGTACTGACTGCTAGGTTGGTGAGAGAGGCCTATCCAGGCGGACAAAGATTCAACTCTAGAGAGATAGTACATTCATCTACAAGTTCTAAATTCCTAATGCTACACCAAGAAAAGGTATTTGAACTTCCCTGCAACTCTCAATCGAGAGGCAGGGAGAGTTATATATCAAATGTAAATGTAATAAACCTGTATTAATGCATAAGTAGTATATAACTTGTTGATAACCCCCTCAGAGTGTGTCAACAGAGGCTGGAAGATATATACTGCACTATTAAGATGGACCTGCTATGTTGATACCCGTACCCTCTCATTTCTCCTCCAGGTTCCACCAATGAGGTCCATACTGTATATCAGTCACACACCATATAACTTTGGGCCACTAAATATAATGCTGGGTGCTAAAGTGATCAGATAGATGGCCCCATCTATTAAGCCACATTTAAACGGATGATGGGGAGTGGATAGTTTGTTGTGTTTAATGGCGGTTTAACACCACCTCTGGATGCAGCAGCATTTGTGCTTTGTCTGCATACAAACTGGATGTTTAGCTCTGGCCAGTTTGTGTGCAACCAAAACACCACAGAAATGCTAATCCTGGAAGAACATCCAGATGATATATCGCTCCAGGTGGCAATCCTACTACTACACCTTGCCTGCACATAGAAAGGGTGCTGGCTCTGCATGCAGTAACTGTGCAAATGAGATGTTCTGGACAGTCGCACTCCAATGCAATCACCTTTATTGGTATAAAAAATAGTCCATACAGTAAATGGAGGCATAAATATCAGCTTACCCAACGCGTTTCCCACCCTTACTGATGCTTAGTCATAGCTTTCTTGAGACTTCTTGAGACTTCTTAGACTATGAGTAAGGGTGTGAAATGTCTTAGCTAAAGCTAATATTTATGCCTCCAGTTACTGTATGGACTGTATTTTATACCGATAAAGGTGATTGCATTGAAGTGCTGTCTGGAAACCTCTCATTTGCACTGGCATCCAGGATTGGTCAGAGGCTCTAGTGAGCAGTTACATGTGATCAGTGGCGCGCCCACCAAGAAAACAATAAGAAATTGACATACGTTGTCATGCTTACCTCCTGTATTGAAAATTGAAAATAAAAAATTGGCTTGGGCTGAACTTTGTATATGTACACATGGGTTTTCCCATATTTGCTTGTTTCATATACATGCCATGCATGCTATTCCTTACTAGTAGTCTATAGGCTTTCATAAAAATAATACAATTGATAGGCAGTGTATTGTGTTGAGCATGTGTACTAAAAAAGCACTGTTTGACATAAAAGTCACCAGACGGCATACCTGCAAAGATACTCATCTTTCTGCAGAAAGGGCAGATCACAAAATGGGTGTGATTCAGAAGTCCCAATATATCATAAATCTGTCTGATATATATACTGTGTAGTAGTTATATGGAGTATATTGTATATACACACATGTTCAGTAGGAAGAAGGTTCGGATCGAGCATTGGTATAAGGCAAACCCAGACTGTACGCAGACCCAGCAAACTAATGTGTGATTTACCACTATAGCAACCAACTACCAATAATGCACCTACTGACCTTTGAACTTAGGTCACATTACTTAGATGGGTCAATAAGAGGGACACTTGCATATGCCAGTTTTCTCCTTATAAAAGGGTTTCCAGCAATCATAGTGAAGATGAGTTTAGCTGTGATAGAGAAAGCATAGGAGGGGCTGCTGATAAGGACATATTGGTGTAGGGCTTGTAGGCACTAGTCTCTTATGCCCTGCACACACGATAGGATTTTCCGACAACAAAATCCATGGGATTTTTTCCAACGGATGTTGGCTCACACTTGTTTTGCATACACACGGTCACACAAAGTTGGTCGGAAATTCCGAACGTCAAGAACGAGGTGATGTACAACACGTGCGACAAGCCGAGAAAAATTAAGTTCAATAGCCAGTGCTGCTCTTCTGCTTGATTCCGAAAATTTGAGAACCAGATCTCAAATTGTGTGTGACGGAAATTCCTATGGAAAATGTGTGATGGAGCCTACACACAGTCGAAATTTCCGACAACAAGGTCCTATCACACATTTTCCATTGGAAAATCCTATCATGTGTACAGGGCATAACAGTGAATATAAACCCTAAGGCTGGGTTCACACCATTGTGAATTGGATACAGGTTTCCCCGCATAAAATTCACAATAGCAGGAGATTTTGACCGGCTCTCTATGGAGCCGGTTCGCATATCTACACAGCAGGTCCGGTGCGTTTTGCACAAAAACGCTGCGCGTATTTTGGTCCATTTCAGGTCTGAATTCAGCCCAAAATTCGGGCTGAAATTGGACCTGAAACTGTGAACCAGGATGCACCGGACCCCTGCTGTGAGCCGCATGCGGCTCATATGTGAATCGAGCCTTACTGGATGCCCTGTAGGTTGTAAAATGCTGTGTATCTTGGGAAATTTGAGAATGGGCAGGCAGGAATTTTACCTCTCAATGCTGCTGATGTCCTGCAGCTTCTTTGCAGCCTACTGCAGTGGTAATCATCTGTATGTTTTTTTTCACAGGCCACATTTCCTAATTTCCCTAATGTTTTTTTTCTGGCTTTCTTTTTAACAGACTTTTTTTGAATGATATTATCATGGTAAATCTTATATGAGATTTTAGTGGTTGGGTTAACAGCAACTTTAACTATGCTTAAGTTTTTTGAATGCACAGATCTGTACATCCCAAAGTCCTTTTAACCACTTCAGCTCCGGAAGATTTACCACCCCTCATGACCAGACCATATTTCATTTCAGAGACCACTGGCGACTCACTGCTTAATTGAAGGATAAGTTCACACTAAAAAAACCCTTAGTACAGCTGTCTGCCCATACCTCCCATACAGGCAGACAGTTACTGAAGAACAGGACAAAACAACAAACTACAAGTGCGATCACGAGCACCCTCATAATTGAGAAGCCATCTACTGTAGGACACAGATACCTGTGGAACCACAAGTCTCGTAAAAGTAAACAGGTGGCTCTAAAGGCACCAAAATTACTTTTACAGTAAAGCCACTAAAAACTGAAACAAGCTCACAGTTGCTACTTCAGCCAGAAGGTTGTTTTAACCTCTTAAGACTCTAGATCAGCCTTTCTCAACCTTTTCAACACAGAGGAACCCTTGATATAACTTTCTGGTCTCAAGGAACCCCTGCTACAAATTACTATATCTACAACTCATGATACAATATTGTGATGGTCAGTGGGAAGAATTCTCCTTACACTTGTAGACACTGAGAAGAATTCCCCCCTTACAAATAGCTAAAAAGATTAATGGTGGCAGTGGGAACTTATCTGAGAGGCAGAAATTGCTAATTTCTCAAGGAATCCCTAGCAACCACTGGGGGAATCCTGGTTGAGAAACCCTGCTCTAGACATACTAGATACATCCAAAGAGCTGAAGAAGGTTAAGGTCTCCTTTCCTTCTGGCAGCAGAATTTTGGCAGAAGAAATGCTTGTAAACGCGTGTAATGAATTTAGGCGCAACAAACGCTAATAATAAATTCGGGCCATTGAAATGAACTAATGCTCAAGTGCTAAATGTCCCTAGCACTTAGGCACTGTTACAAGCATTTAGGCGTGCCAAGTATTTTTAATGCCAAAACTCTGCTGGTCCTGGATGCACTGGCTGTGTTTTTTTTTTTTCTGCCTCTAAACCCCCTGCCTCTAAACTCCTCTAAATGCCTGTGCCTATGGAGGCTAAAATGCAGGGGCGATTAGAGGCATAAAAAAAAAATGCCAAATACCCCTAAGAGCAGCTGAAGTAATGGGCAGTGTGCATGAGGCCTAATAAGGGGGATAGTCAACATTTATTGGAAGCTATATCAATAGGGAGGATAATATGGAGGGGAGGTGATGGAGTGCTGGCAGTGATGAGGCGGAGGCAACTTGGGGCTACAGAGGAGCATTTCACCCCTTAAGAGTAAAAACTGGAGAGCCTAAAAATGTGAAAATCCCTTGGCCGTATTTCTTGGGAATGGCAGTATCCCCAATGAGCCTCCAATCCTTTAATTCCTGAAAGGAGTTTTTTTTTTTATAGCCCAGAGACCAAGCCCAGATGCAGGCAGCACTGACAGGCAGCTCTTGAACCACATGATTGCTGACTACACTGTCATACAAAAAAGGAGGAGGGTTGGGGTGTTGATGGTGAGCAGGAGGAGGAGGAGGAGGGTTGACATGCTGGCAGTTAGTAGGAGAAAATTAGGGAAAGGCTTTAAAGGGGGATGTTTTAACACTCTTGGATAAAAGGGGAAAGGGGGGGGGGGGGGGTGGAGTTGTCTACTGCCACAATCCCAGAGGAAGTCCAAAATGCTGCACTATGAGAAGGTGGTGAAGAGTACCTATTTGCCTCTAAAAATGGCTCCCCAAAAGGCTCTCTCATATGTCTGCCATTGAATGAAGATGTGAGGAAGCACAGGCAGCCTATGACTATAGGATCACATGCTTAACCCTTTGTTGCTATCTGCCCTTCTTTCTGGCCATTGAATTTCCCTCTCCAATTACTGCTGCCTGCCCCTTCCCCTGCGCTATGGAAGAATTTTCAGATTTCATGCAAGATTTGATGAACCCCCTGGCACAAGCACTTATTCTTAATGCTCAGGATGGAGCAGTGCAGAGCATGTAAGGTACTGCAGAGTGCGCATATTGGACGCGTCATCCAACACCCTAATTCACTCTACCCACCCATCCATTTATCCCAATACATTCAGCACATACTCTGATTGCATTCTCACCTCAGAACTATCATCTTTGGATCAGCAGGTTGAGTCATAGTCACTCAACCTTAGGCCCCATTTACACCTGAGTGTTTTGAGGCTCAAAGGCGCTCAACAAGCCAAATCCTACTCATACTTCTGTGTAGCAGCAACAAGCTCGCAATTTTGGTTGCGCAATTTGTATGCACTTTTACGTGTCACACATAGGGCAGCCCATTCACTTCATGGGCTGCCCTATGCATGTTTGTCAACGGAAAAGCTCATGCTCCTTTTTTGGGGATTTTAAAGCACATGTTTTGCTGCAATCTCGTTGCATGCTAATTGTGGCAGAATTTCAGCGCGTTTGGGGTGGTATTAAAGAATAATGGCACCCAAAAGCGTGTTTCATGGTTTCCCGCGATTTGGGATCATGGGCAGAATCGCAGCGATTCTGCCTGTGGACCCAAATCGCGAGATGTGAACACCTGAGTTTTTTAAAGCTCGAAGTTCCAAGGAGCTCAACATGCCAAATCCCATTCACTTCAATGCCCCCTGTTCACATAAGTAGCAAAACCTCTGTCATTAAAAAAAGTGCATGAGCTTCTTTTAGGCAGATTGAAGTGTTTTTGGCTCCATAGACTTCAATAAGAAAATGTGCGATATGAGTGTTTTATGAGCGCTTTGTTGCAAGTTTTCTGGCCAAACAGCAGCACTCCATCCCTAATCCCCCCCCCCCCCAGTGCTTTCTATTGGATAAAACAATGAATAAATTTTAATCACCAAAAGTGGACTTAGATGTTGCCACCATCCCTTTTACAAAATTGACAGACAGGGGTCCCCCACAAGAGGGGTTGGGATTTTAAAGGCAACTGAATATGAAAAAAACAAAAATAGTAAAAATTGACATATTTTATTAATGTATAAACATTAAAAGAGCTAGTGCATATCATAAATGCAACTGACTCATTAATAATAACAACATATAATTATGCATAGATTTGCAAAACAATCACAGTTTCCTGCCTAAGGAATATGATCCTGACGCGTTTCAGGAACTTGTCCTTTCTTCAGGGGCTTGTCATATATGGAGACAGGTGTGCATCTATAAAACAAACACATCAATCAAGAATGGAACACATGGGGACAGGAGCATAAGATCAGCATCGTTGAGGTAAGAAAGGCAAGTCAGCCGTGCACAGAGGAGGGGGGGGGACGGGGTTGTGAAGAAAGAAAAGGGTGAGAAAAGTCAAAATAAAAAGGGCTGGTGAGAAGACCAGAATGACAAAAAAAAAAAGCCCTTTTTATTTTGACTTTTCTCCCCCTTTTCTTTCTCCACAACCCCGTCCCCCCCCTCTCCTCTGTGCACGGCTGACTTGCCTTTCTTACCTCAACGATGCTCCTCTTATGCTCCTGTCCCCATATAGTCCATTCTTGATTGATGTGTTTGTTTTATAGATGCACACCTGTCTCCATATATGACAAGCCCTAAAGAAAGGACAAGTTCATGAAACGCATCGGGCTCATATTCCTTAGGCAGGAAACTGTGATTGTTTTGCAAATCTATGCATAATTATATGTTGTTGTTATTATTAATGAGTCAGTTGCATTTATGATATGCACTAGCTCTTTTAATGTTTATACATTAATAAAATGTCAATTTTTACTATTTTTGTTTTTTTCATATTCAGTTGCCTTTAAAATCCCAAACCCTCTTGTGGGGGACCCCTGTCTGCCTATTGGGTAAAAAACACCTGAAGTTTGAATACATGTGTAAAACCTTTAACCCCATCATGCCAAGCTTTTTTCTGATACTTGTTGCTTACAAGGGTTAAAATGTCTATTTTTTTCTATAAAATTTCTTAGAACCCCCAAACATTATATATATATTTTAGCAGAGACCCTAAGGAATAAAATGGCGATTGTTGTAATATTTTATGTCACGTGTGCAGTGGTCTTTCAAATGTAATTTTTTGGGAACAAATACACCTTCATGAATTAAAAAAGAACAAAACAGTAAACATAGCCCAATTTTTTTGCATAATGTGAAAGATGATGTTATGCCGAGTAAATAGATACTTAACATGTCACCCTTTAAAATTGCACACACTTGTGGAATGGCGACAAACTATGGTACTTCAAAATCTCCATAGGAATTTAAAATTTTTACAGGTTACCAATTTTTTTTTTTTTTTACACTGTCCCTTTAAAAAAAAAAAATTCTCATCACTTTTATTACTATAACAAGGAATGTAAACATCCCTTGTGACAAAAATAGTCAATGACAGGTACTCTTTATGGAGGGATCTGGGGTCTATACGACCCCAAATCTCTCCTTTGCACTTAAAAGCATTCAAAAGACCAAGTTTGGCTGTTTTGAATGTTTTCTTTTTTTTTATATATATTTGGCACCTTTAAGTCTTCTGTAAACAAGCAGTGTCACAACATCGCTTCCGGGTTACTAGATCCGAGACCCGATCAAAACCGATTCCGTCTTAGTTCGGGTCTCCGGCCAGCCGGCAGATGTTCCAGCTGGTTGCTTGGGCCGCCCGGACATCCCACTGCTTATGATAACGATCGAGCACTTATCATAAGAAAGCCAACCATCGGCTCTAAAAAACGGTCCCGGTGTGATGCGTGCAGCTGCATGCATCACCCCGGTACAACCCCTTCAAGCCGAAGGCTGCATAATTGCAATACGTCAGTGTGAAGGGGTTGAAATGCTCATATGAAAACCTTCTAATAAAACCACCTGAAAATCGCTCTGCTCAGGTGTGAATGCAGCCTTAATGGAAGTAATTTCAATAAAAAGCATTGACTTTAAGTTATAGAAAATAACTGTAGTCACAAATGACCAAAATTCATATTCTACAAACAATCTAATGCAAAGTCTAGCCCAAATAAATACCAAGTTTGCCGTAATCTGCTCTGGGTATACAGCATTGCATGGGACATAATGTCAGATCTGTATTGCTGTATAGGTGTTTTTCAGCTTTGAACTTACACAACCCTAAGCTCTATGATTGAGATGCTAGATAACACTACAGCTCGTATTGTGGCTCCTTCCGTAGTATATGGCCATTGGCTGTCGCTATGAAACCAATAAGGAAGCTAAATTGTATCCTAGCAATGGCTTAAAATCCAGGCCTCCGGAGGAAAGGCATCCCTGTTGTGTAGGCCTTGTAGGGCTGCCCTGATTTCCTGAGCTCCCCGTGTGAGTAATTAGTGACATTCTGCTTCATTCACAGCGTGTCTTCTTACGGAAAACACATTAAAACCAATTATCCTAAATCCAAACAATGCGCCTGCAACTGGCTTCATTTATCATTTGTAATAGATAAGAGCACTTCTGTGCGGCCGCCAACCACATTCACACTCCGATCTGTCATTTTCCAGGGAAGGTTTTAATGTGAGTTGATGCTTTGGAGCAGGGATCTCCAAACTACGGCCATCCTGCTGTTGCGGAACTACACTTCCCATGAGGCATTGTAAAACTCTGACATTCGCAGACATGACTAGGCATGATGGGAATTGTAGTTCCTGAACACCTGGAGGGCCATAGTTTGAAGACCCCTACTTTGGAGCAACTCAGAACTGGTTTTATTTAAGAGAAATGAAATGAGCCCTCTTTTAGGACACATTACAGCATTACTGTATTACAGCATACACCCATGTGGAGAACATGTTTACCCACACAGGAACATACAGGTGTTCTGTGCTTCAGCGTGCAAGCAGTCCCATTCATGCCAGTTGGGTCGCAGCAGCTGCATGCACACAGCCGCCACTCCCAATTTGACATCCATATGAGTGTACGGTCCCAAATACAGACAGTATGCGATCAGGGCTATGAATGCACACTCCAGCAGCTCTCCGTTGCAGTGTGAATTTGTCTAAATGGTCTGCTCTGTTCCTGCTGTTGAGTTGAACTGACAGCCTAACTGTAAATATATGCCATTAAGTTGACATTAAATACCAGGGTTATGGCAGCAGCTAGCTGCCATAACCCTGGTATCATTATTTACAGCAGGCAGCCAGCTTTCAGATATAAATGGTCTCAGTGGCAGGTCCGCCGCGGGATCACTTTTTTCTTTCTCGAAATCTTTTATTTAAAGAGGCAAAGAAGCACGAAACACAGCATGCTCAATTACATAAATGAGGTACAGTGGTATAGGATGAGGTTAAACAACATATCAAGTCATAAACATAATTTCTGATTACAAATAAGCATAGCATGTCAAACACATCTTTCATTCTTCACATGTAACTTCATCCCTTTGGAGGGACAGAGAAAGTGTGGTTGTAAACCTCTACAACTGAATCATCAAATATATATTTCACCAGGATTCGGTGTGTTGCAATGGGTGGCTATACTAGGGTCTACAGTGTCACTTTCAAAGAGGGCTGGTCCCTCATCAGAGAAGGCAAACATATTCCAGAGTATCCACGTCTTAGTGTAGTGTTTGCGTTGATGGTGGGCCGTGAAGATAAGATCCTCCATTTTGTTGAATACTTCCACTTTTTTGAACCACAGGCCTATGGATGGAGGTTGTGTGGATTTCCAGCATAAAGGAATGCACGCCTTGGCCGCATCGAGGAGATGTCAAATTATTAATTCTTTATAAGTTTTGCTTGGAATGTTAGAGGCGTGGAACAGGAAGAAGGCTGGATCATCTGGGATGGGGTGCTCGGTAAACTTCTGGGCAATGTGCTGGATTGTCTTCCAGAACTGTTCTAACTTAGGACAGGTCTAGAAGATGTGGAGAATTGTTCCTCGGTCCTTGTGGCACCTTCAACAGCAGTCTGAGGATGAGGGGAAGAACCTTTGTAGTTTTGTGGGAGTATTGTACCATCTGGTGACAATTTTAACCACTTCCATACCGGGCACTTTCCCCCCTTCCTGCCCAGGACAATTTTTAGCTTTCAGCGCTGTCGCACTTTGAATGACAATTGCGCAGTTATGCAACACTGTACCCAAACTAAATTTTTATCATTTTCTTCCCACAAATAGAGCTTTCTTTTGGTGGTATTTGATCACCTCTACGGTTTTTAATTTTTGCACTATAAACGAAAACCGTCATTTAATTAAAAAAACTGATGGGCACTGATAGGCGGCACTGACAGGCGGCTCTGACGGCACTGATAGGCGGCACTGATAGGTGGCACTGATGGGCACTGATGAGCACTGATAGGTGGCACTGGATAGGCAGCACTGATGAGGAGCTACTGACAGGCATGACTGAGTGGCACTGATTGGCACTTTGATGGGGCACTGACAGGCATTACTGATGGGGCACTGATTGGCACTTTTTTGGGCACTGATTGGCACTGTTGTAGGCACTGATCAGCACTGTTGTGGGCAATGACGGGCATTTATTATGGGGACAGGCTAGCAGGTGTTGGGCACTGATTGGCACCTTTTGATGGGGGTTGTGCTGATGATCGGCTCTCCCTGTCAGCGTGAACCGAGGAAAGCCGTTCACATTGTGAACCAGGAAGTGCCGGTAATCAGCTGTGATTGGTCACAGCTGATCAGGTGGTAAGAAGCCTCTGCCAGAGGCTTCATACCACCATCGGAGTTGCAGTGTGTCAGACTGACACACAGCACCCCTGATCGCCGTACTGCGCACCCTCGCAGGTGCGCGCCAGCTGTGAAATCCTGATCATGTCATATGACGTCTGGTCAAGATATCACAACCACTTTGCCGCCGTCATTCTGCTATATGGCGGACGACAAGTGGTTAAAATTGGTCTCCTGTATCTTCATACAATGGGGGATTTATAGGTGAAGTGGAGAATATTTTGTCTTTGATGTGAGGTAAGGTTACTCTTTATATCCTTCTCCCATGTATTGAGGCATTGCAGTTGGTAGCCATCTGGTGGCATAATCAACAATTGGTAGGTGGCCAATAGGGCGTGGGGCATGGTGCCCTCCTCTGAACAGTAAGTCTCCAAAGTGGTAAGGGTTTGGCAAAAACTGTCTGGGGGGGTAATGACTTGAGGAATTAGTTAATTTGGAGGGCCCTCCAATGGTCCATCGAAACAAACCGTCTGGGTTTGTGAGTCCGGATATGGTCGGTCACCTACTATGAGTCAGGAAGTGGGATGCTTGGAAACAACCAGAGTTCCTCAAGGAACGAAAGACATGATCCTGAGATCCAGGGTAGAATAGTTTATTTCCAAGTATCGGGTGAAGTGGGGAGTGGGCTGACGTAAGAGAGGATCTAATGAAAAGGGACAAGCAAATCCCCATAGTTAGACCCACCAGAGGGTGGTCTTCATAGAGTTTGGCAGTGGTTGGTGGCACCAAGGTGCTCTGTCTAGTGATATGGTGCACTGGGACTGTTCCAGGCGAGGCCACAATTTAGTAGCCTGATGGCAATTCCAGTCGATGAGTCTGGTCAAATGGGTTGCTTGATGGTATTTACGTAAGTCTGGCACCGCTAGGCCTCCATACAATTTGGGTAGTGAGAGCTGTCATCTGTTCAGTCTTGGTCGTTTATGTGCCCAAATAAAGTCAGAGAACATTGCCCTTATCCGGATCAAAGTAATTAGAGGGTATATGGATCAGCAGGGCTTGTAGGAGGTACAAGAATTTGGGGAGGATACTCATCTTGAGGATATTGCACCTGACGAACCATGAATGTAGGCCTGTATGCCACTTGTTAAGCAGTTCCTGAATGGTTTTCAGCAGTGGTGGAAAGTTCAGGGCAAATATTTGCGACAATTTAGTGGGGATGTATGTTCCTAGATATTTCAGGGCTAAGTTTGTCCACTTAAATTTAAAACTAGTCTGGAGGTGTGCAAGAAGGGGCTGTGTTATGCTTACACCCATCGCTTCAGACTTGTTGAAGTTAATCTTCAAGTTCGACAAGGTTCTGTATTTTTGAAATTCGTGAGGAAGATTCGGAAGCGAGATCGAAGGGTTTGTGAGGGAGAACAGCATGTCGTCCGCATACGTGGAGACCTTCTGCTGGGTTTTACCAATCACCACCCCCGTTATGTCTGGGTTTACGCGTACTGTGCACAGGAACAGCTCCAGTGACAGGGCGAAGAAGAGCAGCAACAGGGGGCATCCCTGTCGCGTTGCGTTCGATTCGTGATCTTGAAGGGTTCTGACAGAACACTGTTAGCTCTGACTCGAGCCGAAAGATCAGAGTAAAGTGCATTTATCCAGTTGAACATGGTGCTGCCGAACCCTGCATATCTTAGGACAGAAGACATAAATTGCCAGTTCACCCTGTCAAAGGCCTTCTCTGCGTCCGTACCCAGGAACACGCAGGGAGTACAGTTCCTATTGACCACATGTAAGAGGTTCAGGACTTTGATCGTGTTGTCCCTTGCCTCACAAGTCGGTACAAAGCCAATTTGATCCAGGTTGATCAAAGTTGGTAGATGTTGTTGAATTCTGGTGGCCAGGAGTTTTGTAAAAATGGTTAGGTTAGTGTTGAGCAACGAAATCGGTCTGTAGCTTCCGCAAGAGGTGGGGTCTTTGCCTTCTTTGGGGATCACTGCTATATGTGCCGAGAGAGTGTCACGAGGGAACATTGTACCGGATCCTAAGGTATTGAAAAATTTACAGAGGGATGGCAGCAGGGTCTTGTAGTATTGAATGGTAAAACCATCCAGGCCTGGAGCTTTCCCTAATTTAGTGTTACCTATCACGCTTTGAATCTCATCTAGCATGATAGGTTCATCCAGCAGTTTGCTTACCTCGGCTGATAATTTTGACATTTGAGAGTTGGCTAAGTAGTCCACAACTTTGGTTTGTGAGGGAAAGTAGATTATAAAGGAATGCATAGAACCCTTGAAATTCCCTCGCTATGTATTTGGGAAGGGAAACCTTCTGTCCTGAGGGTGACATTATGTGTGGCATGTAGTTCGAGAGCATCTGTTCCCTCAGGGATTTGGCCAGGCGTTTACCGCATTTATTGCCGGATTCCTAGGATACTTTCCGGCAAACCTGTTTCACCACTTTGGCTCTAAAATGTAACAGGTCAGTGATTTTTTTACGTAGGATCAAGAGTTCTATCTCTAGAGAGGGTGTTGGGGCGTGTTTATGTCGGGCTTCCACCAAACTTAATTCGTTAAGGGAGGTCATCTGTAAAAGTGCGTAGTTTTTTTATGCGTGATCCGTGTTTACTGAGCACCCTGCTGATTACCGCCTTGTGTGATTCTCACACAATGCTGGGGTCGCTGTCCAGTGTGTCATTAATCTGAAAATAACAGTCAAGTTCTCTGACAACGTATTTGAACACCTCCTCATCTTGTAGGAGGCTTTTGTTCAACCTCCAAATTCTTGTCCTGGAGGTGAAGCTATCGGTCAATGTGTAGGACAGTAAGATCGGGGCACGATCCGACCATGTGATAGGTCAGATCGAGGAGTCTTGGACTGCATGTAGTTGGGAGTGAGGGATTAGAACATAGTCAATCCTAGAATATTGTTTATGTGGCAAGGAGTAGAAGGTGTAATCTTTTTCAGAGGGGTGGAGAAGACGCTAAGCATCAATTAGTTGTGCCTTGTGCAAAGATCACGTGATTAGTTTCCGAGAGCCAGGAAGTATCGTGGAGCATCCTGAAGAAGTGTCCTCCGAGGGGATCAGTGGGGCGTTGAAATCGCCTCTAAGTATTAGTTGGCCTCAAGAACTCGAGCAGTGAGTCTAGAGTCTTGTCTTGAAATGAGTATAGACACGCCTCGTGACTTAGCAGACTCGTTGGTGGAATGATATACCACAGGAAAAATTAGTTTTTCAGGACAGGTAGCTTGTCCTTTCTAAAATGAGTTTCCTAAACGAAAGCGGCATCTGTCTTAAGACGACATAGATCTTGTAACAGCATGTGTCTCTTTTCAGAGACATTAAGGCCTTTCGCATTTAGTGAGAGTACATTCACTACCTCCATAGCCCTTAGGTGAAAAGGGAAGGGAAGGGGAGAAAGGGTAGGGAGGCCGAGCAGGGAAGGAAGAGAGGGAAGAGGGAAGGGAGAGGGGAGAGGGAGTGGACAAATGGGAGAGAGAGAGGGGAGTAAGAGGAAAAGGTTAGGAAGGGCGGGAGGGGGAGGAGGGGAGGGAAGAGGGGAAGCTGGGTAGAAAGGAAGAAGGAAAGAACAGTATGAGAGGACAAAAAAAGAGAATGTGGGAATGAAAGAACAGGGGAGAAGGAACACCCCGGGAGAGGGTAGCCCCAGAAAGGAAAATCAGAAGATTAGGTTACTCCTAAAGGGCACAACCTGAAGAAACTAAAGTGGTAGCAAAAGAATGCTAACATGCTCACCAGTTCTATACTGGTAATCAAGTGCAGGCCTACGTGGGAATGTGGAAAGACATAGCCGGGAAGTATACCCCTGACCACCCCGACTTAGATGATTAATGAAATGGTAGGTGTAATAAAAACAGGTATGTATGGGTAAAAAACAAATGTTATATGGGACACACGGGTTGAAACAAACATTAACAGTAGTAAATGGGAAATCCCCTCTTTCAATTCTGATTATATATAACTTTGGTCCCCGGGCCCCGCACCCGAGATCCTGATTTAAAGTTACTCTCCACCGAGTGAGGAGGGTACAGAAACCACCGGGTCCCTCACCTGGGGATTAATCCCCCCCCACCCACCGGGGTGGAAGAAGAGATATGTCCCTCTGCCCCCCCAAGGCGGAGACCATCCGCATCAAAATATGGTGCTCTCCACAGGGGGGAACCCCCTGAGATGTGCTGTGGTGGCATCAGCAGCTGACACCCAAGTAGAAGTGCGCCCTTCATCCTGCATTTCCTAAAGCACTGAAGGATGCAGTGCCTGAAAACATTAAGGCCCAAGGTCCTTAAAAAAATTAGGAGATACCGCCGCAGCACACAGGGGAGCCGAGACTCACTCAGCCCCTCCACGTGTACTCCAGAAGCACCCCCGGTGTACTCCAGAGGAGGCAGTTGCACCGAGGCGCATCAGGCTCAAAGATCATCGGACATGTGTAGTTCAAGCATAGTGAGTCAGCAGCAACATCAATAAACATTAAGGCGCCAAATCCCTGAGTATGCATAAAACACAGTGATCGCATACGGGCATTACCCAAGCTAGATAACCCCTAATTAGAGCCAAATATCATACAATAACCCTGTAAACAAAAGGTAGAGTACTGTTATCATTGTGGTTAGGTTCATATGACCGTACAATAAGAAAATCTTCCGTAGATATGTCTTGCAAGAGGAGCATCAAAGAGTTCCCGGTCATTTGAAAACACAAATAAGGTCCCCTGTTTTGGCGTACAGGAAAAGAAAAAAAAAAATTAGGGAGTTGCCCCCCAGGCATCTGTAGGTGAGCTGTTTAGGCTATTCAAATACCCAGATTTGAAGTGAGAGACCTAAGAACCACAGCGTTCAGTAAGGAAGTGGATACTTCTGTTTAGCAGGCTAAGAGGGCTCAATGCAATGTCAGTATACAGCCCAGTGGGAGAGGCACTCATCATCCACCAGCATATTGGTGAGGGGGGACAACCAGAACCAACAACAGGGGGGATAAACGGTCAACCTGTATGGTGTGGTAAAGTGGGTCAGTTACAAGGTAGGACATTTAGGACTCACGTGACCCTTCTGTGGAAGGAGCCCGGGATCTCCTTCTGGACCTCTGCGGGTGGGCTGGCTGGTTGTTCTGGTTCGCGGAGAGTCCTGAGCGACCCGACGGGAGAGGGATGATCTGGAGCCAATTCGGCGCCTGCATGGGGTCTGCCTCCAGGAATATAAAGAAAGCAGGCAGATCTGCTGGGGTGCGTAGGGTAAAGGATGCCAATGCTTTGCGGAATGTGAATTCAGTGGATATCCCCATCGATAAGTGCTGGTGATGGTGGTGGGGCTCCCAGTACTTTCTGGAAAATGGCGGTAACCGTCGCCGCTAAGTCCTCAGCTCCGGTAGCCTCTGGGAGACCTCACAGCCGCAAGTTGTTGCGGTGACTGCGGTCCTCCAAATCCTCCAGGTGGAGCTGCATGTCCATGGGCGTGGCTGCAAGGGATGTCTGAGAGCGCTCCAAGGCTGACACCCGGTGCTCCAGGGAGAAGAGCGAGGCCTCACCGGAGTGCACTCGGTCAGAAAGTGAGTGCATCTCCGCTTTCACTTCCTGCATGTCCCGGCTATGAGCTTCCTCTATGCGGAGGATAAGGGCCTCAATGTCTGATTTAGTAGAGAGGGCCTCCAGCATGGTCCTCAGTCAGGCTGCCCGAGTGTTGTGAAGGCGCCACCATGTCCGGGCAGAAGGCATCCAGTGTCCCTGGGAAGAGGTCCTGGTCTGTGGGTGGAGTAGGAGACACAAGCAGGGCTGGTGTGTTGTCGTCCTCCATGCAGTGTGTACGTGGAGCTGCTACGATGGTGCCCAGTGAGGCCCGTTGTGGATCCTGGAAGTATTGCTGAATTCCATTCCAGGGAGTGAGGAACCGATTTCCGCGTGCTGTCGATCTGGTCCTATATCGTTTGGTCGATATCATGCTGCTCTAACAAGCGCTAAAGTCCATCAGTTTGTTGAGGTAGGCAGGGGGAAGCCAGGAGCACTCAAGAGACACATCTTCACTCAGCCATTGCTAAGCCACGCCCCCGCAAGATCACTTTTATAGGGTCGCAGAAGAGGTGCCCCTCCTACTGTTTCCTGGTGTTTCCCGAGCTTACCAGACCCAGTGGTAACCCGGGAAACCATCCAGTGCGGCCGATCATCAGGCAGGAAGCTGAGTGAGGGCCAGATAGCGTCCACTCAGCTCTATGCCCTTGGGGGACCAGAGCAACGTCTGATGTCACTTCCGCCTCTCGGCCTTAAAGCAGAACTTCAGTCATTTTTTCATCTTGCCATCTAATACATCTTCTGCCCTTGTTGTTTTAACTTTGGATAGTAAAACATTTTTTTCTGACAGTAAATACCTTATACAACTCACTTCCTGTTTCTTGTCTGGTAAAAAGCCTAGGCATTTGACATCATGCACAGCTCTCTCTCTCTCACTCTCGTAAGAGTTTGCCAGGAAGGGAGGGTGATGAGTTATAAGAGGGCCAATGAGAGCTACAGGGTTGCAGAGCTGGAGGTGTGCCTCTGTGTGTCTGTGTAAATCCAGGTAGTGAACAGGCAGCAGTTTCAGCTGTCCACAGTTAAAATGGTTGCAGCCAGACTTAGTGGAGGGAGATTTCTGCAGCATATTTGGCAAGTACAGAATCACAGTATATATAAAATAATATGCAAAGTGGTTGGAGGGAAGCTTCAGAATGGCAAAGATGTTTTTATTACAAATTATGTGAGCAGACTGCAGTTCCTCTTTAAAGGGATGTTTTTTTTCCCTTCTTAAAGACAAAATGTCATTTTTTTTTTTTTTGCTTTTAAAGGTAAATGAGAGACCTGAGGTCTTTTTGACCCCAGATCTCTCAATAAAGAGCACCTGTTATGCTTATTTCTATTACAAGGGATGTTTGCATTCCTTGTAATAGGAATAAAAGTGATAAAAAAAAATTATAAAGCGCCCTGTCTCTCCTACGTAAGTCGTGCCCACATACAGTGAGTAAACAGTGTTCTAACCACACATACGTGGTATCGCTGCGATCATTAGAGCGGAAGCAATAATTCTAGCACTAGACCTCCTCTGTAACTCTAAATAGGTAACCTGTAAAAAATGTTTAAAACGTTGCCTATGTAGTTTGTCGCCATTCCACGAGCGTATGCAATTTTAAAGCCTGACATGTTAGGTATCTGTTTATTAGACGTAACATCATCATTCACATTATAGAAAAATGGGCTAACTTTACTGTTTAGTATTTTTTAATTCATTACATTTTTGTTTTTTGCTTTTTAAATGCATTTGAAAGACCGCTGTGCAAAAACAGTGTGACATAAAATATTGCAATGACTGCTATTTTATTCTATAGAGCCTCTGCTAAAAATATATATATGTTTGGGGGTTCTAAGTAATTTTCAAGCAAAAAAATACAGATTTTTACTTGTAAACAACAAATGTCAGAAAAAGGCCCGGCCTTTAAGTGGCTAATCCCTGGGAGCCACGTCCTGTGGCATTACTGGCCCCCTGCTGACTTGATGGGGCCTGGGCCCAGTACAGGAGGGCCGACTTTACCCCTCTATTAGCAACCCTGGAGCCACAGCTGTATAGTCAACATATAAACTCATATATTCATTTCCACATTGTATTTCATGTATTTGTAGCCTACTCCTATCAATCTGAATGATCTAGAAATGTGTAAACTTACTTTGTGACGATTCCTGCACATTTACTTCCTTGAATTCTGTAATACATATTCACTATGCCCTGTGAGTAGGCTCTGCTGTGTCACACATTTCACAGAGACTGTCTTCTGAACTACAGAGGTGCTAAGAGGAGGAGCTTCCAGAGGTCAGTACAGGAATCACTGCATGCAGACAGCAAGGCACCATGGGATATGTAGTCTTTAGAAACTTGAAAGTAAACAGCAGAGAAGGAGTTGCATAGCATGCAGGGAATTCAGGAAGTTGAGGAAAGAGATGGTAAGCAGACAGGCTGCTCTCACACCTTGAAAGGAGATTATTCATGTAAGCTTAAAGGAGAAGTCCAGCCTAAACTTGTTTGGCTGGGCTTCTCCTATGGATCACAGGAGTGCAATTCGTTTTGCACTCCTGTGACGCACTCCTGTGACCTGTTTCCAGGGCTGAAGTCCGCTCTCTGCTGATGTCACAGGAATCCATACCTCCCAACTTTTTGACATGGGAATGAGGGACACCTGTCAGCTAAAGTATGCAGGCATAGGACACACCCCTTGCCACGCCCCCTTAAAGGAGAATTGTACAAAAAAACAAGATTGGTTAAACCCACAAGTGCTTTTTTTTACCACTACTGTTCCTTTATACTGGCATTTGGAATTGACAAATGCAGCAATTTAGAAATTGGATGAAAGGTTTAGCCCTGGGAAACACTTTTTGATAGATAAAAAGTGCATTTTATATACAACTATATAGATCAGACCAAAATGAGGGACAAATGAGGAGGAATGAGGGACAGAGGGACATTGCTCCAAATCAGGGACAGTCCCTCGAAATCAGAGACAGTTGGGAGCTATAGGAATCAGTCTGGGCATTGTATCATCCCAACATTAAAGTCTGAATCCATCAGATCCGTGGACTGACACCCGTCTCAGCCTCCCAGCGAGCCGCCTCTCCACAGTTCAGAGCTCCAGTGAGAGTGGAGGAGCAGAGCAGGAGAGTTGATGATTGACAGTCAGCAGGAGCTGAGAGAACAGATCCATCGGCGGTGTTCGATCGCTCGGTTCTCAGTGAAGAGACACCGGGGGACAGATGCAGCATCGGACCAATGCTGCATCCACCTAGGTAAGTATGAAACTGGAAAAAGACAAAAAAACATACTTCTCTTTTAAATTAGATTGTCAATGATAACTACGGTATTGTTTATGTTGCTATTACAATGCTGATGTTAAAAAATGAAAGTTGATGCCGTGACCACGAAACTCCTGTAGAGTAGAACTAAAATCTGCAATAGTCACCTCACCTTCAATAGTCCCTCACCAGTGCAGGCATCTTCTCCATAGCTTCTTGCGGTCGCTGTTCTTCAGTCATCTTGATTTGTTGGAGCGCCGTTTAGTGTACATTCTACAGAAGACTGCAAACAGGCAAATAGGTTTAATTTATTGATTCTATGTGTTTTTATATAGAGATTGTTTTTTTTCTCTCTTTTTAATCAGATGAAATAATAAATATAAACTTTTTTATGAATACTTGTTTTTTTTTGGATGTTTTCCAGGCACATATAAAGTCCCCTTTTTTTTTGAAGTAGCAGCCCACGCCTGACTTAAGTCGTGTAGCCCACTTTTCTTCATATGTACCTTTTGGAATGGTGCCACAATATGGATGATTTGAAATAAGTTAAGGCTGCAACTAACAATTATTTTCATAATCGATTAGTTGGCCGATTATTGGTTCGATTATTTGCATAAAAACCTCAAAAAAAGTTTGGTGTATAATTTAGTTAATATGTAAGTTTAAAAAAAGACAATTTATTCTTAAAGCGGTAGTAAACCGCTGAAAAAACAAAACAAAAAAAACCTGCAAGACAATAGCATAATGTGCTAGTATGCATCACATACTAGCACATTATGAAATACTTACCTTAAAACAAAGCCCCCGCAGCGGCGCCCGGTCACCGCTGAGAGGGCTGACATGTTCCCTCTGCTTTTCTTCCGGGTTCGCAAGCTCGGTGGTTGGAGGCGTAATGATGTCACTCCGGCGCATGTGCACGGGAGCCCTCCGTTCCGGCAAGGAGCTCTGAAGTTCCGGCACGCTGGACCTTCAGAGCGCGTGCGCCGCTGACGTCAGCGGCTGCATGCAGGATGAATATCTCCTAAACCGTGCAATACAACCGCTTTAAAGAGGAAGAAAACACTGCCTCTTTTTTTTTTTGGTCACCTGCAAAGTAAAGGCATAATGTGCTTGTATGCATTCAATACTAGCACATTATGTGAAACTTACTGTATATAATTGAGTATAAGCCGACTTTTTATGCACAGCACATTTTTTATGCTGAAAAAGCCCCCCTCAGCTTATACTCGAGTGAGGGTCTCCCGCTGTGTCATGTAGTCTTAACTGTTCGGCGGCCGTCCACTGTAACAAAGCCCCGCCTCCTCCTCATCCATGATAGACGGAACACTGAACACTGCTACAATGCTGGGAAACTGAATCAGTGTTCCATCTATCACGGAGGAGGCGGGGCTTTGTTATGGACAGCCACCGAACAGTTAAGACTGCAGTTGCATGACACAGCGGGAGACACCCGCTGTTTGTAATCAAAGGTACAAGTGGGCACAATGAGGCTGCAGATGGGCACAGTGAGGCTGCAAATGGGCACAGTGAGGCTGCAGATGGGCACAGTGAGGCTGCAAATAGGCACAGTGAGGCTGCAAATGGGCACAATGAGGCTGCAGATGGGCACAGTGAGGCTGCAAATGGGCACAGTGAGGCTGCAGATGGGCACAGTGAGGCTGCAAATGGGCACAGTGAGGCTGCAGATGGGCACAGTGAGGCTGCAAATGGGCACAGTAAGGCTGCAAATAGGCACAGTGAGGCTGCAAATGGGCACAGTGAGGCTGCAAATGGGCACAATGAGGCTGCAGATGGGCACAGTGAGGCTACAGATGGGCACTGATGATACAGATGGGCACAGTGAGTCTGCAAATGGGCACAGTGAGGCTGCAGATGAGCATTGTTTACCAGTAGCTGCTGCATTTCCCACCGTACGCTTATACTCGAGTCAATACGTTTTCCCAGTTTTTTTGTGGTAAAATTAGGTGCCTCGGCTTATATTCGGGTCGGTTTATACTCAAGTATATACGGTACCTGCAAACAAAGCTCTAGTCGTCCCTGCTGGTGGCTGCATCCATCTTCGCCCATCTTCCTTCCGGGTCTGTGGACTGTGGCTGCGTGACTGGCCGTTTCTTCACGGCACAGGGCTCTGAAGAAATGGAATGGGCGGCCGATCCTTCAGAAGGTATGTGCCGATTATGTCATCGGCACAGTATACAGTAAATATCTCCAAACGGTGCAAGTTTAGAAGATATTTACAGTACCTATAGGTAAGCTTTATTATAGGCTTACCTGTAGGTACAAACATTAGAGGGAATTTTACTTCCTCTTTAAATATCTATATGCAGTGGTAAGTATAAATACATAGCTATATGGTTAAGGAGCAAAACATCTAATTCACTCTGAGAATAACAGAGAGGAGATATACACTCACCGGCCACTTTATTAGGTACATCTTGCTAGTACCGGGTTGGACCTCCTTTCGTCTTCAGAACTGCCTTAATTCTTTGTGGCGTAGATTCAACAAGGTGTTGGAAACATTCATCAGAGATTTTGGTCCATAGAGACATGATAGCATCACGCAGTTGCTGCAGATTTTTCGGCTGCACATCCATGATGCAAATCTCCCGTTCTACCACATCCCAAAGGTACTCTATTGGATTGAGATCTGGTGACTGTGGAGGCCATTGGAGTACAGTGACCTCATTGTCATGTTCAAGAAACCAGAATTCAAGAATTGAGCTTTGTAACATGGAGCATTATCCTGCTGGCAGTAGTCATCAGAAGATGGGTACACTGTAGTCATAAAGGGATGGACATGGTCAGCAACAATACTCAGGTAGGCCATGGCGTTTAAACAATGCTCAATTGGTACTAAGGGGCCCAAAGTGTGCCAAGAAAATATCCCCCAGGCAATTACACCACCATCCGGAACCATTGATACAAGACAGGATGGATCTATGCTTTCATGTTGTTTATGCCAAATTCTGACCCTACCATCTGAATGTCACAGCTGAAATCGAGACTCGTCAGACCAGGCAATGTTTTTTAAATCTTCTATTGTCAAATTTTGGTGAGCCTGAGCGAAATGTAGTCTTGTTTCTCCTGTTCTTAGCTGACAGGAGTGACACCAGGTGTGGTCTTCTGCTGCTGTAGCCCATCTGCTTCAAGGTCTGATTTGTTATGCATTCAGAGATGATATTCTGCATACCTTGGTTGTAATGAGTGGTTATTTGAGTTACCGTTGCCTTTCTATTATCTCAAACCAGTCTACCCATTCTCCTCTGACCTCTGACCTAAACAAGGAATTTTCGTTCGGACAACTGCCACTCACTGGATATTTTTTCTTTTTCAGACCATTCTCTGTAAACCCTAAAGATGCCTCTGAAAAATCCCAGTAGATTAGCAGTTTTTGAAATACTCAGACTAGCCCGTCTGGCACCAACAACCATGCCATGTTCAAAGTCACTTAAAACCCCCATTCAGATGCTTGGTTTGAGCTTCAACAAGTCATCTTCATCACGTCTAGATGCTTAAATACATTAAGTTGCTGCCATGTGATCAGCTGATGAACAATTTGTGTTACCAAGTAATTGAACAGGTATACCTAATAAAGTGGCTGGTGAGTGTATATACTGTGTGTGTGTGTGTGTGTGTATGTATATATATATATATATATATATATATATATATATATATATATATATATATAAAATTAACCCCTTATAGTAGTGATTATCTGCTGTTTTTGTTTTGTACTATAAGGAGCTAATTTTTGTTTTTTAACCCCATCATGATAGGCGATACAAAAAGCATGCTGCTGCTACTAAATGTCTTATCTCAGTGACAGCAAGAGTAGATAGCTTGAATAAAGCTACCTGCCTATGACAAGGGAGTCTGTCATGCATAAAATTATATTACAATCCTGTCTGAAAGGTGGCAGGAGGGGGCAGTGTGGCAGGAGGGGGCAGAGTGACAGGAGGGGGGCAGTGTGGCAGGAGGGGGCAGAGAGACAGGAGGGGGGCAGTGTGACAGAAGGGGGGCAGTATGACAGGAGGGGGGCAATGTGGCAGGAGGGGGGCAGAGTGACAGGAGAAGCGCAGGGTGACAGGAGGGGGCAGTGCGACAGGAGGGGGCAGTGTGACAGGCTGAGGGCAGGGTGACAGGAAAAGGGCAGGGTGACAGGATGAGTGCAATGTGACAGGAGGGGGGGCAGAGTGACAGGAAGGAGGCAGAGTGGCAGAAGGAGGCAGAGTGGCAGGAGGAAGCCGAGTGATAAGAGGGGGGCAGAGTTACAGGAGGGGGGCAATGTGACATGAGGGGGCAGAGTGACAGGGGGGGGGGCAGTGTGTGCACTGTGTAGAAGAGTCAGGAATCTGCAGCCTGTTGCAGTGAATATATTCCTGGCTACCGGGTGGGAGCAGCCTCAGAGAAGGAGGGGACTCTCTTACCTTACCAGCACAGCAGGAGCAGCATTGCTGGAAGCTAGAATGGTGAGCCAGAGTTAGGGGCCAAGCTGGAAGACAGAGCTGCTCTGCACAGAGGAAGTTTACTCCTGCTGTGCAAAGCATGTCATCGGTTGCTAGGACCAGCGGTCCTAGCAACCATTGACTGCTAGCCTCCTGTCTCATTTTTGAAAGATAACAAGTGCATTTTATATACAAATATATAGATCAGGGGGGGACAAATGAGAAGGAAAGAGGGACAGAGGGACTTTGCTCCAAATCAGGGGCAGCCCCTCTCGAATTTAGGGACAGTTGAGAGCTGTGTCTTCAGGGTCCCTGCAATGGGATTTTGCTGTAGCATTCATCTGGAGGTACAGTATCTGTGTGGATGACTGTGTACCTGGGTGTTTGTGCCCAATTTGCCTATATTTGTACATTAAATGTATGTACTGTTATTAATCTTTTTTAAAAATAAAGCTTGTATTATTTCTATACTGGTGTGCATCAGCATCTGTATACTTATGGTTAATGTTATATGCTGGTTTCAGTAGTTCTTCTGCTTCCAATTACTTTGTTGAGATATCTCCATTCACAGAAGCCTTGTCCTGGGTAGAGGCACTTCCAACTTTGTTATCGGATCCACTCTTTCACATGGCGAACATTCTGGTTCTCTTATTTACCTACAGGTTTAGCATGGTGTCCTGCTTGGGGAGGGCCATTTCTCATAACCTCCCCCTTAAATTGGGCTGCACTACTACTGTATCCTAACAATCGCCCAATAATCTCCTGCAGTAGCACAAAGAGCGATATGCTAGGACAGCGATGGCGAACCTATGGTACGCGTGCCACAGCTGGTACACACAGCCCTCTCTGTGGGCACGCCAAGCTAACTCGCCCGATTGCTACACCCCAGCAGCCAAACCTTGGAAAGGAGTGCACACTGACTGGCCATTGCCAGTACGCATGCTCGGAAACGAGTCACGGCTCATCCAGTGACGTAATTTTGCCTGACGCCACTACTCAAAGCCACGTCGCGTTCCAGAGTCTATGTTCAGGACGGGGAGCACGGGTGAGAGGGGAGGGCGGGGATTCCAGAGGGGCCATTACTGTAGCGGACTGTGTGTGTTCTCCTCCCGGGAATCGGACATATGTTGGGGTGAGTGGAGCTCTGTCCTCCAGCCTTCCTAGTTTTTCTAATGATTGCATTAACTTTGGGATTCCAATCAGTGTATATTATGGTATGTCTGGTTGTAGTGATTCCTGGAGATTAGGTTGCTTTCTTCCATTGTAGAAGTAACCTTTAGTGTTTATTATCCCCCCCCCCCCCATATTTTAGGAGAAGTGATGACTGTTCTACACGCACCTGACCTCTGGAGATCACATGACCTCTGACACACCGCTCTGTACACCTGTTGCAGTTTGGGCACTGGGGCTCAAAAAGGTGCGCCATTACTGTGCTAGGACATTTAACCGCTTCAGCCCCGGAAGATTTTTCCCCCTTCAGAGCACTTTTTGCGATTTGGCACTGTGTCACTTTAACTGACAATTGCGCGGTCATGCGAGGTTGCACCCAAACAAAATTGACGTCCTTTTTTTCCCACAAATAGAGCTTTCTTTTGGTGGCATTTGATCACCTCTGCGTTTTTTTTTTTTTTGTGCTATAAGCAAAAAAAGAGCGACAATTTTGAAAAAAACGCAATATTTTTTACTTTTCGCTATAATAAATATCCCTCCCAAAATATAAAAAAAACGATTTTTCCTCAGTTTAGGCTGATATGCATTCTTCTCCATATTTTTGGTAAAAAAAAATCACAATAAGCGTATATTGATTGGTTTGCGCAAAAGCTATAGCATCTACAAAATAGGGGATAGTTTTAAGGCATTTTTATTATTAATTCTTTTTTTTTTATTAGTAATGGTGGCGCTCTGTGATTTTTATCGGGTCTGCACGGTCACGGTCGCCATACATGGCCCATGCATGCTGAGAAAGACGGTGACCGTGCAGACCCTTTGGGGCAGGATCCTGGCCCCCCATCTGAGGAGGAACCCTTCCGGTGTACAAGCCATCCTGACACTGTCATCCATCCTAAGACAGTACAAGCCCTATTGATTCACCGCCAACGGCCTGTGAGTCCACCCAAGTCGGTAAGAGTATTCCATCCCTTACTCAGATTCGGATTTTTAGTTGTGATGTTACCCGCCTGGGATTCAATTTGAGTCAATCACGCCATACATAATATGGACTAATATATTATGTTTATATCGTTTATTTGGGAGGCTTATCTCCCCACTTGCATTGTGGACATTTTTTTGACATTATATAATTTTTTTACCACTGATAAGTTTTGATTGGTGATTGTTATATCTATTATTTTCTTTTTTGTGTTGTTTTGTGCTCTTCCTGAAAAGATAGAGCATCTCACTTGGTCACAGGTGTGTTGCTATTGGATGTTATATCCCTATTCACTGCACCATTGAGTATACATACCTTTCAGGTTTGGGATTAGATAAGGTCATTTGCTTTTCCAAATGTAAGCAGACTTCTTTCTGTCCTATACCTTTACACTTGTTTTTTCACTAGCGCTACACTTTTAATATATAGTTAATGTGCACAAATCTAGTCGTTTTGTAGTGTTGGCTGCTGTTTCTGACTTGTTGGATTGGCGCGGTATTTTCCTTATTTATTTATCTATAGTAAACATGTAAAATTCTTTATTCATTTTCATATTGCATTCCTATTATTTCTAGCCTACTCCTATTTTAATTATCTTGAAGACTGTAAACTTACTGTAGCAACGTTCCCCGAAGGAGCTGCTGATGTTTGATTGGGCCTGTACTCTGCTATCCTTACCCCCTATGAATTTGTTCAACCCACTTGACACAGCTGTGGTGCAATGTTGGTGTGAAGCTCAACACTTAATAACACTCCCACAATATGTAATACACAATAATGTACCTTTTATCATTACCTGGGTATCCGTAGCTTCACCTGCAGAGTAATGAACACCACATCTACACATTGAAATTACCCCAGAATGTAATTTTACTGAAACTGGTATGAACAGCAAATACAATAACGGCACTGGCACACAAACGTAATGTGACAATACACTAAACTTTTACAACTTATAAGGATGTAAAGATTTCTTGAATAATCCCCTGTAGATGAGTCTCCAAGTGGGACCAGTGCTCAGAGTGAACAATGCCTTTGCGCTGGGCACCTTCCCACTTCCAGCACACTGCACTAACACAGTAATACAAAGTTATACTCACAGAAAGAAAATACAATTGCAGATGAGCTCCTCCTGCTTTATGATGCAGTCCTTTGTCACGGTGTTTGAACACAGGGCCCTACAATGCAATATGTAGTCTTTGATCTTCTGTCTTCTGCTAGCTTTTATACTATACTGTCTGTCTTCTGCTAGATATTTACAGTACCTATAGGTAACCCTTATTCTAGGCTTATCTATAGGTACAAACATTAGAGGGAGGTTTACAAACTCTTTAAGCCCACACATGCTTTTTTTTTACCACTACTATTTCTTTATACCGCCTTTTAAAATTTACAAATGCAATTTAGAAATTTGTTGAAAGGTTTAACACCGGGAAGCACTTTTTGAAAGATAAAAGGGGCATTTTATATACAAATATATGGATCAGACCAAAATGAGAGACAAATGAGGAGGAATGAGGGACAGCTATGCGTATTCACTTTGCGGTGTGTGGTAGGTACTTCTGTGTCACACATACATTCACAGAGCCTGCCTTCTGAACTACAGGTGCTAAGAGGAGGAGTTTCAGAAGGCGGAATCAGTAAAGGAATCACTGCTGCAGGTAACAAGGTACCATGAGATATGTAGTCCTTAGAAATTGAAAGAAAACAGCAGAGGAGATGTTTCAAAGCATGCAGGGAATCCAGAAAATTGTGAAAAGAGACGGCCAGCAGACAGGCAGAACTCACAACATTAAAAGAGATTTTTCAAGTAGACTTATATTGGATTGTCAGCAATAACTATTGTTTGTATTGTTTTAACAATTACTGATGTTATAAAATGAAAATGTATGTGACCAAAGATCTCCTGTAAAGAGAACTATTACTCTTTGTTAGTTTTCTTTTTTTAGATGTATACATTTTATAAGACAGGGAAGAAACCTAATGTTATATGCTCTTATCCAGTGATGTGATCTCATGCAGTGAGAATAGGTGCAGGAACTTAACCATGCCCTCTTCCCCTACTGGGGGGGGGGGGTTGCCGGTGGAGGGGTAACACACATTGCACAGTGGGATGGTCTTAAAGGGACATTGTTAAATACATTAAACGTATTTTAATGCATAGTGACTGTGTTAAGTATAGGGTGTAGAGTTCAGTAGTATGCTATGTACAGAGTGCAGAGTTTTGAGAGTACACTACATACAGAATTCAGGAGTGCAGTACGTACAGAGTGCAGAGTTCAGGAATGCACTACATACAGAATGCAGAGTTCAGGAGTGAGCTACATACAGAGTGCAGAGCTCAGGAATGCACTACGGACAGAGTGTGGGTTCAGAAGTGCACTATGTACAGAGTGCAGAGAAAAGGAGTGTGCTATGTATAGAGTGCAGGGTTCAGGAGTGCACTACATATGGTGTGCAGAGTTCAGGAGTACACTACGTACAGAGTTCAGAAGTGCAGTAGGCACACAGTGCATTGTGCAGGAGTGCGCTACATACAGAGTGCAGAGTCGAGGAGTGCACTATGTACAGAGTGCAGGGTTCAGGAGTGTGCTATGTACAGAGTCCAGAGTTCAGGAGTGTGCTATGTACAGAGTGCAGGGTTCAGGAGTGTGCTATGTACAGAGTGCAGGGTTCAGGAGTGTGCTATGTACGGAGTGCAGAGTTCAGGAGTGTGCTATGTACAGAGTGCAGGGTTCAGGAGTGTGCTACGTACAGATTGCAGAGTCGAGGAGTGCACTATGTATAGAGTGCAGTGTTCAGGAGTGTGCTATGCACAGAGTGCAGGGTTTAAGATAGCGCTATGTGCAGAGCACAGTATTTAGGAGTGAGCTACATACATAGGGCAGAGTTCAGGAGTGCACTACATACAGAAATTGAGTGCAGAAGTGCTCTAGGTACAGAGTTTGGTAAAGGAGTTTGCTATGTACAGAGTGCAGAGTTCAAGTGTGAGTTATATACAGAGTGGAGAGTTCAGGAGTGCACTATGTACATTGTGTGGGTTCAGAAGCGTGCTATGTACAGAGTGCAAAGTTCAGGAGTATGCTATGTACAGAGTGCAGGGTTCAGGAGTGTGCTATGTACAGAGTGCAGAGTTCAGGAGTGTGCTATGTACAGAGTGCAGGGTTCAGGAGTGCGTTACATACAGAGTGCAGAGTTCAAGCGTGCAGTGTACAGAGTGCAGTATTCAAAAATGTTATACATACAGAGTGCAGGGTTCAGAATTGCTCTATTCAGGTTTCACTTTTGGTGATAATGGTAAAGGGCGGGTTAAATAACTCCTCCTCACTGCCTGTCAAACACCCTCTGAAGATCAATCCACTGCAGGTCACTCCTCAAAGAGATACCGCTAGTGTAAACTAGCCCTTAGTTATGGTCTAACTACAGCAGAGAAATTTCAGGTAACATGCATGACTGTGCAGAGCTTTGTAAATTTATTGAAAGTCTGGACAGAAAAAGAAATACTTTGACAGATAACAGTGCTTCTATACATGTCTTTCAACTTTGCATTTAGCCCTGTGCCTGTGGTACGGCGTAACACTTGCCCTGACATTGACCTTATGTGCCCTAATCCTATTGTGCATACTAGACATGTGCATTCATTTTCGTCCGAATGCATTTTCGTCCGAATTTCAGGTATTTTCGTTATCGTTTTAACAAACGATAACGAAAGTGCAGAATCCGAAAAACGAAAGATCCGACATTAACAAATGCTTTATTTTCGTTTTCGTTGCTACAACAGTTCGATATAGATAGGAGATTCGACATGATGATGACAATAACAATCTGTGTCCATCAAACCTGTGGTCAAATGTGCCTAACCTTAACTCTATTAGTCCAAGATTATTCTACACAGAGAGAAAAGATTCGACGTAGGGGAGAAAGATTCGACATAGGGGAGAAAAGATTCGACGTAGGGGAGAAAAGATTCGACGTAGGGGGGAAAAAAGATTCGACGTAGGGGAGAAAAGATAAATAAAAATAATGATGATGATGAATGTTATTGGCTGATTGTAACCAAAGAGGAGGAGCAGTAAAATATCTAGAACTAAGTACACACGTACTCTGGCTTATGGTGTCTGTTGAAAGTTCTAAGAAGATTCGACGGAGCAGGTAAACTATACGGCGTCATACAGTTTAGCTGCTCCGTCGAATCTTCTTTGAACATTTGACAGACACCATAAGCCTTCAATGACAGATTCGACCTCAATTTGGATTTTCGGACGAATGCAATTTTTAACGAAAAATTAAATAAATAAAAACGAATTTCGGGAGTAACTAAATAAATTTATTTTTTGGACGAAAACGAAATTCCGAAACGAAATATTTCAGTGTGCACATGTCTAGTGCATACACTGAGCAAAATTATAAGCGCAACACTTTTGTGTTTGCCCCTATTTATTATAAGCTGAACTCTGTACACAAAAGCCCTATGTCCCTCAAATATTGTTCACAAATCTGTCTAAATCTGTGTTAGTGAGCACTTCTCCTTTGCCGAGATAATCTATCCACCTGAGAGGTGTGGTATATCAAGATGCTGATTAGACAGCATGATTATTGCACAGGTGTGCCCTAGGCTGGCCACAATAAAAGGCCACTCTACAATGTGCAGTTTTACTGTATTGGGGGGGGGTCTGAAAACCAGTCAATATCTGGTGTGACCACCATTTGCCTCACACAGTGCAGCACATCTCCTTCACATAGAGTTAATCAGCTAGTTGATTGTGGCCTGTGGATTGTTGGTCCATTCCTCTTCAAAGTTGCTGGATACTGGCAGGAACTGGAACACGCTGTCGTATACGCCAATTCAGAGCATCCCAAACATGCTCAATGGGTGACATGTCCAGTGAGTATGCTGGCCATGCAAGAACTGGGATGTTTTCAGCTTCCAGGATTTGTGTACAGATCCTTGCAACATAGGACCGTGCATTATCATGCTGCAACATGAGGTGATGGTCGTGGATGAATGGCACAACAATGGGCCTCAGGATCTCGTTACGTTATCTCTGTGCATTCAAAATGCCATCAATAAAATGCACCTGTGTTCGTTGTCCATAGCATACGCCTGCCCATAGCATACGCCTGCCCATACCATAACACCACCGCCACCATGGGCCACTCGATCCACAACGTTGACATCAGCAAACCTCTCACCCTCACACGCTGTCTGCCATCTGCCCTGTACAGTGAAAACTGGGATTCATCCGTAAGGAGAACACCTCTCCAAAGTGCCAGATGCCATTGAATGTGAGCATTTGCTCAGTCAGTTACGATGACGAACTGCATTCAGGTCGAGACCCCGATGAGGATGACGAGCATGCAGATGAGCTTCCCCGAGATGGTTTCTGACAGCTTGTCCAGAAATTCTTTGGTTATGCAAACCGATTGTTGCAGCAGCTGTCCAGGTGGCTGGTCTCAGACAATCTTGGAGATGCTGGATGTGGAGTCCTGGGCTGGTGTGGTTACACGTGGTCTGTGATTGTGAGGCCGGTTGGATGTACTGCCAAATTCTCTGAAACGCCTTTGGAGATGGCTTATGGTAGACAAATGTACATTCAATTCAAGGGCAACAGCTTTGGTGGACATTCCTGCAGTCAGCATACCAATTGCACGCTCCCTCAAAACTTGCAACATCTGTGGCATTCTGCTGTGTGATAAAACTGCACATTTTAAAGTGTCTTTTTAGTGCGACCAGCCTAAAGTACACCTGTGCAATAATCATGCTGTCTAATCAGCATCTTGATATGCCACACCTGTGAGGTAGACGAATTATCTCGGCAAAGGAGACGTGCTCACTAACACTGATTTAGACAGCTTTGTGAACAATATTTGAGAGAAATAGGCCTTTTGTGTACATAGAAAAAGTCGTAGATCTTTGAGTTCAGCTCATGATAAATAGGGGTAAACGCAAAAGTGTTACGTTTGTAATTTTGCTCATTGTGGATAGAAATATCCAGTAAACAGCTTTAGTAAGTAGCTGCCAAACCGAATCACTTTACAATTTGTTTGTAATGTTTTAAATTGGAGCCCAGACTGCTGCTGGAACCAAATGGTTAACCTCCAGTCTATTTACATATGTATATATGCACATATTATTGCAATAAGTCAGAGCACATTTTTACTTAATGTGCTTTCACCTAACTTAATTTGCCTTTACAAAAATTCATTATTGCAGCAGCTTTAATTTATTCTCTGTCAGGATGAATTTTTATGTTCTTAACCGCAATATAACAATTTAAGTATTTTCTTTTATTTAAATCCTTTGCAAAGGCAGGAATAAGATAAGTGACTTTGGGATGCAAATTATCACAGATTTTATCAATTAGATTGTCTGCTTTAAGTAGGCAAAGGTGGTTTTGCTATCCCATAATTTCAAAAATGTATCTGTCTGTAGCAGCAAAATCAGAGAGCCTTGAATAAATTTTGTGTTATTTGGCCCAGCTTTGATGATAGTGATTGTCGCACCAGTGTAAACCCAGTCTAACGCTCCGACATTGGGAACTTCAGCCCATTGACTATCATTGAAGTCGGATCAAAGTTGGACTGCCGTCTTGCATGATCTGACTTTGGCATGCCACTTGTGCTCTGATGATCTTGAGGGGGAACTCCATGCCAAATTTTAAATAAAAAACTGGCATGGGTTCCCCCTCCAAGAGCATACCAGGCCCTTCGGTCTGAAATAGATTGTAAGGGGAACCCCATACGCCGAAAAAAATCCATACCAGACCCTTATCCGAGCACGCAGCCCAGCCGGTCAGGAAAGGGGGTGGGGACAAGCGAGCGCCCCCCCGAACCATAACAGGCCGCATGCCCTCAACATGGGGGGTGGGTGCTTTGGGGCAGGGGGGCGCGCGGCGGCCCCCCACCCCAAAGCATCTTGTCCCATGTTGATGAGGACAAGGGCCTCTTCCCGACAACCCTGGCCGTTGGTTGTTGGGGTCTGCGGACGGGGGAGCTTATCGGTATCTGGGAGCCCCCTTTAATAACTTGACTTCTCTGCGCTCTCCGGCCTCTTTTCCCGCTCTCCGTCCTCTTCTCCCGCTGTCTTCTGCCGGGCTCCTCCGCTATCTTCTGCTCTTTTGCCGCTCTTTTGCTAGCATTGGCCCGATCTCCTCCATCGTCTTCTTCCCTTTTCTCTTCTTCCGATGTTGACACAACGCTCTCTCCTACTGTAAAGCCGTGTGCGCAGTGCGCAACGACTTATATAGGCATGGGGCGTGATCACCGGAAGATGTCATCCGGTGACCCCGCCCCTTATGACATCACCGCCTCATCATGCCCCGGGCGGTGATGTCATAAGGGGCGGGGTCACCGGATGACATCACCAGGTGACCACGCCCCATGCCAATATAAGTTGTTGCGCATGGTGCACACGGCATTACATCGGGAGAGAACGTCATGTCAACATCGCAAGAAGACCTGAGGGAAGAAGACGACGGAGAAGACCGGGCCAACGCTAGCAAAAGAGTGGGCAAAAGAGCAGAAGATAGCGGAGGAGACCGGGAGAAGAACCGGAGACCGGGAGAAGAGGCCGGAGAGAGCGGAGAAGTCAGAAGAGAACCCCCGGAGCGGCCTAATAAATTACTTTAAAAACCTAGTCTTTTTTATTATTTTATTATATTATATTGTCCAATTTTGTACCAATGATCGCAATTGAGATATATGTGCCGTTAATTTATGGTCATTTATCCTTGCCTTAGTGTCTACCTTTTACCTGATATTATCATTGATATCTATGACTGTTAACAATGTATATCAAATAAAATTCCTTTGTTCAACTTTATCATTTATGTGCTACCTAGTGCTTCATTTAAAGTCCCACCTTCCCCAATTTTTTCGTTTTGACTCGTCAGGGATGGAAATACATGACCTTACCAGGTCATGATTTCATTTAAAGTCCCATAGGGATGGAAATACGCGACCTTACCAGGTCCTGGCTTCCTCAAAGTCCCTAGAATTCCTCTCTTCCCCCCTTTTTGTCTAATAGAACCAGGGATGGAAGCACTTGGCTAAGCCTTTGTTGTTTTACAGTAAATTACTTTTAACTGCACCTATTGACCTGATGTTTAGCCTCCCCTGTTTTTTCAATTGCTCTAATAATATATATTTAAGTCACCATTATGTTTTCACTATATTCTAGACGGCTCTCTAATTCAATTATGCCCCCAGCGCAGGGTTGCCGTGTTGTGGCATAAGTGCCGGGACGTCGGTTTTCTCCTGGTCCGGGGGCCGTGACGTGCACTGCGGGCCCCCGCCCATCCCCGCCCCTTCTGACGCCTGGGGGGAGGCGGCTTCGCACTGCATGTCGACATCACGCATCCCATGCTGCATGTGCGGCGCTCTTCGCGCCGTCACGTGGGCACTCCTTGGGTGCTCCACACTCGTTTGCAGCGGAGGTGATTGGTTGCCGGTTGGTCGGAGGTTACTTCCGGTTGTCGGCGCCCCTCCCCCGCAACGTGCAATACGGCGTGATGGTGGTGGGTGGCCCTATGGTGGTGCTTATAGGGGCGTCCTTCCGGGCGTTCATGGCACACGAGGCTCTCCATACACCAGCATCCACTCCATTGGCAATTCTCCTCTCTTGGGGTTCCTTGGACCCACAGGTACCAGTGTCACTCTGTCACTCTGCACTTCTCACTTCTTTCTGCACAAGCCATCATGTCCTGTCCATCACCAACTTCTGGCGGTGGTCACCTCCTCTGGCAGCCTCTGGCTGCCAGTGTTTCACCCCATTATCCCCAGTTTCACATGCACGGGTTCTTCTTTGTCTTTTCATCTTCCCCATTCTCTTTGTCTTTATCCACCCCCTTCATTCCTCACCCTCTTTTTCTTCCCAGAGATGCCTTGGGGCCCCGTGTCCGCCCTGATGGCCGCCCTCTTGTTCGCCCCCACTGGGCTGTCCACCACGGCCCCCGGTTGGGAGTGCCGTCTGACATCCTTGGTGCCCTACCACTACACTGGTAACCGTTGTGCCTCAATTGGTAAGTATGTACCTTGATGCTGAATGGGGTCTTATCCTACCCCATCATTACTGACGGATTAACCTCTTTATTATTTTCATTATAGATTATTACACGCATGCTCCTGATGAGTGGCGAGTAAGCCACGAAACGTGTAGAGCTATTTGATGCCGTGTCCCTTATTCATTTATACCCTGATTATCAAGTTTTATGAAATTTGTACCTCTACAGGTCTAAGTGAGGCCTCAGGTCCTGCAGGCACTATCCCGTAATTACGAATGCATTTAACCCAATTTTGGTTGAACTGTGGAGTTTTATTATGGATCTGCTTATGGTTGTATATCATTACATGTACCATCTAGTCTTTTTTATTATTTTATTATATTATATTGTCCAATTTTGTACCAATGATCGCAATTGAGATAGATGTGCCGTTAATTTATGGTCATTTATCCTTGCCTTAGTGTCTATCTTTTACCTGATATTATCATTGATATCTATGACTGTTAACAATGTATATCAAATAAAATTCCTTTGTTCAACTTTATCATTTATGTGCTACCTAGTGCTTCATTTAAAGTCCCACCTTCCCCAATTTTTTCGTTTTGACTCGTCAGGGATGGAAATACATGACCTTACCAGGTCATGATTTCATTTAAAGTCCCATAGGGATGGAAATACGCGACCTTACCAGGTCCGGGCTTCCTCAAAGTCCCTAGAATTCCTCTCTTCCCCCCTTTTTGTCTACTTTAAAAACCTGTCTAGTGTGTTCTTTTTATTGACACTTTTTTCCCCCAGGTGAATGGGTAGGGGTACTATGTACCCCATACTCATTCACATAGGGTGTGGGGCCGGGATCTGGGAGCCCCCTTATTAAAGGGGGCTCCCGGATTCCGATAAGCCCCCCGCCCACAGACCCCAACAACCAACGGCCAGGGTTGTCGGGAAGAGGCCCTTGTCCTCATCAACATGGGGACAAGGTGCTTTGGGGTGGGGGGGCCGCAGGGCGCCTGCCCTAAAGCACCCACCCCCCCATGTTGAGGGCATGCGGCCTGGTACGGTTCAGGGGGGGGCGCTCGCTCGTCCCCACCCCTTTCCTGACCGGTCGGGCTGCGTGCTCGGATAAGGGTCTGGTATGGGTTTTGGGGGGACCCCCACACCGTTTTTTCGGCATGGGGGTTCCCCTTAAAATCCAAACCAGACTGAAGGACCTGGTATGCCCCTGGAGGGGGAACCCATGCCAGTTTTTTATTTGAAATTTGGCGTGGAGTTCCCCCTCAAGATTTATACCAAACACAGTGCCTGGTATTGGCGGGGATCAAAGTTGGATCCCTGTTCATTGAAGTCGGACGCGTCTTTGACTTCAAGTTGCAGGGCAAAGTCGGATCCAAAGTAGGACGAATGTGGTGTCGCACCAGTGTAAACCTGGCCTTTGTGGTTGGGAGGATGCAGGATTAAGAGTCTTAAAGTATTAAGTATTATGTACATTGGGCAACCATTGGGCAGTGCCGCCTTTCAGTGCCCATCAGTGTCGCCTATCAGTGCCCATCAGTGCCAACCAGTGCCACCCAGTGCCACCCAGTGCCACCCATGAGTGCCCATCAGTGCCGCCTATCAATGCCCATCAGTGCTGCATATCAGTGCCACCTACTAGTGCCTATCAGTGCCGCATATCAGTGCCCATCATCAGTGCCCGTCAGTGCCCGCTCGTTGGTGCCACCTCATCGGTGCCGCCGTATCAGTGCCTGTCAGTGCCACCTTATCAGTGCCCATCAGTGAAAGAGAAAACTTACTTATTTACAATTTTTTTTAACAGAAACAAAAGCTAAACTTATATTTTTTTCAAAATTTTTCGGTCTTTTTTTATTTGTTTAGCAAAAAATAAAAACCGCAGAGGTGTTCAAATACCACCAAAAGAAAGCTCTATTTGTAGGAACAAAATGATAACAATTTAGTTTGGGTACAGTGTAGCATGACCGCGCAATTGTCATTCAAACTGCGACAGCACTGAAAGCTGAAAATTGGTCTGGGCAGGAAAGTGCCCTGTATTGAAGTGGTTAAAACTTCTTTTTGCATTGATACATGTCCCCTGGGGCAGGACCCGGGTCCCAAACAATTTTTATGGCAATAACTTGCAAATAAGCCTTTAAAATGACCACTTTTGATTTTTCATGTTTGTGTTCCATAGACTTTAACGGTGTTCGCGTGTTTGTCCAAATTTTTTGCCTGTTCGGTTGTTCTGGTGTGAACCGAACCGGGGGGGTGTTTGGCTTATCCTTAATAACCACTAATTATCGGCAAATATAATACAGTAACAATGTAAACAAAAGGTAGAGGACTGTTATCATGGTTAGGTTCATATGACGTAGCGCAGCAGCGCTTTGCGGGCAGTTTTAACCCTTTTTCGGCTGCTAGCAGGGGTTAAAAGCGCCCCGCTAGCGGCCGAATAGCGCTGCCAAAACGACGGTAAAGCACCGCTAAAAATAGCGGCGCTTTACCTCCGATGGCCCCAACGCCCCAGTGTGAAAGCAGCCTAAAGCCTCATACACACAAACGGATTGTTGGGCAACAAAACCGTTGACTTTTGTCAGAAGGGCGTTGGCCAAAGCTTGTCTTACATACACACGGCACACAATTGTTGGCCAACAATTACAAATGTAGTGACGTACTACATGGTTTTTCAGCTGTTTAGCATATTATTCTTATTCTTGATATCACTAGAAAAAAAAAGCCTTTGAAAATTCGTTTGCAATAACTCCATCAGTATCACCAGCAAAGCAGCTTCAATTATCCCATTAAAGAAGAAGAGAATGTGCACTGCATTTCGAGATTTCATAATTTGCCACGCCACGAATGTTAATTCTCCATTACGAACGCTAGTTTACAAGACCGACCGCTTCTAGCTCGTCCTTGCTTCAGAGCATGCATGTTTGTACTTTGGACTTTTGTCCAACGGACTTGTGTACACACGCTCGGAAAATCTGACAACAGACATTTGTCCACGGATAATTTTAAAACCTGCTAGCCAACATTTGTCCGCAGAAAATCCTACAACAATTGTCTGATGGAACGCACAAACGGTCGGATTTTCCGCTACCGGCCGGTCATCACACATTTCCCATCGGAAAATCTGAGGAGAAGATGCTGGCACCAGCAAGTGACTCCTCGCAGAATTTGGACTATTAGAGAGCAGCTAAGTAGAGGGACTCTTCTAAAATTTCCCCCGCCCAGCTCTCCTTTTGGCACTCTTCTTTACATAAACCCCCCCCCCCCAAACACACACACACACTTTCCCAGTTCTCCTTTCTGCACAAACTCCCCCCAACTCTACTCTCTGAACAAATCCCCCCCGCCAACTTTCCCAGGTCTCCTCTCTGCACAAATCCCTCCCCCTCTACATAAATCCCCCCTACACCCTTTCCCGGTTTGCCTCTGTACACAATTCCCCTCCAGCTCTTCTTGCTACAGAAATCCCTCCCCCCTCCAGTTCTCTTTTCTGTACAAATCCCCCTCCGCTCTCCTTTCTGCTAAAATTACCCTTACACAGCTCTCCACTCCGCACAACCTCCACCCCCCCTCATACTTTCCAGGTCTCCTCTCTGCGCAAACTCCCCCCAGCTCTCCTCTCTGCACCCCCCCCCCCCACCCACACACACACACTTTTTCCAGTTCCCCTCTCTGAACAAATTCCCTTTTCCCACTTTCCCAGTTTTTCTCTCTGCACCAATCCCCCCGGGTTGCCTCGCTATACAAATACCCCCCCCTTTCCCAGTTCTCCTCTCTGCACAAATCCCCCCCAGGTCTCCTCGCTACACAATTGCCCCCCTTTTTAGTTATCTTCTCTGCACAAAACTCCCCCCTGCTCTCCTTTCTGCTAAAATTCCCCCCACACTCAGTGCTCCTCTCTGCACTAATTCCCTCCCCCCACAATCCTACCAACACCCCTGGGTCCTACTGTTCTAAGTTATTGCATCCTAAAATCTGGAAAGCCTTCATTCACCTCTGTAGTAAGAGGCATTGTGGAGAAATTCATCTAGTTCACAACAGTGGAAATGTAGCCACTTGACAGTAATCAGTACAGTTGACAGTAATCTCATTTCAGCACAGTAAAATCAATATGATTCTGTAGCAAAGTCTTTAACCTCTTCCAGCCTAATGAGGACCTTCAAGGCCAAAGACAGCTGACATCCTTCAGTATGTAGTGGGTTGTGAGGCATAGTGGGTGCAAAGATGGTGGAAGTCATTGATGCAAAAGAGGTTTTATTTCTTTAACAGTCCTTTTTATATTTTGAAGTGAAAGAGGGTTAGGGCCAGGACACCCTTAAGCAGTTCCAGTTTCAATAGGCAGACACCGAGAATTCAATAGGAATACAGACGTACAGGGAAAGGCCCCAGCAAGGAGCCACTTCTGCACGTGCAGGTTTGCTGTCTCCTATGGCAACAGTATTTAACAGTTCCTAATGCAAAGTTCAACAGTTCTCTCAGCTTCACTAGAACTTCTACTTGTAGTTCTTCAGCCCCTTGAGCTCCTAGTCTCTCACTGGACTCTCTGATTCACTGACTGTGAATCCCATGAGCTCCTCAAGGCTTTGACAGTGCTATCTCCCTCAAGCGTCACCCACGCTCCCTTGCTGGGTCCCTATTTTGGCACTCCAGATACTCCTCAAGCTTTACCCCTGCTAACCTCCTCGGTACCTGGCTTGACACACAAGGCTGCTCTGCAAGCGTCACCTCCGCTGGTTGGATCCCTGACTTGATCACTGCCTGAAGTTTCCTGATTCTCCACCGTGCCCTGTACTTGCTTCAGTTACTCACTGTGGTCCCTGGTAAAGATGGTTGGTCCCTTAGTGGCGACAGCTTCCCTTCTACCTCCGACCACGACAGGTTCTCTGGCTGGCAGAACCGTCACTTTTGGTTGGACTGCAAGTCGCAGTCCCAACCTTGACCTGCCCTTCTGCTTCTAGATAGGTCCTCACACAGCCTGGCAGTCTGACGCCCCCGGGATAGGCCCAATCTCTGGCCTAGCAGCCCGGGGCAGAGGACACACGTCCACCCAGAGAGCAGTCCAGGTGGCACAGAACATAGATCACCTTACTCCACCCAAATATATAGGTTCTCCTAGCAGGCCAAGGGATCCAAGAAAACCTATGCTCATTGGCTGAGATATCCATACTTGCCAACAGTCCCGATTTTCCTGGGACAATCCCGATTTTGGAACCCTCGTCCTGACCGGAGCTCATCCCAATTCATTTCCCAGGATTTTGCTTTTGGGAATGTTTTAGGCAAAAAACGACCGGAGGGCTACAAAAAGATGGCCGCAGCATTTCCCCTTGTGTTCAGTGGAGAGGGCAGAGGCACCCAATCGGCTGCTCTCTTCAGTGTACAGTGGACAATTCTCTTGTACACTGAAGCCTATTGGCTGCACGGCCCTGCCCCTCTCCACTGAACACGCATGAAAGGAATTGTAGATGCTACTGCTGGGGACATGATACACTGTAATGAAGGAGATCGCCGCTGCCTGGGGATGCTTATGTGAGGAGGGCTCTGCTGCCTGGGGACACCACAGATGTGAGGAGGGCTCTGCTGCCTGGGGACATCACAGATGTAAGGAGGGCTCCGCTGCCTGGGGACACCACAAATGTAAGGAGGGCTGTGCTGCCTGGGGACACCAAATGTAAGAAGGGCTCCACTGCCTGGGGACACCAGATGTAAGGAGGGATTCCGCTGCCTGGGGACACCACAGATGTGAGGAGGGCTCTGCTGCCTGGGGACACCAGATGTAAGAAGGGGCTCCGCTGCCTGGGGACACCAGATGAAAGGAGGGACTCCGCTGCCTGGGGACACCAGATGTAAGAAGGGGCTCTGCTGTCTGGGGACACCAGATGTAAGGAGGGACTCCGCTGCCTGGGGACACCAGATGTAAGGAGGAACTCCGCTGCCTGGGGACACCGGATGTAAGGAGGGACTCTGCTGCCTGGGGATACCAGATGTAAGGAGGGGCTCCGCTGCCTGGGGGCACCAGATGTATGGAGGGACTCCACTGCCTGGGGACACCAGATGTAAGGAGGGACTCCGCTGCCTGGGGACACCTGATGTGATGAGGGCTCCACTGCCTGGGGACACCTGATGTGATGAGGGGCTCCGCTGTCTGGGGACACCTGATGTGATGAGGGGCTCCGCTGCTGAGAACACCAGATGTGAGGAGGGACTCCGCTGGGGACACCTGATGTGATGAGGGCTCCGCTGCCTGGGGACACCTGATGTGATGAGGGGCTCCGCTGCTGGGGACACCAGATGTGATGAGGGCTCCGTTGCCTGGGGACACCTGATGTGATGAGGGGCTCCGCTGCTGGGGACACCAGATGTGATGAGGGGCTCCACTGCTGAGAACACCAGATGTGAGGAGGGACTCCACTGGGGACACATGATGTGATGAGGGCTCCGCTGCCTGGGGACACCTGATGAGATGAGGGACTCCGCTACTGGGGACACCAGATGTGATGAGGGGCTCCACTGCTGGGAACACCAGATGTGAGGTGGGACTCCGCTGGGGGCACCTGATGGCATCTGGTGGCAGGCGACGTGGCAAGTGATACGCTCAGGGCTAACACTGATTCTGCATTACGGTGACTTGAACTATTTACTGTCTGGGGATTCCAGATGTAAGGAGGGGCTCCGCTGCCTGGGGGCACCAGATGTAAGGAGGGACTCCGCTGCCTGGGGACACCTGATGTGATAAGGGGTCCACTGCCTGGGGACACCTGATGTGATGAGGGGCTCCGCTGTCTGGGGACACCTGATGTGATGAGGGGCTCCGCTGCTGAGAACACCAGATGTGAGGAGGGACTCCGCTGGGGACACTTGATGTGATGAGGGCTCCGCTGCCTGGGGACACCAGATGTGATGAGGGGCTCCGCTGCTGGGGACACCAGATGTGATGAGGGCTCCGTTGCCTGGGGACACCTGATGTGATGAGGGGCTCCGCTGCTGGGGACACCAGATGTGATGAGGGGCTCCACTGCTGAGAACACCAGATGTGAGGAGGGACTCCGCTGGGGACACATGATGTGATGAGGGCTCCGCTGCCTGGGGACACCTGATGAGATGAGGGACTCCGCTGCTGGGGACACCAGATGTGATGAGGGGCTCCGCTGCTGGGAACACCAGATGTGAGGTGGGACTCCGCTGGGGGCACCTGATGGCATCTGGTGGCAGGCGACGTGGAAAGTGATACGCTCAGGGCTAACACTGATTCTGCATTACGGTGAACTATTTAATTTTATATTTCAGTGTAATAAGAGAAATAATGCGCTTCAATCATCCTGACACCATAACAACCATGTTGCCGGGATGTTTGAAGCGCTAACACCAGGTGTTTGGAGTATCTTTATCTGCTGATTTGTTAAACTCTGGAATACACATTTCTATTGTGGTGTAGGATCTGCGCCTGCTATCCCTCCATCCCTCTTTCCTTCCTTCTCTCTCCTTCCCTCCTTCTTTCCTTCTTTCCTTCTTTCTCTCTCCCTCCCTCTCTCTTTTCCCCTTTCTTTCTCCATCTCTCATTCATCTCAGACTCTAACCAAACCCCCATATGAACCACGCCCATACAAGCCACACCCACTATTTCACATAAACCACACCCATTTTTTGGCGCGGCGCACACCAAATTTTTCTTTTTTGCTATGTCACACCTACAAACACATGCCCCCTAATTATAATAAGACTCCGTCTACAGCCAAAAGAGTGTCAGTATAATTTTTTTTACAGTGTTGGCAACTATGGATATTACATATACCCATGGAGCTTGAAATGTCCTTCTCACATCTAATGCCACCAAGTGCCCAGCCACCTAGTGGCAGAAGAGAAAAGTACAACCAGGCCAAACTTAGGGAGAAATCAATGGATCTCTAACAACTATTAGTAGCTACTCCTGACAAGGAATTTGGTGAGAAGCTCCCTGACTAAACCACAGGGTGCTACAATTCTATTAAAATAACTGTCAACAAATAGTAAAAGAGATTTTAGTGCCAGTATAGTGCTGGTCTAAGTGTTAAACAGTTCATACTGTTTATAGAACTTTTTTTTTCATATTTCAGACAAAGTACAGGATAGTTTTAAATAAAACTACATTTTGTCCTCTTCTTTCTTTTTCAAAGGTGCGATGTGAATATTGTTTTGCACAGAGATATTCTGTGCCTACTTGTTATTGAGAACAGAGCTCTTTAGGGATTCCATGGACTCAAATGTGTGATTTACTAAAACTCCTGCCAGACATGTTCCACCTGCTCTACTTGAATCCCTCTAGATTATGTATTTGCTTAGAAAAGGCTTTGAGCACCACTTGTATTCTTTAATGATGACCAGTGATGGTTTATTTTTACCTTTAATAAAACACCACAGCTGCATATACTGCAACAGCTAACATAAATTATCATTGTAATATACAGGTATATGCTACCATATATGTAATATTAATTCAACTGTGATGGGGTGGGGGAAATAATAAATATCTGAATAATGTCAGAAAAATATGTATCGCAAGTTTTGTAAAATATATTGTGTGCAAATGATTAAGGCTTTTTTTTTGCATATATATATATATATATATATATATATATATATATATATATAGGCCAGTATGGTGGCCTGAATTTATGGGAGGAGCCCGGGAGGTATTTAATCAGCCCACTCGCCTGTGGTCTTTGTCGGTTTCCTGTGTGCGATACGTTACGTCACTCGGCCGACTCTTCCAACTCGTTGGCGTTCATAAGTTGCATGTTCGAAACCTTCCAAGGCTTTCGGTTCCCGTTCGCAGTTTTTCGTATGACGTGTCTGGCTCGGCTGTCGCAGGTAGGGTTTCGTATAACATTTCATTTCATGCATCATCATTTGCTAGACATCTGGTGTTGCCCAAACCCCGATATGGAACTTGCGAGTCATTCGTTTAAGAAACCCTGCACGTAGCCTTAGTACTTAGCCACCGATTCGTGCCTCTATCATGCCTAAACATTTCACTCATTTTACGTACCTTACTCTGATTCGAATCTAGTCGCATCCACATGGCACCGGTTCGTTCAGGCGTGTCTCAGTTGTTTTTTGCCTCATGTTCATACCACGATTCATTGTCAGTCGCAATCGCGGCATATCGATTTGTGCCTCTGTCATGGCTAATCATTTCACTCATTTCACTGTCACATACCACACTCCGATTCGAATCTAGTCGCATCTGTGATGCACCGATTCGTTCCGGCATGCCCCAGATATTTTTTGGTCTCATTTCAGTACATGCTTCAGAGTCTGGTTTGTTGTTAGTCGCAGTTTGCGGCTCACCTCTGTCATGGCAAATCATTTTACTGTCACGTATCACGTTCCAATTAGAATCCAGTCGCATCCGTGATGCACCGATTCGTTCCGGCGTGCCCCAGTTATTTTTTGGCCTCATTTCGTGCCTCTGCATTGGCAAATCATTCATTCATTTCACTGTCACGTAACACGCTCTGATTCAAATCCAGTCGCATCCGTGATGCACCAATTCGTTCCGGCATGCCCCAGTTGTTTGGCTTCATTTCAGTACATGCTTCAGAGTCCGGTTCGTTGTCAGTCGCAGCCGCGGCACAATCGACTCGTGCCTCTGTCATGGCAAATCATTTCACTCATTTCACTGTCACGTACCGCTCTCCGATTCAAATCCAGTAGCATCCGATATGCACTAATTCGTCCCGGCACGCCCCAGTTGTCTTGCGTTCATTTCATTCTGTGCTCCACAGTCCGACTCATTGTTTGTCGCAGTCGCGGCATACCAATTCGTGCCTATATCATAGCAAAACTTTTCACTCATTTCATTTAACACACCTGTCGCTTTGAGTCGAATCCACTCAAACCAACAATGCATCGATTTGCACTCATAATTTCAGCCTTACAGGTATAGTTTGCATGTTGCCTATCATTCCCCCTAGGTCCGGAAGTCACTTCATATCGAGTCCTTCGTGCATTCTCTATTTTTTTAAACACGGCTCCACGGATATTCGACCTCTGACGCCTCTACGACACAAATAAAAAAAAACAACACACCCCGTCTTCCTTCGAAGTTCAGTCACAGTCTCAATTCATTCGTTAAAACCTTCGCCTCACTGCTACTTCCCTTTATAGTCGCACAGTCCGATTCGTGTTGGTTTAATTTCATGCACTTTACAACCGATTCGTGTCAGGATTCATTGCATGCAATTTACGAGTCGTTCGTATCGGTTTCATTTCATACACGATACGGCCCGATTCGGATCTGGTCGCGTTGGCGACACAACGATTCGTATCGGATCCATTTCATACTCTCTACAGTCCGATTTATATTGGATTAATTTCATACACTCTACAACCGGTTCGTATCAGATTCATTTCATACAACCACTTCGTATCGGATTCATTTCATACACTTGACAACCCTTTCGTATCGGTTTAATTTCATACACTCTACAACAATTCGTCTCGGATCCATTTCATACCCATCACAGTCCGATTAGAATCCAGTCGCGCCGGTGGCACGATTCGTATCAGATTTATTTTCTTACACTCTTGAGCACAGGTACAACCGGTTATGCCGTGTACACACGAGCGGACTTTTCGACTGGACTGGTCCGACGGACCGAGTCCGGCGGACAATTCGACTGTGTGTGGGCTTCATCGGACCTGCAGCTGACTTTTTCGGTCGAAAATCTGACGGACTTTAGATTTGGAACATGTTTCAAATCTTTATGTCGGAACTCCGCCGGACCCAGTTCCTATCGAAAAGTCCGCTTATCTGTATGCTAGTCCAACAGACGAAAACCGACGCTAGGGCAACTATTGGCTACTGGTTATCAACTTCCTTATTTTAGTCCGGTCGTATGTCATCACGTATGAATCCGTCGGACTTTGGTGTGATCGTGTGTAGGCAAGTTCGTTTGTTCGGAAAGTCCGTCGGAAGTCCGCCGAAAGTCCTTTGGATAGACCGTCAGACCAGTCCGGACGAAAAGTCCGCTCGTGTCTACGCGGCATTAGAGTCACAATTCATTCATACACATTCAATTTTTCTGCTATCCTTGTTTTTGCCTATCAGTAGGTTACTTTCTTGCAATCGTTGCAAGCACACCTCCAGCAGCACAAACATCTTTCAATCGTTGCAAGCACATGCAGTAACACAAACTTCTCACAGTCACTACAAACACATCTGAAGTGACTTGGACTCCCTTACAATCGTTGCAAGCACACATGCAATCACAACTTCTTGCAATCGTTGCAAGCACGCATCCAAGCATAAATCCTTGCAATCGTTGCAAGCACACATCCAAGCATAACTTCTTGCAATCCTTGCAAGCACGCATCCAGTCACAACTTCTTGCAGTCTTTGCAAGCACGCATCCAAGCATAACTCCTTGCAATCGTTGCAAGCACACATTCAAGCACAACTCTAGCAGTCTTTGCAAGCCCATGCAGTAATACGAACTTCTCACAGTCACTACAAACACATCTCCAGTGACAAACTCCCTTGCAGTCGTTGCAAGCATACACTTAAGCACCACACTTGTGATCGTTGCAAGGCACGCATCTTAGCATAACTTCTTGCAATCGTTGCAGGCACATTCCCCGTGGCACACAATCAGTCACAGATCATTTTTTAGTGGCACTTAATCGCCCACTTGTCTCCAGTGGCATTTTCATACGAGCCACTCACCGTTTTCTGTCTGTCATTTCTCCCTTAGGTCAGTTGAGTTCAGGTTCCATCCTGCACCAGGTATCATTTTGCCAAACGCAGCTGGCTCTTTCTCTTAACAATATCAGGCTATACCTAGCCGACAGGACCCCAGAGAGCCGTCTGTGTTTACGGCCCATACAGAAAGATCCCTTCTACGTGGCATCCAGAAGCATCAGCCCATAGCCAACGGCAAACGCTTGCCCATCACAAGTGCCATCTTTAGGGACACGTCAAAAATCCTCGCACGTTCCCCAGTCTAGTCATCCAAGCGGCTATCTACCTGGCCCTCTACGGTTTTCTACGGCCTAGCGAATTCACCTTTAGTGGCACTGGCAGCCAGGTACTATATAGACACCTGACTCGCTTTTAAAACCATTACATCCTTAAGCTTGCGGTCTCCAAAACTCAACAATCCGGACCCGAGGTCTACATTAACTTCTTTCAAACGAACAACTCCATGCAGGCCAGCCTCCCCCTTGACAAGCTGTCCAGGCAGTTCTCCAAGACTTCACCCATACACGGGGGAGTGCTAAGAAGCAGCTTCAGTCTCTCTTGGGAATGCTCAATTTTGCAATATGGATCATTCCTCAGGGTGGATCTTTTGTGTCACGCCTCCCGGTCTTCCTCTCCCAGACACAGGACCCCGATCAGATCCTTAATTTAGACACTGCGGCAGTAGCGGAACTATCAATGTGGGAGGGTTCCATACTACGTGGAACTGTATATCAATGTTTATACCATCAATATCGCCCCTATCACCCCTATCACCCCTGGTAGTGACAGATGCCGCAGCCTCCACAGGCCTCGCTGCAATTTTTGGCCACCATTGGTTTACAGGACTATGGCCTCCAGAGATACTCCTAAAGCCCGGGTTTACCTGGACTTCCTCCCTCTTCGAGCTATACCCGGTCGTGGCAGCCACTCAACTCTGGGGTCATATCTGGACAGGACAAACCGTGGCTTTCACCACCGATAACCAGGCCACGGCCGATCTTATTAATAAAGGCAGGCCCAAGTCGCTCTCTATCATGTCCTTCCTACACAAGCTGGTACAATTATCTCTACAGCACCAGTTTAATGTCCACTGTACAGTAGGTGACCGCGATATTGTGTCAATCTCGCCGCTGTTATCGGCGAGATTTGACACCTGCGAGCCCCGTCGCAGGAGCCAGTGCCGAGCTGGCTCACTGATCGGAAAAGGAAAACTTTTTTTCCTTTCACGATGAGCAACAGGCAGTGCTGACAGGTGTCTGGTATGAATCATGAGGGGGAACGCCGCGCCAAATTTTAAATGAGAAAACCAGCATGGGTTCCCCCCCAGGGGCATACCAGGCTCTTAGGTCTGGTATGGATTTTAAGGGGAACCCCCTACGCTGAAAAATCAGCATGGAGGTCTCCCAAAAAATCCATACCAGACCCTTATCCGAGCACGCAGACCTGGCCAGTCAGGAAAGGGGGTGGGGATTAGCGAGAGCCCCCCCTCCAGAGCCGTACCAGGCCACATGCCCTCAACATGGGGGGGTGGGCGCTTTGGGGCAGGGGGCGCCCTGCGGGCCCCCCATCCCAAAGCACCTTGTCCCCATGTTGATGAGGACAAGGGCCTCTTCCCGACAACCCTGGCTGTTGGTTGTCGGGGTCTGTGGGCGGAGGGCTTATCGGAATCCGGGAGCCTCCTTTAATAAGGGGGCCCCCAGATCCCAGCCCCCCACCCTATGTGAATGAGTATGGGGTACATGGTACCCCTACCCATTCACCTGGGGAAAAAAATGTCAATAAAAAAACACACTACACAGGTTTTAAAAGTAATTTATTAGGCAGCTCCGGGGGGGCTTCTTTCGACTTTGGGGGTCTTCTTCCAACTTCTACGCTCTCTCCGGCCTCTTCTCCGTTGTTCCGCCTCTTCTCCCGGTGTTCGGCCTCCTCTCCCGGTGTTCGGTCTCTTCTCCCGGGCCACTCCGCTATCTTCTTCCAGCTCTTTTGCTAGTGGGGGACTGGTCTTCTGCGCTGTCTTGTCCCGTCTTGTCCCCTCTTACCCTCTTCTCTTCTTCTGTTCTTCTCTTCTTCTGATGTTGACACGACGCTGTCCCCCGCTGTTATGCTGTGTGAGCGGTGCAAAGCCAGTTATATAGGCGGTGACCCCGCCCCCTTGTGACATCACAGTCCCAGCATGCGCAGGGACTCTGGCGTCATAAGGGGGCGTGGTCACCAGGTGAAATCACCCGGTAACCACGCCCCATGCCTATATAAGTGATCGCGCACCGCTCACACAGGATAACAGCAGGAGACAGTGTCATGTCAACATCAGAAGAAGAGAAGAAGAGAAGAGGGGACAAGACGGGACAAGACAGCGCAGAAGACTGGGCCCCCGCTAGCAAAAGAGCTGGAAGAAGATAGTGGAGGGGCCCGGGAGAAGAGGCCGAACACCGGGAAAAGAGGCCGAACACTGGGAGAAGAGGCCGAACAACGGAGAAGAGGCCAGAGAGAGCTGAGAAGTCGGAAGAAGACCCCCCGAAGTTGGAAGAAGACCCCCGGAGCTGCCTAATAAATTACTTTTAAAACCTGCAAGCAATAGGGGGAAAAGCAAACTTAGGACTTTAAATGGGACGCAAGGGAAAGTTTGCGCCCCCATCCTTAATATCATGAAAAAGAGGGGGGGAGGTTGGGACTTTAAATGAGGTGCACATGATATAGCCCAATCACACTCACAGAGGTGCAAACATATGTATGTTTGTTAAGGACCAATGATCAACATGGCATAAAAATGCATTGCATACATTAGACATAAAATAATCGCATATAGACAATAAATCTATGTATATACAACCATGGGACATGGGTAGGTACAATTATGCATCTTAATCCCCCAAGCAAGATAAAAGTCATGTGAAGTAAAAAACATCTGAAAATTGGTCAATGTGTGTTTGATGCATCAAAGGTAGGCCCGACGCTGCGTTTCATGGACTTCAATCCACTCTTCAGGAGCTAGATGCATCTAAATTCTATAAAAAAGGTATGAAAAGCAATATAGTTTCATGGGTCTAACAAAATCAGCAGAAAAGGGGGAAATTTGGGCATAATGGCCCATGCCAAAAAGGTTACTCACATGATAGCCAAAACTGGGACCGTGCGACAAAACAAAGCCAGGGATAAGCCATGGAGCCTGGCCCGGGAGCTGAGAGGGGGACCTCAACGAGGAACACTGGACCGCACACACCAACACCCTGCAATGGAGGGGACTTCTATAATGTAGGAAATATATAAAATGTATCTATGATGATACAAGTAACAAAAAACGAGATGATATAAGCTGCAGTTTTGGCTATCATGTGAGTAACCTTTTTGGCATGGCCCATTATGCCCAAATTTCCCCCTTTTCTGCTGATTTTGTTAGACCCATGAAACTATATTGCTTTTGCATACATTTTTTATAGAATTTAGATGTATGTTGCTCATATCCGTATCGGCCATAGGTCTTCAACCATAAATTTCCCGCTAAGTTGACTCAGGGGACCCACCCTGCTTCTTCTTTGATGGAGTAGTCACCTACATGTCGTTTTGGAGTCACCAGGGCCGTCTTTAACGCAGGGCAAAAGGGGCAGCTGCCCTGGGCACTGTCATCACTGTGGGGCCCAAAGCATCTGCCACTTAAGCCCTGCGCTGCCTGCAGTTTTCCCGGAGTAGCGGGTGAAGCCGATCCCCCCTCCCCTGCTGTCCCAATCGGCGAACACAATATGACAAGAGAGTGGGACAGCTGTGGGCTTCGTGGGCTTGAGCTCGCTCATCCCGCTTCTCCCTCTGTCAGGAGCTGCGGACCAGAGTGGCAGGGAATGACAGAGCGGCGCTCTGTTTTCCTCCCGCCCCAAATCCCCGCCTGACAGACCTGTGTAGCACAAAGCTGAGTGAAGTGTTCTGGCTGTGTGCTACGGGTCTGATAGGCGAGGACTGTGTTGCACCGCCATGTCATCAGGTGAGAAAGATTACCGTGGAGAGAAGGGGAAGGGGATTCACATATGTAGAGAATTGGGGGGTACAGAGGTGTGGTGGAGGAGGGGGGTACAGAGGTGAACTTGGATGTGGGGTACAGAGGAGTGGTGGAGGAGGGGGGTACAGAGGTGAACGTGGATTGGGACAGAGGTGGTGAAGGGGGGGTACAGAGGTGGACAGAAGGATACAGCGGTGGATGGGGGGTACAGGGGTGAACGTAGATGGGGGATACAGGGGTGAACATGGGGGGTGCAAAGGTGGACATGGGGGGTACAAAGGTGGAAGGGGGGGCACAGAGGTGGACGGAAGGATACAGAGGTGGATGGGGGGTACAGGGGTGAACGTAGATGGGGGATACAGGGGTGGACATGGGGGGTGCAAAGGTGGTAGGGGGGGTACAGAGGTACAGAGGTGGACAGAAGGATAAAGAGTTGAACGTGGATGGGAGGGGGGTACAGAGGTGGACATGGAGGGGTACAGAGGTCAACGGAGATAAAGAGGTGAACGTGGATGGGGGGGATACAGAGGTGGACGGGGGGGTACAGAGGTGGATGGAAGGATACAGAGGTGAACATGGATGGAGGGGTACAGAGGTGGACGGGGGGTACAGAGGTGGATGGAATGATACAGAGAAGGATACAGAGGTGAATGTGGATGTGGGGGTACAGAGGTGGATGGGGGGGTACAGAGGTGGAAAAGGGATACAGAGGTGAACGTGGATGGGGGGGGTACAAGAGGTGGACGGGGGGGTACAGAGGTGGACCGAAGGATACAGAGGTGAACGTGGATGGGGGTACAGAGGTGGACGGGGGATAGAGAAGTGAGCTGTGGATAGAGGGGTACAGATGTGAGCTGTGGATAGGGGGGATACAGAGGTGAACGTGGATGGGGGGATACAGAGGTGGACGGGGGGTACAGAGATGGACAGGGGATACAGAAGGGAATGTGGATGGGGGGTACAGAGGTGGACGGGGGGATAGAGAAGTGAGCTGTGGATAGAGGGGTATAGAGGTGAGCTGTAGATGGGGGATACAGAGGTGAACGTGGACGGGAGAAACAGAGGTGAACTGTGGATGGGGGGTGGTACAGAGGTAGACAGGGGACACGGAAGTGAGCTGTGGACGTAGGGGTACAGACGTGAACTGTGGCTGGAGGGCGGTACAGAGGTGAGCTGTGGATGGAGGATGGTACAGAGGTGAGCTGTGGATGGAGGGGGTACGGAGGTGAGCTGTGAATGGAGGGGAATACAGAGGTGAGTAGTGACTGGAGGGGGGTACAGAGGTGAACTGTGGATGGAGGGGGGTACAGAGGTGAACTGTGGATAGAGGGGGGGTACAGAGATGAACTGTGGATGGAGGGGGGTACAGAGGTGAGCTGTGGATGGAGGGGGGTACAGCGGTGAGCTGTAGATGGAGGGGGGTACAGAGGTGAACTGTGGATGGAGGGGGGTACAGAGGTGAGTTGTGGATGGAGGGGGGTACAGAGGTGAACTGTGGATGGAGGGGGCTACAGAGGTGAGCTGTGGATGGAGGGGGATACAGAGGTGAGCTGTGGATGGAGGGGGATACAGAGGTGAGCTGTGGATGGAGGGGGGTACAGAGGTGAGCTGTGGATGGAGGGGGATACAGAGGTGAGCTGTGGATAGGGGGGGTACAGAGGTGAGCTGTGAATAGGGGGGGTACAGAGGTGAGCTGTGAATAAGGGGGGTACAGAGGTGAGCTGTGAATAGGCTGGGTACAGAGGTGAGCTGTGAATAGGGGGGGTACAGAGGTGAGCTGTGGATGGAGGGGGTACAGTGGTGAGCTGTGAACGTGGATGGGGGTACAGAGGTGGACGGGGGATAGAGAAGTGAGCTGTGGATAGAGGGGTACAGATGTGAGCTGTGGATAGGGGGGATACAGAGGTGAACGTGGATGGGGGGATACAGAGGTGGACGGGGGGTACAGAGATGGACAGGGGATACAGAAGGGAATGTGGATGGGGGGTACAGAGGTGGACGGGGGGATAGAGAAGTGAGCTGTGGATAGAGGGGTATAGAGGTGAGCTGTAGATGGGGGATACAGAGGTGAACGTGGACGGGAGAAACAGAGGTGAACTGTGGATGGGGGGTGGTACAGAGGTAGACAGGGGACACGGAAGTGAGCTGTGGACGGAGGGGTACAGACGTGAACTGTGGCTGGAGGGCGGTACAGAGGTGAGCTGTGGATGGAGGATGGTACAGAGGTGAGCTGTGGATGGAGGGGGTACAGAGGTGAGCTGTGAATGGAGGGGAATACAGAGGTGAGCAGTGACTGGAGGGGGGTACAGAGGTGAACTGTGGATGGAGGGGGGTACAGAGGTGAACTGTGGATAGAGGGGGGGTACAGAGATGAACTGTGGATGGAGGGGGGTACAGAGGTGAGCTGTAGATGGAGGGGGGTACAGCGGTGAGCTGTAGATGGAGGGGGGTACAGAGGTGAACTGTGGATGGAGGGGGGTACAGAGGTGAGCTGTGGATGGAGGGGGGTACAGAGGTGAACTGTGGATGGAGGGGGCTACAGAGGTGAGCTGTGGATGGAGGGGGATACAGAGGTGAGCTGTGGATGGAGGGGGATACAGAGGTGAGCTGTGGATGGAGGGGGGTACAGAGGTGAACTGTGGATGGAGGGGGCTACAGAGGTGAGCTGTGGATGGAGGGGGATACAGAGGTGAGCTGTGAATAGGGGGGGTACAGAGGTGAGCTGTGAATAGGGGGGGTACAGAGGTGAGCTGTGAATAGGGGGGGTACAGAGGTGAGCTGTGAATAGGGGGGGTACAGTGGTGAGCTGTGAATGAGGGTGCAGTGGTAAGCAAAGTGGTGTGCAGAGGTGGGGGAGTGGGGGAGAATATGCAAGTACTGCCCATTGTGCTGATTTTTTTCTGTGCCCTGCATGATACAAACCCCTCACAGTACACACTCCCAATCCCTTTGTGCCATCCTGGACTCCTTTATCTCCCCCTTCCCCCCATCATCCTGAACTCCCCTATCCCCCCCTGCATCATATTTCCGCCTGAGGCATGTTGCCTGGAATAAAGAATGTTCAGTCCAAAAGCATTTTCATCGCTTTACTGCAAACTGTTAGGCAATCACACTGGCACAATGACATTTCTCCTTCTTCACAGAACAACAGTCCTTAATATGACTTCCGGACAGTAGTTTTTAGTGCAGAACACCTGATCTAGTCATAGCATTGTTGCAGCTATATTCCCAGGTGTTATCAAACACTTCCCTCCGATGATTCACATATGGTGTGTTCTTTTCTCACAGACAGGGTTCTCCTCACTTTCCAAGGCCATCCTAAACCAAACCAAAGGACCTGCTAGACGAAAGTCAGAAGTGGCAAGGTTTCTCCAAATCCCCCATATGTCACTGGTCACCCTGGCAGAGGGCTGTCTCTGTCCTCAATGCACAAAGCTACATCATGCTGGTCAGGCGTGTCCTGTTATCTTACCCAAACTTTCCCAGGCCTCACCCACAGCTGGTATATGAAGGGCATAAACTTTCTACCACAGGGCTTACTAAAAGTCATTGGGACAAATGTACTAAAACTGGAGCAGACAGAATTTGAAGAAGCCGTGCATACAGTGGCTGTGCGTCCATAAGGGCGCACAGGCACCGCCCCCTCTCTCATGCCACCCCCTCTAGCACCAATAGATAGATTCATGCATTGCATGAATCTGTCTATCTATGGTCGCCGCTGTCACCCCCTATTCAGGAGGGTTTGAAGCACCTGCTTAGAGCCATAGGCTCTAATAGGCGTCAAAAAAGATGACCTGCAAGCGCCATGCTGGGTGCTCGCAGGTCACTCAGCTGTGTTAGAAAAGCGAATGAATATTCACTTTCCTAACACTAAACCACCTCTCCGCCAATCAGGTGCTAAGATCTGGTACCCGTCACCCGTCACGCTGAAACGACAAGTGCTGTGATTCGACGCCCAGGCGTCCAATCACAGCAGAAGACGGGAAGGGAGGACGAGAGAAGACATCGAGGAGCATCGAGGAGCTGTCCCACCGCCACAGAGACAGGGTAAGTGCAGACAGCGGGCGGGGGGCACACTGGCAGCATTAAATGAGCATTTGATATGGCACAGTGGCTGCGTTTGATGGGGCACAGTGGGAGCATTTGATATGGCACAGTGGCAGTATTTGATGGGCACAGTGGCAGCATTTGATATGGCACAGTGGCTGCGTTTGATGGGCACAGTGGCTGCGTTTGATGGGCACAGTAGCTGCAATTGATGGGAACAGTGGCGGCGTTTGATGGCACAGTGGCAGCGTTTGATGGTACAGTGGCCGCATTTGATGGGCACAATGGCTGCGTTTGATGGTACAGTGGCAGCAATTGATGGGCACAGTGGCTGCGTTTGATGGCACAGTAGCGGCAATTAATGGGCACAGTGGCTGCGTTTGACGGCACAGTGGCCACAGTGGCTGTGATTGATTGTACAGTGAGGCTGCAAATGTTTTTTTTTTTCAGAATTTTTCATTTTCTTTGCGCCCACCAACCCCCCCCCCCCCAAAAAAAAAAGATGTTTTAGCTTCAGCAGCCACTACGTGCATAGTAACCAATATGCTTCCAGTAGATGAAGCCACAGTTGGTACATCGGAAGTCAGACACAGAATACACTTAATAGTAAGGAAACAGGAGCCCAAAGAACTGTGAAGTTGTTCAGGCAATGAGGGCTGCACCAAGCATGTGTATATATAGGGAAGCAAACTGGGATTCCTCCCACTCGTTTAGTGCCAGGCTTGACTTGAGAGGAAACTTCTGATAAAAAAAGGTTCACCAAACGGAGGGCAGAAACATCAGTAGAAGGAATCCAACACCTTTCCTCAGCACCATATCCCCTTCAGCCTATTAGATATAAAAGCTTCCCACTGGAGTAATGTATTTGGAATCCAAGATTTGCTTGGTTTCATACTAATCTGTGCTATTGACTGTTGGAGTGTTGGAAAAAGATGATGAAAAGGGTGGGAAAGCCTATTGATAATGTAAAGTCTCAGGAGGGAAACATGGTAATCCTTAAATGTGAAGGGAGACGGAGCTTGAAAGAGACAGGATTAACCTGGCAGAGGATAGTAAAGAGACCAATGAAATGAGGCGCAGATTTCATAGAGTGTATTTGGAAACAGATATTCTTAATAGAAAGCCAAACCTTGTCGCCAAGTAGGAATTTGAGACTCGCGTGGCGATGACAATCTGCCAGATGTAAATTCTTGGAAACATCTGCCCAGATATAATTGAAGGATTGTTGCATCATCTCTGCAGCCATGGGCACCGCAGAACAGATGGGAATGAGAAATGGTACAGAACGATGACAACCATACACCGTGAAAAAGGGAGACTCACTGGTGCTGGCATTTGTGTGGTTATTGAGGGCAAACTCTGCCCAGGGTAGAAGGTCTACCCAATCATCCTGATGGGCAAATATAAAGACATGAAGATACCGTTCAATATTGCGGTTCACCATTTCAGTTTTCCTATTTGAGTGTGATTGAAATGCTGGACAGGTCCAACTCGATTCCAAAGGCTGTGACAAGAGCACTCCAGAAGCGAGCTGTAATTTGAACTCCTCTATCAGAGACGATGTGTGAGGGCATACCATGAACATGAAAGATTTCCTTAATGAAGATGGAGGCCAGAGTGACAACAAAAGGTAGTACCAGATGTGATGTTAAGTTACACATTTTAGAAAACCTGTCCACAACTACTTAGATAATGGTGGAGACTGCTGAGGGGGTAGTACAGAGATAAAGTCCATGTAGATGCAATGCCACTGTTCATCTGGAATAGGTACAGGTAAAAGGAGACCTGCTGGAGCAGACGTGGAGGACTAATGCCCCGTACACACGGTCAGACATTGATCGGACATTCCGACAACAAAATCCATAGATTTTTTCCAACGGATGTTGGCTCAAACTTGTTTTGCATACACACGGTCGCACAAGAACATGGTCACATACACCACGTACGGCGAGACTATAAAAGGGCAGTTCAGAACCAAGCGCGGCACCCTTTGGGCTCCTTTTGCTAATCTCATGTTAGTAAAAGTTTGGTGAGAGACGATTCGCGCTTTTTCAGACTCAAAGTTTTCAGATCATTTTCTGCTGTTCAGTTTGTGCTTGTGGGTTTGTATCTGGCCTTCAGTGCGTGCAGCGAGTTACGCGTGACTCTGTCATTGTGTTCTTGTTCGTTCGTTACTGTTTTTCAGGTCGCTCTTCACAGGCTTTGCTGTTCTATAGTGCGTTCTGTTACTTCGTTCTGAGCAGCCGACCGTTTTCTAGCAATGTTGCATATACGTACTCCTCGTAGAGTTCGTGCTGTGTGGGGGCTTGGTGTTGGGGTCCTTACCTTGACACAAGTCCAGTCCATGAACAGGGTGGGGAGGAGTTCATATACCAAGAATTGGTTGCTCCAGCGTGACCAGTTCTGTCATATGCCTTTGCTCCATGAGATCCGTGAGAATAATCCTGATGATTTCAGGAACTTTCTCAGGATGACGGACCCCGTATTTCACCGTTTGTTGGTTTTGCTGACCCCTTATATCAGCAGGCAGGATACCTGCATGAGGCAAGCCATCACTCCAGAGCAGAGGCTAGTCACCACCCTGCAGTACTTGGCGACGGGGAGAAGTCTGCAGGACTTGGAGTTCTCGACAGGCATCTCCTCCCAGGCTCTGGGGATCATTATCCCAGTGACCTGTTCTGCCATCATCTAGGTCCTGCAGAAGGATTATATTAAGGTAAGATTAATCCTTAAATATCACATTTTATTGTATAGAATGTTTGCTAATATATTGTATTTCTTTCCTCATTGCCTAATTACCATGATTGTAATATGCTGTGAATGTCCCCTTTGTCCTCATGCATGCTGGAATTTTAGTTTTTTTTTGTCCTTCATACATATTTGCCTTCACTTACCTCCCCAGCATGCTCTCCTGGCCCTATATTCACCTTGAATAGTCAATTAACAATGTATTTTGTCAGCTCCATAGTAGTGCTTTACCCGAAAAAACCCCTAAAATGTAGAAATTTGTGATGTGTGTTTGAAATTCTGGCAGAGTTCCAGAGGCTTTTTTTTGTGTCCCAAAATCATTTGGAACCCTCCCCCCCCCAACTGCTAACTCAGCTGATACCAATCTTCTATCTGCTGACTTTGGCAAACCCATACACACTATACCCACCTCTTTAGTGGTCATATTTATGGATGAATTCCCCAAAGGATGTAGTGCAAGGGCCTGCCTGAATACTTACAAATGGTACTGTTATAAGTTTTTGTATCCTATTATTATCTTGATAGGTAATAGCAGAATGTAAAAATGTGCTTCCATTTGTACAGTGTGTATTTTTAGCTTTGTATTATGACACTTCTTACCTGTCCAGTGGGCTGCCAATAGTGTAAAGTAAGGAGGGGCTGGCCAAAGTAATACACATTATTTAGGCATTCATCTCTCAATGAAGTGGAGAGGGTTACCTGTCACAAACATATCCCCCCCCATAAAATTTAGCAAATGGCCCATGAGAGGGGGGGGGATCTGATAGGTGGACCTTATACCTTTGTCTTTAAATACTCCCTAAAATAACTTTTATACTGATGTTGGCCAAGAATGTTTGTGTCTAATCTGCTTTCCATGTTTATGTGCAATATGATTAATTTTCTTTTCTTGTTTGACTCCACAGTTTCCTTCCACGCCACAGGAATGGCAGACTGTGGCCTCCCACTTTGCCCAATGGTGGGACTTTCCTAACTGCGGAGGGGCAATTGATGGGAAACACGTCCACATCGTCGCACCACCCAACTCGGGGTCATACTATTACAACTACAAGGGGTTCAATAGTATTGTGATGTTGGCGGTGGTGTCGGCTACTTATGAGTTCCTGTATGTGGAAGTGGGGAAGAATGGCCAGATGTCCGATGGTGGAGTCATCACCCAGACAGAGTTCTACAGGCATCTCCAGAATGGCAGCTTGGACTTGCCACCTCCAGAAGACAGTGTGGAAGAACTCCCATTTATCTTTGTTGCGGATGAAGCGTTTGCGCTGGGGGACCATCTTATGCGGCCATTCCCTATGAGGACCCTCACCCCAGACCAGAGGGTTTTCAATTACCGGCTGGCCAGAGCCAGAAGAGTGGTGGAGAACACATTTGGAACCATGACCAGCCGGTTCCCCCTATTTCTTACACCCATACACATGGCGGAGTATAAACTGAATCATATCATCCTGGCGTGCTGTGTTCTCCACAACTTTTTAAGGCAAAATTCTGCCAACTATGCTGCCTCAGTTGGGCCTGAAGCAACCCTGACGGCGCTTGAGGCTGGCCGTCCTGGCTCCCCCCCCGAGCGTCTAAGATACCTTGAATACTTTGCGGGTAGGGGGGCCATCAATATGCCAGACAATGTATGATACATTTTTCAAATTAAAAAAGCATTTTAACTACTAAAAACTTTGGTGACATTTACTGCTTGTGTTTCTTTTAGCTGACCCTGACAGAAATGTGGGGAGGCCTGAAAATGTCGTGATTGTGTAACATAAAAAAGCACTGTTGGGTGTTATTTACTAAAGGAAAATACACTTTGCACTACAAGTGCACTTGAGACTGCACTGAAACTGCACTTGTAGTGCAAAGTGGATTTGCCCTTAGGAAATAACCACCATTGTTACTGAAAACCACAATTTTACCACCACAAAATTTAAGGAGCATTGAAACAATAATCCACACATTCTTGAGTATCAATCTTTTTAATACCAGCACAATTACTTGTGCATTTATAAAAGGTTTTTAAAACAAACCAACATGTTTGTTGTATAACAATTTTTTGGGTCACATTAATAAAAGTAGAAATGTCCATTTAAGGTAAAACAGGCATGTTTCAAACCAACAAGAAATACACAAATCTGGAACTTACAAAGTTCAACTTTTGTAGAAATTGAAGGCAATATCAGACATGAGTATTTATAAACTGTGTTTGATATTGCGTTCAGATGGGGTGAAGTCACCCCTGGAAAAGCCAAATTTTGAAGATGCACACAAATTGCAGAATGGCAACAAGTGCTAGCTGCCATCACGGGGGATCAATGGACATGTTTTGGGGGTGCAACCCCTTCCTCTCAGCTACTTTATTATTGAGGAAGGGGTTGCACCCCCAAAACGCCTACATTGATCTCCCGTGATGGCAGAGAGCACATGTTGACACACTGTGTGCATCTTCAAAATTTGGCTTTTCTATAAAATGTCAAAAAATGTCACAAATTCTTCAATTACAAATACCACAAAAAAGGAAGGGATTTGGAGGTCTTTTAAACTCTCCCTAAAACATCAATGAGGTTCTTCATTTTGTTTTTAACCTCATTGGTGTTTTTCTGGATGTTTTCCAAGTCCCTATTACACCCCATGATTTTCCCGATCAGGATCTGGGCACTCTCACTGGTGAAATGACCTGGATCCACAACATCTCGATCACCTACAAAAATAAATAAAAAAAAAAAAACATGTATTATAAATATGCCAGCATCCATCTCTTTCCTGAGCCTGTGGTCGCAGACACTCACCTGTTGTGGTGACTATTTCCACCACGTCTTCCTCCTCCTGCTCTGCTTGGCTTTGGTGGATTTCCCCTTCTTCCAGAGGTGGGGGGTCTGTGGTCTCCTTGGATGAGTGGTGTCCCCCGAGTCTTTTCTCCCCTATGTAAAAAAATAGGTATACTTAGCACACAGATATTTAATGGCAGAAAAAGGAATATGAAACATTGCTTGGAAGTGTGGTACATTTGTATGTTTTGGAAGAGTTCCAAGTTGAAGAAATATTTTTGTCCTTTGTCAAGCTTGAATACTTACCTGTTTTGTACAAGCTTCACAGAAGGAGACACCCCTATAGTATACACTGGAACACCTGTGTGGGGCCCCCTAATAAAAAGGGTGTTCTGGTGTCCCACACTAGTGCTCCAGCGTCTAGATGTGTAAACAGCTGCTGAGTGTTCTCTCCTTACACAGAATCTAGTTTGCATTTCATTCTAGTTAACAACCCATTTAAACAACAAAATTATTTGAAGAGAAGTAGGCCAGAAAAAAGGTATTCAAATGCATATGGCCAAAACAATGGGGTTTTCTATGCCGAACGAACAATGTTTCATACGAACAAACAATGTGCCCATGAACATGAAAGTTGCCATTTTAAACTGTACAACAGTAAAGAAAAGCGCATGGAGCAGCACGAACATAATAAACATAAACAATAGGAACACAGGACAACTACTTACTTTTTTGCAGCACTCTTCGGATCCTTCTGTACTGCTCATGCTCCCTTAATTTGAGGTCCGACCACCGCTTCCTGAGCTGATCCTTGGATCGTCGTACCCCGAAATTCTTCTGCAGACTTTTGACTACTTTCGCCATGATCTTGGCCTTTCTGACATTGGGGTTGGGGTAAGGACCATACTTTCCGTCATAGTCGGCCCTCTTCAGGATGTCGACCATCTCCAACATCTCCCCAAAGGACATATTTGAGGCCTTAAATCGTCTCTTCCGGGATCGGGTCGGGATGTTTCTGGCTCCGGGCTTTCCTCCTCCTCGTTGGTGTAATTATCAGACACCTGCTCTGTCTCCACCATGTGCTCTTCCCCCACTGCGCCGAACGAGAAGGGGCGGGGAATAGACTAGAAAGAATGTCAGGGGCGGGTGGAGTTTCACGCATGCGCAGTGTATATAAAGCGTAACGCGCGTGCGTATTACGTACGATCTGTGAGCGGAGGAAGGAGTATCGGAGGCGCCGATCGTGATATTGTGTCAATCTCGCCGCATTTCTCAGCGAGATTTGACACCTGCGAGCCCCGTCGCAGGAGCCAGCGCCGAGATGGCTCACTCATCGGGAAAGGAAAACTTTTTTTTCCTTTCGTGATGAGCGACAGGCAGTGCTGACAGCTGTCTGGTATGAATCCTGAGGGGGGAACGCCACGCCAAATTTTATATAAAAAACAGGCGTGGGTTCCCCCCAGGGGCATACCAGGCCCTTAGGTCTGGTATGGATTGTAAGGGGAACCCCTACACCGAAAAATTGGCGTGGGGGTCCCCCCAAAATCCATACCAGACCCTTATCCGAGCATGCAGCCCGGCCGGCCAGGAAAGGGGGTGGGGAAGAGCGAGTGCCCCCCCCCCGAGCCATACCAGGCCACATGCCCTCAACATGGGGAGGTGAGTGCCTTGGGGGAGGGGGGCGCCCTGTGGCCCCCCACCCCAAAGCACCTTGTCCCCATGTTGATGAGGACAAGGGCCTCTTCCCAACAACCCTGGCCGTTGGTTGTTGGGGTCTGCAGGCAGGGGGCTTGTTGGAATCCGGGAGCCCCCTTTAATAAGGGGGCCCCCAGATCCCAGCCCCCCACCCTATGTGAATGAGTATGGGGTACATGATACCCCTACCCATTCACCTAGGGAAAAAAAGTGTCAATAAAAAAAAACACAGTACACAGATTTTAAGAGTAATTTATTAGGCAGCTCCGGGGTCTTCTTCCGACTTCGGGGGTCTCCTTCCAACCTCTCCCGGTGTTCGGCCAATTTACCCGGGCCCCTCCGCTATCTTCTTCCAGCTCTTTTGCCAGCGAGGGGCCCGGTCTGCTGCCGCTGTCTTGTCGCCGCTGTCTCGTCGCTTCTTCTCCCGGGCCCCTCCGCTATCTTCTTCCAGCTCTTTTGCCAGCGAGGGGCCTGGTCTGCTGCCGCTGTCTTGTCGCCGCTGTCTCGTCGCTTCTTCTCCTCTTCTCTTCTTCCGATGTTGACACGACGCTCTCTACGAAGAAGAGGGTGCTCTGCATTAAACGATTTTAAACATTGCAGCCTGACGAAAGTGCTATATCCATTCCGAATGCTAATTTTACCAGACCGAGCTGCTCCATCTCGGAATTTGTTCTGAGCATGCGTGGCACTTTGTGCGTCCACACATGGTCGGAATTGACGCGATCGGATTTTGTTGTCGGAAAATTTTATAGCCTGCTCTCAAACTTTGTGTGTCGGAAAATTCGATGGAAAATGTCCGATGGAGCCCGCACACGGTCGGAATTTCCGACAACACGCTCCGATCGCACATTTTCCATCGGAAAATCCGACCGTGTGTACGGGGCATTAGACTGCACACAACTGAAGCAAGCCTGAACATAATCTTCAAAATCCTTCCGAAGGGAGGGCCACCAGTAATAACGCTGCAGGAAGGCAAAGGTATGTTGTACTCCAGGATGTCTCACGAGTTTTGAGTCATGTGCCCATTCGAGAAGCTTGGAGCAAATGGTAAAGTCAAAGTTTAACCTGCCAAAAAAGACAGCCCACCGCGCTTGTCTGGGATTTAAACATTAGGCGGATTGTAGGTACTGGAGGTTCTTGTGATCTGTATAAATCAGAGTATGGTGTGGAGATCCCTCCAGTAGATAGTTAGTACATAATTACATAGTAGGTGAGGTTGAAAAAAGACACAAGTCCATCAAGTCCAACCTATGTGTGTGATTTTATGTCAGTATTACATTGTATATCCCTGCATGTTGTGGTCGTTCAGGTTCTTATCTAATAGTTTCTTTAAACTATCGATGCTCCGCTAAAACCACTGCCTGTGGAAAGGAATTCCACATCCTTGCCGCTCTTACAGTAAAGAACCCTCTACGCAGTTTAAGGTTAAACCTCTATTCTTCTAATTTTAATGAGTCTGTCAGAAACCATAAAATCAGACCGAGACAGAAGTACAGTTAAATCACACTTGTTTAATAATAAAAATAAATAGAACAATTGTAGTCAAAACATAGCCAGAGTTCAGGAACCAGAATGGATAGTCAGACAAGCCAAACATCAGGGAGCCGGAGATGAGCGCAGTAAAACAGCAAGCAGGAACTGGAGCCAGAAGGGATGTCAGCCAAGCAAATCTTTTAACAGGAATGCAAGAGAGTGTCTCTGTGATGTTGACTTAGGCAAAGGCAGAGATCCTCTGGGCTGGATGGATTAAGTAGGCAGGACTGACGAGCAGGATCATCAACAGCTGAGTACCTGTGGAGAGATAGGAGCTGCCAATTAGCCGACAGCTGAGCGGCCAGCTCAGAGAAAGAAGGGCTGAGCCCAGCCCTGACTGTACCCCCTCCTCAATGACCCCTTCCCCTCGGAGGACCACCAGGCTTGAGGGGAAAACGTCTATGGAAATCATGGAGGAAGACAGGGGCATATATACGTCTGAGGATGAGACCCAAGAGTGTGCCTCCGGACCGTACCCCTTCCAATGCACCAGCTACTGTATGCGCCCACAAAACCTATGGGAGTCAACAATGGACTGTACTTCATACTCCTCATGGTTCTCAACTTTTACAGGGTGAGGACGGGGCACAGAGGTGGTAAAGCGGTTGCAGACCAAAGGTTTTAATAAGGAGACATGAAATACATTCGAAATATGCATGTTAGAAGGAAGGTCTAATGCGTAAGCCACTGGGATAATCCTGCGAAGAATACGGAAAGGCCCAATAAACCGAGGTGTGAATTTCAGTGAGGGAACATGAAGTCGGAGGTTGCGAGATGACAACCAGACCCTGTCCCCAACCTGGTAGGAAGGTGCAGGCAGGCATCTGCGGTCAGCATGGAGTCTGTACCTATCATTAGCATGTTGCAAAGCCTCTTGGACTTGTGCCCAAGTGGAACGAAGACTACGCAGATGCTCCTCTAACGCAGGAATACTCTGCGGAAAAAATAGTCAGGCGACATGGAAGGTTGGAAACCATAGTTCGCCATAAATGGGGACAATCGGGAAGCAGAATTCAAGGCACTATTGTGAGTAAACTCTGCCCATGGTAACAGGTCTGACCAGATATTATGAGGATCAAAAATATAGCAACGCAGGAATTGCTCCAGGGGCTGATTGGCTCGTTCTGCTGCCCCATTAGACTGCGGGTGATACGCAGAGGAAAAAGCAAGCTGAATTCCCAACTGTACACAAAAGGCTCGCCAGAAACGAGACAACAAACTGACTACCCCTGTCCGAGACAATCACCTTGAATAGCCCATGTAAGCGAAAGATCTCCTGTGCAAAAATGGAAGCCAGTTCCTTAGAAGTGGGCAACTACTTAAGTGGAATACAATGAGACATTTTTGAAAACTGGTCAACCACCATAAGGATAACTGTGTTGCCCTGGGAGTTGGGTAACTCCACAATGAAATCCATAGACAGGTGGGTTCAGGGCGTCTCTTGATTGGGTATGGGTTGTAGGAGGCCCACTGGAAGATGTTGTGAAGTCTTATGCCCCATACACACGGTCGGACTTTGTTCGGACATTCCGACAACAAAATCCTAGGATTTTTTCCGGCGGATGTTGGCTCAAACTTGTCTTGCATACACACGGTCACACAAAGTTGTCGGAAAATCCGATCGTTCTAAACGCGTTGACGTAAAACACGTATGTCGGGACTTTAAACGGGGAAGTGGCCAATAGCTTTCATCTCTTTATTTATTCTGAGCATGCGTGGCACTTTGTACGTCGGATTTGTGTACATACGATCGGAATTTCCGACAACGGATTTTGTTGTCGGAAAATTTTATATCCTGCTCTCAAACTTTGTGTGTCGGAAAATCCGATGGAAAATGTCTGATGGAGCCTACACATGGTCGGAATTTCCGACAACAAGGTCCTATCACACATTTTCCGTCGGAAAATCCGACCGTGTGTACGGGGCATTACTCAGAGCACACACACACAGAACAGACAGCTACTAATGTGGTTACATCAGCATGTAAACTAGGCCACCAGAATTGTTGGGAAATGGCCCAAAAGAGTTGATTCTTCCCAGGTTGGCCGGCAGCCTTGGGAGAATGGTAAGTCTGGAGCACGGCAGTATGGAGACTCCCTGGGACAAAGCAGCAGTCACAAGGTTTCTCAGGGGGAGCATGAACCTGAGCAGCAAGAATTTTGTCACCCAAAGGAGAAGTGAGACTGGTGCGAACCGTAGCCAGAATACGATCAGGAGAAATCATAGGAACCGGAACCGACTCCAACTTGTGGAGGAAAATTGTTGTGACAAGGCATCAGCCCTTACATTCTTAGTACCGTGTAAGAATGAGACAATGTAATTGAAAATTGACAAGAAAAGAGCCCATCGCACCCTTCGCAACCTTGGGAGAGAGGCGTTTAGCCTCAGACAAAAACGTGAGATTCTTATGGTCAGTAAGAATGAGAACAGGCAAAGTGGTACCTTCGAGGAGATGTCTCCATTCTTTCAGGGCTAAAATGATTGCCAGCAGCTCTCTGTCACCAATCTCGTAATTGCACTCAGCAGGTGAGAATTTCTTGGAAAAGTAGCCACAAGGATGCAAAGCGCTCTCAGAGGTAGGACGTTGAGACAGAAGGGCACCAACTCCAGTCTCAGAAGCATCAACATCAAGGATAAAAGGTAACATAGGATCAGGATGTGCCAACACAGGAGCAGAAACAAAGGCAGCCTTGAGACTCTCAAAGACCTTAATGGACTCCGGAGACCAACACTGTGGGTTACCATCCTTTCTGGTCATATCAGTCTGGGGCTTGACCGGAGATGAGAAGTTACAAATAAACTTCCGATAATAGTTGGCAAAGCCCAGGAAACGCTGCAGAGGATGTAAACCCACGGGTCGGGGCCACTGTAGGACAGCAGAAAGTTTCTCTGGGTCCATCGAAAAACCAGCAGTCGAAATGACATAACCCAGGAATTTAACCTGTTCATGATGGAACTCGCACTTCTCCAATTTACAATAGAGATTGTTCTCTCTTAGTTTCTGAAGCATCTTTGTGGTGGCTCTCCAGGGACTTGTATATGAGGATATCATCGAGATAAACCACCACACATAATTGCAACAAATCTTGGAGGACATCATTAATGAATTCCTGGAAAACTGCCGGGGTATTACAAAGGCCAAAAGGCATTATGAGATACTCATAACGGCCTGTTCTGGTATTAAACACAGTTTTCCACTCGTCACCCTCCTTAATCCTCACGAGATTGTATGCCCCTCTCAAATCAAGCTTCGTGAAAACTGTTGCTCCCTTGAAGCGGTCAAATAACTTCGTAATCAACTGAATCAGATAGGCATTCTTAATCGTGAAACGATTGAGACCCCTATAATAAATATAAGGTCTCAGTTCACCACTCTTCTTCTTCACAAGGAAGAAACAACCACCAGCAGGGGACGAGGATTTGCGGATGAAAACTCGAGAAAGTGCGTCTGCAATATGCTCCTCCATGGCCTTATCCTCCAAGACCGACAAAGGTTAAACCCGGCCACGAGGGGGTATGGCACCAGGTTGAAGGTCAATTGCGCAATCATACGGCCGTTGTGGAGGCAAACTACTGGCTTGACCTTTGTCAAAGACATCGCTAAAATCGTGGTACTCCTCTGGCAGGGAGGAGAGTGAAGAGGTGCACAGGACCTTGGCTACCTTCTGGAAGCATGTCTTACTGCATTGTGTCGACCAGGAGAGAACCTCAGCACGGAGCCAATCAAAAGAGGGGTTGTGCCTCTGTAACCAAGGACAACCAATAACCAACGGAAACTTAGGTGAGGAAATAACTTGGAATTGGATTATCTCATGGTGAACAGCCCCTACGGTAATGAACAACGGAACGGTGTCATGAGTCACATGGGCAGGCTGTAGGGGTCTCCCATCAAGAGCCTCAATGGCAAGTGGAGTGTCACGCAGCTGCAGCGGAATTGAGTGCTTTGATACAAAGGCAGCATCAATGAACAGGCCTGCAGCCGATTAGAGCCTGTATCTCAACGGACGACTCAGCCCAAGAAAGGGTGACTGAAACCAGGGGCTCATCCTTCTGGATAACTGGGGACAAAACAATGCTACCTAAGGTCTGTCCGTGACAGGACCTCAAGGTTCGGGCGTTCCCTGGACAGGTAGGACAAGACTTCAAAAAGTGACCTGCCTGGTCACAATAAAGGCACAATCTCTCCCTCCACCAAGGTTCTCTCATCTGCAGAGAGACGTGTGAAGCCCAAGTGCATGGGTTCATCTTCACTGACCGACTCAGTACCAGGAGGCTAAGCGAAAGGCTGCTTTAAATTTGTGAAAAGCCTTAACTGCCCCAGGAGCTACATCCATAAGCAGCCCTTTATCTGTGACTATGTAACCGAAGAAAGGAACCTGGAGTTCATTTGAAGAGGCACTTCTTCAGCTTTGTTTACAAGTGGTGGTCCCAAAGACCTTGAAGAACCTTACATATCTGCTGACAATGAGAATTTAAATCTGGAGAAAAAATGAGTATATTGTCCAGATACACAATGATTTCTGTACAAGAGATCAAGGAAAATGTCATTAACAAAGTTCTGGAAAATGAGTGGTGCGTTACACAAGCCAAAAGGCATTACAAGATACTCATAATGCCTGTCTCTGGTTATGGAAAGCTGTCTTCCACTCATCACCCTCTTGGATTCTAATTAGATTGTATGCCCCATGCTCCAACTTTGCGAAAATTCGAGCATCCCAAAGCCTATCAAAATGTTCAGAATTCAACTTTAGCAGGTACCAAATCCTAATGGTGATGGCATTAAGCACACCATCCTTTTTCTCCACAAAAAGACATCGGCCTCAGTGGGAGAATTTGACTTTTGGATAAATCTTTTCTGCAGATTTTACAGGACATACTCAGACATGGCTTGAGTATCAGGAATGTAGAGAGGGTAGACTCGACCCCGAGGCAGTGTAGTTCCAGGTGGGAGATCAGTAGCCCAATCATGGGGAAGGTGGGGAGGCAGATGGTCAGCAGCTTTTTTACAAAAAACATCTTGGAAGGCCTGATGATGTCAATCGGTGGGGCATCGGTGACCTCAACCAAGGATACAGAGAGAGGTGGGAACACCTTAGGGGGACAAGTCTGATAGCAATGCGACCCCAAGACAACACCTAAAAAGAGTTTTAATCTAGGTAGTGCAAATGTTTTAGCAACCACAGTCGAAGAATGATGGGACTAGAAGACTTAAGAAGGATCAGGAAGGAAATTTCCTGATGATGAAGAACACCGACATGCACAGTTGTGGAGATAGTTTGGAAGCGTAGGGGTCCTAAGGCCAAGATAGAGCTATCAACTGCAGATACCAAGAGAAGCATTACGAAGGGAATGAGAGGAATGTCCAATTCAGCGGCCAGGGATTGTCCGATAAAGGTCCCGACTGCCCCAGAGTCCACATATGCAGATAATTAATATGAGTTCAGGGTGAATGGAGACAGGTATGACAAATCGATGGCCTCATTATCATTCAATGCTAGTTCTGAGGCCAAGGTGTGAAACCGAACTGTGTATTGACCAACAGTCATGAATCCTTGAGAAAGCCGAAGAAGTGTTCCAGCAGCAGATCAGACCTTGCCTGACACATCAAAGGTCTTACGGAACACTTGCTGGAAGGCAGAAAGGATGGAAATCAGAGGATCTTGATGCTCCCACAGTGGCAAAGCCCAAGCAAGAGCATCACTTGGATTATATCATGTACACCACCTTGGAACAATCAGTAGGCAAATGGTGGACCGCTAGCTTGAAATGAATAGAGCACTTACTGATGAAGCCCAGACAAGCTTTTGGATCACCAGAAAAGCAAGGTGGCGGAGGCAGCTGGAGTTTCAAAGGACCGACTAACACAGGAGGTACAACTGAAGCTGGAACATCAGAAAGCAGAGCAGGAGTAGGAACGGAGGGAAAGGATGTTGATTCAACCTGCAGCTGCTCAAAACCGGAGGGAAGTTCCTGTAGACACTGCATGATCCAGTCTTGATAGGCCTGCTGGACGTCAAGATTGAAGTTGTTCCAGAAGGTGTCTCTGAGGAGCTCATGGCCTGAGCAAACTGTCAGGTGTCTGTAATAGTCATCCCTTGTAGATCTCCAACTCAGAGTTCCCTGAGTCTAAGCCCCAGTCTGCTTTTTCACTAGGGCCCTTGATGGTGGGGATGGACCTGCTGCAAGCTGGAACCAGGTTGCGGCCCCCAGGTATGCCCGCTGAAGATGTGGAGACCAATAGCATGTGCGACGTGCAACTGCAGGAGGCAGAAGAAAATCCAGGAAACAATCCGAGGTCAGGGTGAGCAGCAGGCAAGCGCAGATGGTAGAGGAAGTCAGACACAGAATACCCTTATTAGTAATGAAGCAGGAGCTCAGAGAACTGTGAAGTTGCTCAGGCAACACGGGCTGTACCGAACACGTGTGTATATAGAGGGGAGCAAACTGGGAGGTGGGCCAGGAAGTGATGGAAGGAAAAGAAAAAATAAACTCACAGAATTGCAGGCGGCGCCCATAGGTGAACGCAGAAGCAAAACAACACATGCGAAAGGAATCAGAGGACTAGAAGAGGTTCCTTCCTCCTCTGCCTTGGGGGTTCTCTCTTTGGGATAGCCCGTCATCTAGTGCTCGTTGGTCAGCTTCAACCGATCATGAGGAGAGGTGTTCGTCAGGCCTTTTTGCTAGGTGGACCTGAGTGTGCTCTGTCCCCATCAGGAGTCTTATACTCCGGGGGGGGCAGCGAAGGTTCCTTTCTCTTCAGGTGGGGACCATATGACACACTCCAAATGCACATTTTTCTGTGTGTTCACAAACACTTTTTTGGTTCACTTTTGGTGTTTTGTTTTTGCCCACCTCGGCCTTTGAAAAAAAAATCAGTTGTTACTAGTACAAATAGAGGGTAAATCTTCCCTACAGGGGCACAAACCTTGATGAAGTGTCTAACCCTGTCCCACTACTGAAAAAAAAAAAAGTTTTGCTTTTTACATACTTTTTTTTTTTTTTACACCTTTATGCTCATTTGCTGAATTTGAATGTTTCACAAATGTGGAGTAAAAGCATCTCAAATGCCCTTGTGCTATAGACCTTGGGGATAAAATAAATTGGGGGGTGATTAAAGTTACTGGTGTCCTACCATAACTGAAATATCAGATGTGTATAGCCCGACCCTTCTTTCAATACTGTAAGTAATTTAAAAATGATTTGGCTGATCAGACACAAGTGTTGTATATTAAAGGTTAGCCTATACCTTGACCATGTTGTTGCCATTACCTGACTGCTGTCGCATTAGAAAGTAATTTTTAGAAAATGTCTTGCATTCAGAACTAAAATAAAGTCCACATTGGATATGGGTCAAACAAAACTAGAAAACCTTGTCTAGGGAATAGCGGACAATGAGATCATAGACCATGTGACATTGTGTGATTGTGTGTCAAATTTTTCTTAATTTTATGGCTTGAGGTACAATTCCATTTAATTACAGTGGAGGTCTGTTACTAATACTTCAATGCAATAAAAAAGACAGTGTTGTCAACAGCAGTGAGAATACACTTGAGGCTATTTTAACAAATTGTTCTACTCACATACTCAGCCCCGTTATTGCCAGTTACGTGAGAGCAGATAATTAACTTCTTATGTTGGTCTTGTGACATTTTTCACTTTTTTTAGGTTGAATAGTGCTGTTGATGACTATCAATGTTTTCTTTGTAGTCAGTGATGGCTTTGTGAAAGTAGATTTATACTTAAGACCTGAAGTGGACCCCTCATGAAGACATTCCTATTCAGTACTTATTATATTCACTGTAAGTTATTCATATGTTTCCATCAGCAATACTCTGGGTGTTCTGGTAGATCATAGACTAATAGCATGCATTGCCAATCTGAAGTTTCTAAAAATAGCAAAAAACATAATTTTGCACAAATGTACAAATCATAAGTAAGACCTCATTTGGAATATGCAGTTCTGTTTTGGGCACCAGTTCACAAAAAAGCATAGCCGAGAACTGGAGAAAGTGCAGAGAAGGGCAACCAAGCTGATAAGAGGCATGGAGGAGCTCAGTTATGAGGAAAGATTAGTGAATTTATTCTTTTTTAAAGAGGAGAGTAAGAGGGGATATGATCAACATATAAAAATACATAAGTGGTTCATATAGTGAACTTGGTGTAGAGTTACTAATTTTCAGGTCATTACAGAGGACAAGGGGGCACTCAATATGTCTGGAGGAAAAGAGATTTACCTTTACATACAAAAAGGCTTCTTCACAGTAAGAGCTGTGAAAATGTGGAATACACTCCCTCAAGAATTAATTCTGGGCAGCTCAGTAGAATTCCTGTCAATGCACCCATGGTCCATGTGTCCTAATTGTTCAGATATTCCTCCTTGTGGTTTTGAGAGAAATTGGCTGAAGAGTAGTCCCATTACCTCACTTCACCTCTAAAGCCAGTGGAGGAGAGTGCCTATTTATTATAATAATTTATTATTATTATTTATTATTGCAAAGCATTACTTTTACTTACTCTCCACACTACAGCACTGTCCCCTCATTCTCATCTGGTGCTGGATTGGCAGTGCAGTAATTGACGAGGAGACATAAAGGATGATTTATTGGACTACTAAAGTGAAAATAAAGTATGGTTTGAGGGTTTATTACCTGTGTGCATTATGTTGCAAATTAACAGGTTTAGATAACCGCCAAGTGACAGCATCATGATTGGCTAGCTGTTCACCCACTCAGGTACCTGATCAAAGTCATCCACTCAGTTGTATCTCATGGTTTTTATGCTCAGAGACAGTATCCTATGGGGCAACCCTGGTGGATCAATAGTGAAAACCAGTGGCTATAAAAGCCTCAAATACCTTGTCCTCCCATCAAGTCAAAATCAGAATGGACCTAGATAATTGTTCATTTAAGCTTGTGTAGTGCTTACTCCCGCAGGAGCCACTGGCAACGATGGATTCTCTGTTCTGCCATGACTCCTAAAGCTGCTCGGTCCCCACTGACACACCTGGTTGTAGGTTGGAGCTGCTCACACCTGTGTAAACTAGCATTAGTATGCTACCACTCTATGACAGTATGCCAAAAGTTGGCCAAGCAACTGGTGGTAGGGTAACAAATGTATTAAATCAACTCTGTTAAACAATGCAGAAATCAATGAACAGGTAATCAAACAGGTTTAAAGATGCTGTACTAGATTAATGAACACTGTAACTTAACTGTAACTGAAGCAATGTTAAAACAAATTATAACTGGTGCAAACTGAGTTAGAGTATTGGCATCTACTAAACCAAGAAAATAAAGTTCCCCATGTGCACACTATGCATTCAGCCCCCATAGAAGGTGGGTTTATGTGTTTCTAATAAAGGTGTATCCCTGGAGGTGACTATAAAGTATTGGCACCTAAATGTCAGCATTAGCTAGCTTTTTTGGGGCCTTTCTGAAGGTGGTGCACATAAAGCTGTCCCTTTAAGAGTATGCAGTAGATGGCTAGTGGGCTGCTGAACAAGGAGCTGTCTCTATTGCTCTAACTGTGTCAGTGTTACGATAAACATGGATGGTTAGCTGACCCCTCCTAGTACACAGAAATCGGGTTCAAATCACTTGCGGGTCTCAATGTCACAGTCCTTTGAATGTTAGTGTGGTCACAAGCACTTCTCCAGGTCCCCGGCACACAAGAGGATCACAGTGGCTCAGTCTATTAGCATTCTGGTGTGAATCAGACTGGAGAGGAAGGCCAGTGGGAATCAGCGCACTGAAACAAGTAGATCTGTCACAGCAACCTCCCTGTGCCACTCTGCATGTGGGGGAAACCACTTCTTTACTATAGTACTTCTGTATATATGCCCCCCTATACTTTTCCCTCCTGACCCCCTGTACTTTACCCTTTGGACCCCCCCAGTACTGTGACCTGTTGCCCCCTGTACTGGACCCTCTGGATCCTCCAGTACTGTGCCCTGATGCCCCCCCTGTAATTTGCCCTCATGACCCCCTATTACTGTTCCTGGTGCCCCCCTGTACTTTGCCCTCCTGACCTTCTAGTACTGTGCCCTGTTGCCCCTGTACTTTGCACTCCTGACATCCCATTACTGTGCCATGCTGCCCCCCTGTACTTTGCCCTTCCGACCCCCCAGTACTGTGCCCTGGTGCCTCCCTGTACTTTCCACTCTTGTCCCCCCCTGTACTATGCCCTGTTGTCCCCTGAACAAGAACTTTTTAGCTGTGTTTCTGTCCTTGTTATGAGAAAACTTTCTATATACAACGTATAAAAAAATAATTGTTACATACAGTATGTAAAGCACTGCATACATTGTTGGTGCTAATGTATGCCTGTAATAAATAACATAATAGGTGAATGATATGCTTCTTGTAGAACCATGCCCATTTTAGATTAATGCTCCACCCCTAATTAAAGTACATTGTCTGCCTACAATGGCTTGCTGGACACACAGCAACTGTGTGAACTTTATTAAAATGTTGGCAACTTTGTTCTGTGGCAGGCTGTGCCCTGCCAGGGTGTAAAAGGAGCTGTTGACCCAGGTATGTTCATCCAAACCAGATGGGGAACTCCAGAGGGATTTTTTCATTCAGAGGAAATGGCTTTTCAGTTTCCTCATTGTTTAGTAAAATCCATTTTGGGGCCTGGAGCCCAGAGATTTTGTAGTGATCTGGGTGGGATGAAATCTCCAGTCCTGGGACTGGGTTTTGTGAGCAACTGGAACACTGACTGTGCAGGTGTGTGCTGGGTTTTTAGAAGAATCTGGACTAGGGCTCTGAGCTCAACCCTGGCAGACAGAGTACAGATGAGAGCCAGAGGGGGGCTGCCAAGTGTATGGGTCAAGCTTCTGGCAGTGGTATTGTGTCATGGTCTGTGGGACCAGACTAAAATCCAGCAGGCTTTGCGTTATTTGGATGAAAGATAAATGCTGAAAACCCCTGCAAGGGAAACTGATCAATTGTGTTTTTTTAACTTTCTTTTAATAAAATAGACAAGAAATGTGGCTATATTCTTAAAGTGTCTGTAATCCTAAAAGAAAACAAAAATAGATACTGTTCCTTTAAAGCATGTTATACAGCACAGTGCTTGTGCTGTGTCATTTGTATCACCTAAAATACCTGGCTGATCCTGCCTGGTTCTGCCCTCCACTCTGTAAACTGACCACAGTTTATCATGGCTGCTAAGCCCTGACACCGTTGTCAGTTTATGTGCCACCGTCATCCACAGCTCTCCTCTGACCTCCTCTGTGCTCCCCTCTGCCCCCCCCCCCTCCCTGCCTGTCAGCTCCGATCCACTCCCCGGCCCTCCCTTCCCGCTGTTATCATAACTAACTCCGTGTTCGTGCTACAATCTCCTCTGTTATAATAAATGGTGTGCCTCAGTTTATGTGTTTATGTGTTTTGTAAAATATAAGCCACTATAAACCTTATTTTATGTGACCAGCCGCCTCTCTCCTTCTCTCCTCTCCTCCTCCTGGCTGACATCAGAAGGGGATTCCCAGCCCCGCCCGCTGTAGTTGTCAGATCAATAGAGGAGAGAGGCAGCCAGTCATGTGAGCGCTGAGTGACGCTATATATAAGGTATATAGCAGCTTATTTATTAAAAAACACATAAACTGGGGCACATCATTTACTATAACAGAGGAGATTATAGCAAGAAGACACAGTGGCTTAACAACCACTTTAATACCACTTAAAGCTAATTCTAACAGGTCACACTATTTTTGTTTATAAAATGAAATGAATATACTTGTGGTTTTGTTTCTATGTTCTTACTGCAAGATACAGACAACCATCTGAAAAGAATAAAGCAAAATAAACAGTCACGTGACCGCTAATTAAATCAATGAAAATGTATTTACTGGTGTATTAGGATTTATTAGTTTATAATTACAGTAGATTATATTAGCTAAACAGTATGTTTGGCCAATAATAAACCATTGCCTTGATGTTTCATATATGTATTTGGCTTACAGATACTTACAGATATAATAAGTAGGGATGAGCCGAACACCCCCCGGTTCGGTTCGCACCAGAACCTGCGAACGGACCGAAAGTTCGCACGAACGTTAGAACCCCATTGACGTCTATGGGACTCGAACGTTCGAAATCAAAAGTGCTCATTTTAAAGGCTAATTTGCATGGTATTGTCCTAAAAAGGGTTTGGGGACCCGGGTCCTACCCCAGGGGACATGTATCAATGCAAAAAAAACTTTTAAAAACGGCCGTTTTTTCGGGAGCAGTGATTTTAATGATGCTTAAAGTAAAAAAAAAAAAAGTGAAATATTCCTTTAAATATTGTACCTGAGGGGTGTCTATAGTATGCCTGTAAAGTGACGCGTGTTTCCCGTGTTTAGAACAGTCCCTGCACCAAATGTCATTTTTAAAGGAAAAAATCTCATTTAAAACTGCTTGCGGGTTTAATGTAATGTCGGGTCTTGGCAATATGGATGAAAATCAGTGAGACAAACGGCATGGGTACCCCCCAGTCCATTACCAGGCCCTTTGGGTCTTGTATGGATATTAAGGGGAACCCCGCACCCAAATTAAAATAAGGAAAGGTGTGGGGCCACCAGGCCCTATATACTCTGAACAGCAGTATACAGGCTGTAGGTTTGTTGTTAAGTAGAATCTCTTTGTAATTTTGAACGGGTACATTTTTAACGTGTTTAGCTTCAGCCAAAAAATCTTTTTTAAGCTTTTTGGAAAACATAGGGAAGGGTTATCACCCCTGTGACATTTGTTTTGCTGTCTTTCCTCCTCTTCAGAAGATTTCACCTCACTTTTTGTCCCAATGGATTGGAAAGCATCAGTGGAAAGGAGAAATGTTTTTCCCATATTAACTCTTACAGGAGAGAATTTCCCTTCCTAGGGGTAGATTTCACTTCCTGTTGTCTCCTTCCGTTTGCAAGTAGGAGTCGTTTGTAAGTTAGTTGTTTGAAAGTAGGGTCCTGCCCTATATACTCAGCAGAAATTTGGGCCTTAGGTGTTGCTGTGGCCACAACACTGTAAGCCCTCACAGGGCTCTGCTGTGAAATATTAGATCAAGAATTGTAATTACATGCCCCTGTTGAACAGGAGCTGAAAAATTAGGCCTTAGGCACTGGTGCTGGTGCCACAACACTGCAACCCCTCACAGACACTCTAGTTGGAATGCAGGAACGAGCCCTGCTGCAAAGTATTACATCAAAAATCGTAATTACATGCCCCTGTTAAACAGGGGCTGAAAAATTGTGCCTTAGGCACTGGTGGTGGCACCCAGAACCAAAAATGTTCTTACAAGCTATCAGCGTGATGATTGAGGAGGAAGAGGATAATTACTCAGGGATAGTCACTCAGCATCAGCATAGGCAGTCTTTGAAGGGATCTGAGATTTCAAAAAAAATTATTCGGTTACATCAGCATCAGGTGCTTGGTAGCTGGTGGTGATCCAAGACTCATTCATTTTTATGAAGGTCAGTCGATCGACCGAGTCAGTGGACAGACGCACCCTGTGATCGGTTACCACGCCTCCAGCAGCACTGAATGTGCGTTCCGAAAGAACGCTGGATGCAGGACAGGCCAGTAGCTCAATTGCATACTGTGCAAGCTCTGGCCAGTGATCCATCCTCAAGACCCAGTAACCCAGAGGATTTTCGGTGGGAAAGGTGTCCAAGTCTGATCTTGCCCCTAGGTATTCCTGCACCATGTAAAACAGACGCTGGCGATGGTTGCTGGAACCGATCATACCTTGGGGCTGCGGACCAAAAAATTGTCTGAACGCATCGGTCAGACGGCCACCTTCTCCACCGCTCCTTCTTTGACTGACCGAAGCCTCAGCAACACGTTGTCCAGAAACAGGAGTTTGTAACCTCCCAGTCTCTGGGAACGCGTTGCACAGACCTTTCTGCAAGGCCTCCCGAAGATGTTTCATCCTCTGCTCCCTCTGCGATGGCAAGATAAGGTCCGCAACCTTACCCTTGTAACGTGGATCAAGGAGGGTTGCCAACCAGTATTGGTCCTTCTCCTTGATACCACAAATACGAGGATCCTTACGCAGGCTTTGCAGGATCAGGGAGGCCATGCAGCGTAGGTTTGCTGAGGCATTCGGTCCGGAGTCCTCTGGGTCACTAAGGACGACATGGTCCGCAGCCACCTCCTCCCAGCCACGTACAAGTACATGTGTTTCTTGGGACTGATCCCTTAAAGACTGCTGCTGATGCTGAGTGCCAGGCTCCACCTCCATACTGACACAATCTTCCTCCTCCTCCTCCTCCTCTTCCTCCTCGTCCTCTTCCTGTGTGATCGGCGGGCACGCAGGAACACTGTCTGGATAAAGGGGGCCTTGAGAGCTAAGGAAGTCCTCCTCTTCCTGCCTCTGTTCTGCCTCAAGTGCCCTGTCCATTATTCCACGCAGCGTGTGCTCCAACAGGTGGACAAGGGGGACAGTGTCACTGATGCATGCACTGTCACTGCTCACCATCCTCGTGGCCTCCTCAAATGGTGACAGGACAGTGCATGCATCCCTGATCATGGCCCACTGGCGTGGGGAAAAAAAACCAAGCTCCCCTGACCCTGTCCTGGTGCCATAGTCGCACAGGTACTCATTGATGGCCCTCTGCTGCGTGTGCAGCCGCTGCAGCATGGCCAACGTTGAGTTCCACCTGGTGGGCATGTCACAGATTAGGCGGTTCTTGGGCAGGTTAAACTCCTTTTGGAGGTCCGTCAGCCGAGCACTGGCATTATATGACCGGCGGAAATGCACACAGACTTTCCTGGCCTGCCTCAGGACATCCTGTAAGCCCGGGTACCTGCCCAAGAACCGCTGCACCACCAAGTTAAGGACGTGAGCCAAACAGGGCACATGGGTCATTTGTCCCTGTCAGAGGGCAGAGAGGAGGTTGGTGCCATTGTCGCAAACCACCATTCCTGCCTTAAGTTGGCGTGGCGTCAACCACCTCTGAACCTGCCCCTGCAGAGCTGACAGAACCTCTGCCCCAGTGTGGCTCCTGTCCCCCAAGCACACCAGCTCAAGCACCGCATGGCATCTTTTGGCCTGCGTACTTGCGTAGCCCCTTGAACGACTACGGAGCACCGCTGGTTCCGAGGAAGAGGCCATGGAGGAAGAAGAAGAGGAGGGGGTGGAGGAGAGAGGTGTGTCACAATCATTAGCATTTTGGAGGCGTGGTGGCGGAACAACCTCCAACACTACTGCACCTTGTCCTGCATCCTTCCCAGCTGCCAGCAGAGTCACCCAATGCGCCGTGAAACTTAGGTAACGTCCCTGTCCATGCCTGCTGGACCATGACCTGTCCAGCGAGGCATGGACATTGCCTTCCACATGCTGGTAGAGAGCCGGAATTGCCTTCCGTGAGAAAAAGTGGCGTTTGGGTACCTGCCACTGAGGAACCGCACATTCCACAAACTCACGGAAGGGGCAGAGTCTACCAACTGAAAAGGCAGCAGTTGAAGTGCTAGCAATTTTGCCAAGCTAGCATTCAACCGTTGGGCATGTGGATGGCTGGGAGCAAACTTCTTTCGGCGGTGCAGCAGCTGGGGCAGGGAAATTTGCCTGGTACAATCTGACGTCGGTGTACCAAAATCAGATTGCCCACAAGTACGTGGCTGTGACACACCTAATTCTACACCTTCATTCCTCTCAGTGCAGGTCTCAGAGAGGACTGAAGGTCTAGTGGGGTTGGAAATCTCAGCTGATGAGGAGCAAGCAGAGGTCCTCTTTGTTCTTTGGTGTTGGTCTTTTAGATACGCTTGCCAACGAACTGCATGGCAGGTCAACATATGTCTGGTCAAGCATGTGGTACCCAAGCGGGAGATGTTTTGGCCACGCGAGATACGCTTGAGACATATGTTGCAAATAGCAGCGGTGCGATCTGATGCACTCGTCTCAAAAAAGGCCCACACCAAAGAACTTTTTGAATAACGCGCAGAGACTGCAGCGCCCTGCACATGTGGAGCTTTGGGGTGTGATGCAGTCAATGTGCTGCCCTTAGGCTGGCCCCTGGAGGGCATCCTGCCTCATTGGTGATGTGCCGCCTCCTCCTCCTCCTCCTCCTCCTCTCTCCTATCAGGCACCCACGTTGAGTCAGTGACCTCATCATCCCCTCCCTCCTCATCACTGGAGCAAACCTGGCAGTATGCTGCAGCAGGGGGAGCATGACTGCCAGATTGCTGTCCTTCTTGGGCACCCCCTCTGTCCGTGCTCGTGTTACTGCCTTCATCGAGCTCAGTATCATCATCAGAGCCTTCCAAACGCTGGGCATCTTCCTGGAGCATGTACCCAACACTGTGGTCAAACGGTTCGAGGGACTCCTCAGGAGGACATGGTGGGGCTAGGGAAGGAGTCACTGATGACATTGAGCCAAGGGAAGAGGCCGCTGCTTTGCCAGACAAAGTACCCTGGGCATGGGTGAGAGAGGATGAGGAGGATGAGGACGGCTTGGTCATCTACTCGACCAAGTCTTCCGCATGTAGCGGCTCAACTGCCAGCCAGCTGCCGAAAAAAAGGCCAAGCGTGTCCCATGGCCATGTGCTGATGAGGATGCACCGTCTCCACGACCAGCACTAGACACAGAGCCTGCTTGCCCTCTCTTATTGGCTTGTGACTGTCTGCCTCTCCTTCTTGGCCTTCCAGACATACTAATGGCCTGTAGCTGCACTAAGCTGGGATATATATATATATATATATATATATATGTACTGATACTGCAGCTAGCAAAATCAACTGCCTGCCTGTAGTATGAGAACACCACCAACCTTCTACAGGTAGCTTTAGCTGAACACTGTGAGGTGGACGCACCCCACTAACTTGTAGGTTTAGCTGAACACTGTGAGCAGGGCGCACCCCACTAACTTGTAGGTTTAGCAGAACACTGTGAGCAGGACGCACTGCACTAACTGTAAATAGTCTAGCTGCCTGACTGTGGTACTAATAGGATCAAAAGAACACCAGCAATTTTCTTTAAAATACTGTAACAAGACAAGCCTGCCTGTCAGTAAGAAGATAACAGGAACGGATCTAGCTGAACACTGTGAGCAGGACGCACCCCACTAGCTTGTAGGTTTAGCTGAACACTGTGAGGTGGACGCACCCCACTAACTTGTAAGTTTAGCTGAACACTGTGAGCAGGACGCACCCCACTAACTTGTAGGTTTAGCAGAACACTGTGAGCAGGACGCACTGCACTAACTGTAAATAGTCTAGCTGCCTGACTGTGGTACTAATAGGATCAAAAGAACACCAGCAATTTTCTTCAGGTAGCTGTATTTACTGTAACAAGACAAGCCTGCCTGTCAGTAAGAAGATAACAGGAACGGATCTAGCTGAACACTGTGAGCAGGACGCACCCCACTAGCTTGTAGGTTTAGCTGAACACTGTGAGGTGGACGCACCCCACTAACTTGTAGGTTTAGCTGAACACTGTGAGCAGGACGCACCCCACTAACTTGTAGGTTTAGCAGAACACTGTGAGCAGGACGCACTGCACTAACTGTAAATAGTCTAGCTGCCTGACTGTGGTACTAATAGGATCAAAAGAACACCAGCAATTTTCTTCAGGTAGCTGTATTTACTGTAACAAGACAAGCCTGCCTGTCAGTAAGAAGATAACAGGAACGGATCTAGCTGAACACTGTGAGCAGGACGCACCCCACTAGCTTGTAGGTTTAGCTGAACACTGTGAGGTGGACGCACCCCACTAACTTGTAGGTTTAGCTGAACACTGTGAGCAGGACGCACCCCACTAACTTGTAGGTTTAGCAGAACACTGTGAGCAGGACGCACTGCACTAACTGTAAATAGTCTAGCTGCCTGACTGTGGTACTAATAGGATCAAAAGAACACCAGCAATTTTCTTCAGGTAGCTGTATTTACTGTAACAAGACAAGCCTGCCTGTCAGTAAGAAGATAACAGAAACGGATCTAGCTGAACACTGTGAGCAGGACGCACCCCACTAGCTTGTAGGTTTAGCTGAACACTGTGAGGTGGACGCACCCCACTAACTTGTAGGTTTAGCTGAACACTGTGAGCAGGACGCACCCCACTAACTTGTAGGTTTAGCAGAACACTGTGAGCAGGACGCACTGCACTAACTGTAAATAGTCTAGCTGCCTGACTGTGGTACTAATAGGATCAAAAGAACACCAGCAATTTTCTTCAGGTAGCTGTATTTACTGTAACAAGACAAGCCTGCCTGTCAGTAAGAAGATAACAGAAACGGATCTAGCTGAACACTGTGAGCAGGACGCACCCCACTAGCTTGTAGGTTTAGCTGAACACTGTGAGGTGGATGCACCCCACTAACTTGTAGGTTTAGCTGAACACTGTGAGCAGGACGCACCCCACTAACTTGTAGGTTTAGCAGAACACTGTGAGCAGGACGCACTGCACTAACTGTAAATAGTCTAGCTGCCTGACTGTGGTACTAATAGGATCAAAAGAACACCAGTAATTTTCTTTAAAATACTGTAACAAGACAAGCCTGCCTGTCAGTAAGAAGATAACAGGAACGGATCTAGCTGAACACTGTGAGCAGGACGCACTGCACTAAATGTAAATAGTCTAGCTGCCTGACTGTGGTACTAATAGGATCAAAAGAACACCAGTAATTTTCTTCAAAATACTGTAACAAGACAAGCCTGCCTGTCAGTAGGAATATAACAGGAACGGATCTAGCTGAACACTGTGAGCAGGACGCACTGCACTAAATGTAAATAGTCTAGAAGATAACAGGAACGGATCTAGCTAAACTGAATACAGTGTATATATATATATATATATATATGCAACACCTGGGATGCATATATATACACAATACACTTTAAGTGCAGCTAACTGACTGACTGTCCTGCCTAATCTAGCTAACTCAAATGAAATGACACTGTCTCTCTCTCTCTCTAAGCACACCAGAACACACTGCACAGGGCCGCCGTGCAGGCGGCCTTATATAGTGTGGGGCGTGTACTAAATCCCCTGAGCCATAATTGGCCAAAGCCTCCTTGGCTTTGGCCAATTATGGCTCTCTGTTAAGGCGGCGCTGTGATTGGCCAAGCATGCGGGTCATAGTGCATGCTTGGCCAATCATCAGCAAGCAATGCACTGCAATGCCGCAGTAAATTATGGGCCGTGACGCGCCACACGAATTTGGCGCGAACGGCCCATATCGTTCGCAATTCGGCGAACGATCGAACAGCCGATGTTCGAGTCGAACATGGGTTCGACTCGAACACGAAGCTCATCCCTAATAATAAGAATGGTATTTTTGGGTGCTTTTTATAGATAACTTTAGGAACATGTATAATATACTGCAGTCATTGCATGACACAATAAAAGTGACCTAGACAGGCATATGCCTGTATCCTACATGCTTTAGATTTATAAAGTTACAATTATTACAGATATATTTGCTCCTTGACTGGGAGAACTGTGCAAATCTCAAGCAACAAATTCTGCTTTAATTGTGTATGATTTTATTTAAAAGAATCAGCAGCCAACAGACTGTAAAATGCCACTGAGGTTCCTCCTCCACTATAGCCCATCTATTTCCCTTCTCATAATCTCATTTACTGACTTGTGTTTCTAAGATTAATCATGACAGGTGTCAGAACTGGTTGGACTACAGCGAAATAAACACAACCACAATTTTCTTATCACCTCCGATTGCACAAATACACATTTCTGCTTCAATTATTTGCCTTCATTTGACTCGTTTCACACTCTTGCTTTGCTTTTAAAAAAATACTGCTGTTTTTTTCTTTCATGACGACCTACAAAAGGGTTAAACATCAGCTTCGCCAACAGACTGGATGCTGTGTCTTCCTCTCATTCTTTTTCCCCCTAATGGTTTTGCTAAGGTTGATTGGAGGTGCAGTGGGTCTGTAACCTGAGAGGAATGATAATTTGTATGGAGTCACATATGACAGACTTTCGTTGTTACAACTTCAGCACCATAGCGAGTTGCCTTATCACGGTAGCGCTCATAAGCTTGTATATCAAAGAAACGTAACACTAACTTTGATTTTTTTCGCTATGTCTTGAAAATGGTCTACCATGATTGAGAAAACAGAAGCTGGCTTCAGATCTTTGTAACAAATATAGATTCCACTTTCAAACAAGCATTCGGCAGCTGACAAAATTGTAATGCAAGTTAGTGGATCTAAAATCCCAGTGGACCATTAGCTGAAACATAAGACATATCAAAATAATGTTGTGTAAAAAAAAAGAAAATGAAAGTTTTAATGATAACATCACTAGCAAGAGATATATATTTTTTTTATTTTTGTTTTTTTATTTTTTTGCTATTTGCTATGCAGCATGTTGATATAAAGATTTTTATTTTACCTGTAGCTATTGATGTGCAAAGTGCAGTGACCAGAGCAACTAATCAGAAATGAAGATTCAACAGTAAACAGCAGTCAGAATAAAAAAAAAACTTTTTTTATATAAAGCATGGGGCAGGCAATTTAGCTTCATCCTTATTTTATTTTATTTAAATGGCATGCAGAAAATTACTAACTGATCCATTAAACATGCTTTTTTTTAACAATTTTTGTCTGAAGATAGACCCATGTTTATCCTTAGCATATTTAAAGTGCATCTAAAGCAAACATGTTTATTCATTTTTCATAGGGTGGTGACAGGTTGGACCTTCTGTCAGGTTTTTATGGATGTTTGTGACCCCACTGGGTAGATTCTTTCTATTTGTCCTGGTGACCACAGTTGCCAGGATTAAAAGCAAAGATAAATCCAAATTCTGAAGTTGTCATTGGAACAAGAATAGAGGGAAAAAACCCTGCCAATGAGGTCTTTGGAGAGTTACATCCTCTTGTGTATATGGGACAGGCAATGGACATAAATGGTTATAAAAACCTAACAGGGCTTTTAACCATTCCTTACTCTATCCAAGACTACGATCCACTACTTATTCAGTAAAGAAATACATTTCAAAAGTTGCTCTTTAACTTTCCTCCTGCTAATTGATATCAGGTCTCTTTGTTCTAGAGGTCAGCTTCATTTTTTTTTTGCTATAGACTGAATTAAAAAATAATACCTTAGACTGTAACACCTGCACAACATTCTCATCAAAAGCTATATATTTCCAATCTGGCATATCTTTTCTTTTTCAATTCTATCTGAAAAGGAAAAAAAGAATTAGTAGATGTATGTACAGTGTTAAAGTAAAATTAAAGGCAGAACCTTTTTTCATCTTGGATATAGTAAGGTTTATGACCCCTTTTAGCCATGTGTTCCATTGGGGAGATTTCCCCTCACTTCCTGTCCCATAGCCAAGACAGGAAGTAAGAGGAAATCCCTCCTAAAATAAGGGAATCCTTGGTAGCCCTCCCTGGTAAGGGAATCCCTGGTTTCCCCATTGGAAGATCTTCCCTCTATTACTGTTGTGGGGACAACCCAAAAATTGGAGATTTTCTTTCACTTTCATTCTTGGTGATAATGGTAAACAAAAGAAATAGTGAGGATGAACCTCCCTAATGGGGGCACAGACAGCAATGAAAACCTGACAGGTGCACTAATCCCTCTCCACTCTATCCAAAAAAAATGCCTTTTGTTATTTTTAAGAGTTATTATTGGGAATTGGGCTAATTGTTATGGCCAAGTCACTTGTTATTAATATTAAAGGCTCTGTAAACCTAAAATACTGAACATTCTTCACATAAGAAGACAAAAATACATCTAAATTTCTCCATAACTGAACAAAAAGTAATTTGAAGTGAACATTGCTGCATAATATTTTCATGTTATTGGACATTTTAGGCTAAAGAAGACTTGGATTTGACCAAATTCACTGCACCAAAGAGTGCCCTGGGAGGCTGTTGGTATGTGTGCTTAGAGTTGCATGGATAAATTAAAGTGTATATCCTAATAATGAACTTCTACTTTCTCCCTTTTGTTCTATCAAATGTACAATTAAAAGTATTTTGTTATTTGCTCAGAGACATGTTGAAGCGTTGGAATACATATTCAATCTGATGACTGGGCAGGATAAACGTCTTAAAAATATTAATTATGCCTAAACTGATATATTTCTTTGAGACTTTGCCAGTGCCTGTACCCATGTGCCAACTAAAGTTGCCTAAACGCTGGTTTCTCAACTTTATCTGGAGTAACAATACCCATAGGGTAGCCAGTTCAGTGTTTTTTTCTCCTAGGAACTGTGGAGAGTTGGGTGCCCCGGATATTTATAAATATTATTACGCCTCTCACCTTCGCAGGGTCGCCCTCATGGTCTAGTCAAGCAGCACCTATTAGATGGTCAGAGATCCAAATGGGTTCCCTCTTCCTGGCTCATTCCTGCTCTTTGATTTGGTCTTCTTCCTTACCTCAGGCCCCCAGATTACAGGGGTTATGTTTAGCCCCGATGCTATTTACTCTGAAAATATGGCGTGCCTGTGCTACCAATTTCTCTCTCTCTTTCTTCGCCATGCCCCCCCCCATCCAATGTGCTTTTTAACCCCTTAACCACTTGCTTACTGGGCACCTAAACCCCCCTCCTGCCCAGACCAATTTTCAGCTTTTAGCGCTGTCACTCTTTTGCCCTGTACACACGGTCAGACATTGATCGGACATTCCGACAACAAAATCCATGGATTATTTCCGACGGATGTTGGCTCAAACTTGTCTTACATACACACGGTCACACAAAGTTGTCGGAAAATCCGATCGTTCTGAACGCGGTGACGTAAAACACGTATGTCGGGACTATAAATGGGGCAGTAGCCAATAGCTTTCGTCTCTTAATATATTCTGAGCATGCGTGGCACTTTGTGTGTCAGATTTGTGTACACACGATCAGAATTTCCGACAACGGATTTTGTTTTTGGAAAATTTTATAGCAAGCTCTCAAACTTTGTGTGTCGGAAATTCCTATGGAAAATGTGTGATGGAGCCTACACATGGTTGGAATTTCCGCCAACAAGGTCCTATCACACATTTTCCATCGGAAAATCCTATCGTGTGTGTACAGGGCATTAGAATGACAATTGCGCGGTCATACAACACTGTACCCAAATTAAATTTTTATCATTTTTTTCCCTTTACTTTAATAAAAATACAATTGTTAAAAAAAGCATTTTGTTATATGTGTCTGTGCAAAAAGAAAAAAAAAACAAAAAAAACTCTGATCCCACCAGAAATCCAGTGCTGTCCTGTGCACTTTGTAGTTTTATTCCAAGCTGTCCTTTCAGGCTTTTTTCAGTTCACCTCTACCAACTACAGAATCTCTTCCTCTATGTTTAGAGAAACATAGAGGGAGTGAAATGAAAATAAAAGAAAAAAGTCTGAAAAAAAGAAAATACAGCTACCACATCTATGGACCACCAAGCTGCAATATTCTCTTTAGTTTAGATACATTTCAAGACCACATACAGATGACTGCCAAAGGCTTTGCTATTTATACAAATTGATTAGCTAAATATATATTGTAGAAAATTATTTCTCAGTATATTAAAACTATGAACTTTGTCATATAAATCAACATTTATTAAGTACTCTCTAGTGTTAATCTACTTATCCCAAATACTGACACTGTTCGTAACCCAAAATTCTGTCTAAATATTTTTTAAAAATCCCCTAATGTGTTTGACAGCCTACGTATTTATGAGTTTATTTTTAAAATGTGATTTATGCTTTGTGAAAGCAATTTATTCTATCAAGTGGAAGTACCTTTCGAACCTATGAGAAGTAGCCTATGGAGTACTCATACCAGTGGTTGAAAACCTCTGCTCTAGAAAACACAGCTACCAGCATGACTAATGTACCCAGTGGCTGCTCTAATAAAATTGCCCGTTGGGCTTTAGCTTGCCTACAGGGAAGAATTTTATGAAGTTGATAAATCTGGCAGCTTGAACAGCTGACTTTGTGTAAGCACTAGCAGTAAAGACAGCTGGCACACACACCTTCACTGCAGGAGGAGAAAATTCTGAGGACTTGCCAAAGCCAAAAGGCATAGGAAAGTTTGCAAAGTACTGTTAGTTATAGTCTAGGTTTATTTCATGTCTTTTAAGTAAAATTGTAACAGGAGTATATGGGAAAATAGTTTTGAGAAAGAGTTACTGAAAAAGAGAGGCCCTGAGCGAAGAGGAAGAAAAACAAACAGTGCAGGGCAGGCATGACAGTGTGAAAGGGGAGGCAACACAAAGGCTTAACGGTTAAGATTTGGGAGAAGCATGTGTTATTACCTGACTGGGGGGGTATTTCATGGTGGGGGTGGGGGTGGGGTTATGTGATTTAAGGAGAGGTGGAGCACCCCTGGTGTTCAGTGGTGGTCAAATGGATGCAGGAAGCAGCTTCACAGGTACCCTGCTGCTGGGCTGTGTGACTCATGGCAGACGTGGATCAACTCCCTTCCCAGCTTCGGTTGGCTGCTGCTGCTAGAGGCACTGCATGGCTGCAAGGCCAGGTCTCTTCCCTGCTGGGGGACCAGGTCTCTGGTACAGAGGCAGGGGGGGCCACTAGCTCCCACGTCTCGGCCTCAGGAGCGCGTCTCACCGGGATCCTCCCCCAGAGCTTTGCGTCATGGTAGGAGCCCCGATCAGGACCCATCAGGCCCGCCAGCAAAGCATCCATCAGCTTCTGCGGGTGGTGTGCCTGGACAGAATCCTCTCCAATGGTGGAGCTCGGCGGACGGGGCACCTGCACCCAGGTGTGTCTATCCCCCGTCTGCCAGGGGGGAGTCTTGGCGAGGAAGAATGTCTGCTACAGCCACCGGGCCTTGACCGGCCATTGCTGGCAGCTCTCCTGGGTCTGCACTCCCCCCTACAATGCGAGATGGATGGAGGTGTGGCGGCAACCGAGCTTTGGCAGGTGCCCAGGGCCCTGGGTGCTCGGGCCAGCAGACCAGGAGATCGGTGAGCGGATCTGGTGGCAGGAGGTGGGGCCAGCGGCAGCACGGATTCTCAGTGTCCAGATCCTCTTCACCTGGCATGCTTACAGCGGTGGACTAGCAGGCTACAGTCGATCGATTGGAGGGTGAGCTGTCCTGCTTGGAGGATGAGGAGCCGCACAGCCGCCTGGCATCGGTGGAGTCGGGATCTGCGGCTGTTGGGGGCACCCCTGGTCAGTCTGGTGAGTATGTCTTCTATATGTTTGAGTGATACATTTTGTGGGTTGTTGGCGGTAGGGGTGGTACCGGTGTACAGGCTGCTAGAGCCACGCCACAGGCTGTCGCGGGCGCAGCAGCTGCCCCCCCAGTATCAGGATCAGTGCCTGCCACTTCCGGGTCAGACGCATGGTTGCAGGACCTGCTAGGGGGTTTGTGGGGTTTGGTTCAGAGTTTTGCAGCGGGTAAGGGTGTCCAAGTTCAGCCGGCGTCGGCGTGGGTTCCTCTGGGTGGCGATCAGTTGAGGGTGGCCTAGGACCTGGGTCCGGAGAGGTGGTGGGCCCCCCTGTTATGGTCTCCACCCTTTCCTCAGTGGGGTTGGCGGTGCCAGGCCCCGACCTCAGTGTCTGAAATTTCAGTGTCAGGAGGCAAGACCGGATCAACGCAGGATAGAAGGAGGATGAGGATCGACGAGGGCAAGAAGGAGGATGAGGAGAAGCAGCGGTACAGACTGATTCTGCGTACCTTCACTAACTGGCTGCAGGCGTTTGCCATTATGGCGAGCGTCTTTGGGGAAAAGCATCCGAAACATTGTTTGGCACTCCTTTGTTATTTGAACACCATTGGCGAGGCACATAGGGTCTACGGAGGATCTGCATGGCTATGGTATGATGAGCAGTTCCGGCAGTGGAGGGCCATCTGGGCGTCCTTGTGCTGGGACCACAAGGACATTAGCCTCTGGATGCGACTGATGGCCTCGGCGCAGGCCCCAAACCAGTTTCTTTCAGGGGGGGGTGGTGGTGCATCTGCCCCTGGACAACCGGCCATGAAGAAGCGGAGTTTCTGCTGGCAGTAACGAGGGATCATGTAAGTTTGGAGGGCTTGCCATATTAAGCACGAATCCTCCGGCTTCGAAGGTTCACATCCCATGTCCCCCTGTTTCAAGCAAGGTAAGAGCCGTGCGGGAGAGTCTGCTAACAAGAGGGATGACGCCGGTGATGGGGTAAGGATGTAACCTTTCCTAGATGGATACCCAGATCGGGATGCTGCTCGACTGTTGGGTGTGGGATTCTGAGAGGGATTTCAGATCTCCTGTTCCTTGGCCACCATTCCACCTACGACACGGAATTTGCATTCAGCCTTGCAGCATCCAGAGGTGGTGTCTGAAAAATTGAGTAAGGAAGTGGCTCTGGGTCGCATGGTAGGGCCTTTCCTGGATAACCCTTAGTGATCTCACCGTTGGGAGATCACCGCACTGCTCCCACCACACTGTTCCCACCACACTGCTCCCATCACACTGCTCCCACACTTGGAGCAGTGTAATGGGATCAGTGTGATGGGAGCAGTGTGGTAGGGGCATTGTGATGGGGCAGTGTGATGGTAGCAGGGTGATGGGAGCTGGGTGATGGGAGCAGTGCGATGGGGGCATTGTGGTGGGAGCAGTGTGGTGTTGGCAGTGTGGTGGGGAATTGTGATAGGGGAATTGTGATGGGGCAATTTAATGGGGGCAATTTTAATGGGGGCATTGTGATGGGGGCAATGTCATGGGCGCATTGTGATGGGAACATTGTGATGGGGGCATTGTGATGGGAGCAGTGTGATGGGAGCAGTGTTGGGGGCAGTGTGGTGGGGGCAATCTCATGGGTGCATTGTAAGGGGGCCATCTCATGGGGCAGTGTGATGGGGGCAATCTCATGGGGGGATTGTGATAGAGGAATTGTGAAGGGGCAATATTCATGGGGGCATTGTGATGGGGGCAATCTCATGGGAGCATTGGGATGGGGGCAATCTCATGGGTGCATTGTGATGGGGGAATTGTGATGGGGAAGCTCATGGGGGAAGCGTGATGGGGGAAATCTCATGGGGGCAGTGTGATGGGGCAATTTCATATGGGCAATTTTATGGGGGCAATTTCATGGGTGCATTGTGATGGGGCATTGTGATGGGGGTGTTGTGATGGGGGCAATCTCATGGGGGCGATCTCATGGGGGCGATCTCATGGGGGCAGTGTGATGGGGGCAATCTCATGAGTGCATTGTGATGGGGCATTGTGATGGGGTAATCTCATGGGGGCAGTGTAGTGGGGGCATTATGATGGGGCAATCTCATGGGTGCATTGTGATGGGTTAATTGTGATGGGGCAGTGTGGTGGGGCAGTGTGGTGGGCACAGTGTGGTGGGGACAGTGTGGTGGGGGCATCGTGGTGAGGGCATTGTGGTGGGAGCATTGTGGTGGGGGCAGTGTGAGGGGGCATTGTGGTGGGGGCAGTGTGATGGGGCATTGTGGTGGGGCAATCTCTTGGGTGCAATGCAATGGGGGCAATGTGATGGGGGCAGTGTGGTGGGGCAGTGTGGTGGGGGCATTGTGATGGGGGCAATCTCATGAGTGCATTGTGATGTGGCAATCTCATGGGGGCATTGTGATGGGGCAGTGCGATGAAGCAGTGTGCTGGGGCATTGTGGTGGGGGCATTGTGATGGGGCAGTGTGGTGGGGGCATCATGATGGGGCAGTGTGGTGGGGGCATTGTGATGGGCCGAAGTGTGATGGGGCATTGTGATGGGGAAGTGTGATGGGGCATTGTGGTGGGGGCAATCTCCTGGGTGCATTGTGATAGGGGCAATCTCATGGGTGCATTGTGATGGGGGCAATCTCATGGGTGCATTGTGATGGGGGCAATCTCATGGGTGCATTGTGATGGGGGCAATGTGATGGGGCAGCGTTATGGGGCAATCTCATGGGGGCAGTGTGATGGGGCAGTGTGATGGGGCAATCTCATGGTGGCAGTGTGATGGGGAATTGTGATGGGGCAATCTCATGGGGGATTGTGATGGGGCAGTGTGATGGGGCAATCTCATGGGGGAATTGTGATTGGGGCAGTGTGATGGGGCAATCTCATGGGGGTAGTGTGATGGGGGCAGTGTAATGGGGCAATCTCATGGGAGAATTGTGTGGGGGCATTGTGATGGGGCAATATCATGGGGACATTGTGATGGGGCATTGTGATGGGGCAATATCATGGGGGCATTGTGATGGGGCAATCTCATTGGTGCATTGTGATGGGAGCATTCTCATGGCTGCATTGTGTTGGGATCAATCTTATGGGTGCATTGTGATGGGGGCAATCCCATGGGGACAGTGTGATGGGGACATTGTGATGGGGCAGTGTGATGGGGGAATCTCAAGGGGGAATTGTGATGGGGCAGAGTGATGGGGGAATTGTAATGGGGCAGTGTGATGGGGCAATCTCATGGGGGCAGTGTGATGGGGGCAATCTCATGGGGGCAGTGTGATGGGGGCAATCTCATGGGGGCAGTGTGATGGGGGCAATCTCATGGGGGCAAGGTGATAGGGGCAGTGTGATGGGGCAATCTCATGGGGGAAATGTGATGGGACAACCTCATGGGGGAATTGTGATGGGGACATTGCGATGGGGGCAATCTCATGGTGATTTGGGGCTCTTTTTTTCTTTTTTTTTATGAAAAGGTGTACAGAAAAAAGTAGCCAGTGAGTTTGCGTGTGTATGTATATATCTGCACAGTAACAAGTGATATTGTTTACAACTTGTATCTTTTTAAAGGTATTAGCTTTTGCAGCAGCTTTTTGTATTTATTGTAATCCTTGTATAAGTGTACAGTATCTCACAAAAGTGAGTACACCCCTCACATTTTTGTAAATATTTTATTATATCTATTCATGTGACAACACTGAAGTAATGACACTTTGCTACAATGTAAAGTAGTGAGTGTGTAACTTGTATAACAGTGTAAATTTGCTGTCCCCTCAAAATAACTCAACATACAGCCATTAATGTCTAAACTGCTGGCAACAAAAGCAAGTACACCCCTAAGTAAAAATGTCCAAATTGAGCCCAACGTGTCAATATTTTGTGTGGCCACCATTATTTTCCATTACTGCCTTAACCCACTTGGGCATGGAGTTCACCAGAGCTTCACAGGTTGCCAGTGGAGTCCTCTTCCACTCCTCCATGATGAAATCATGGAGCTGGGGATGTTAGAGACCTTGTGCTCTTTCACCTTCCGTTTGAGGATGCCCCACAGATGCTCAATTGGGTTTAGGTCTGGAGACATGCTTGGCCAGTCCATCACCTTTACCCACAGCTTCTTTAGCAAGGCAGTGGTCGTCTTGGAGGTGTGTTTGGCGTCATTATCATGTTGAAATACTACCCTGCGGCCCAGTCTCCGAAGTGAGGGGATCATGCTCTTCTTCAGTATGTCACATGTTGGCATTTATGGTTCCCTCAATGAACTGTAGCTCCCCAGTGCTGGCAGCACTCATGCAGCCCCAGACCATGAAACTCCCACCGCCATGCTTGACTGTAGGCAAGACACATTTGTCTTTGTACTTCTCACCTGGTTGCCGCCCCACACGCTTGACACCATCTGAACCAAATAAGTTTATCTTGGTCTCATCAGACCACAAGACATGGTTCCAGTAATCTGTGTCCTTAGTCTGCTTGTCTTCAGCAAACTGTTTGCGGACTCTCTTGTGTACCATCTTTAGAAGAGGCTTCTTTCTGGGACGAAAGCCATGCAGACCAATTTGATGCAGTGTGCAGCATAAGGTCTGAGCACTCACAGGCTGACCACCCACCCCTTCAACCTCTGCAGCAATGCTGGCAGCACTCATGTGTCTAATTTCCAAAGACAACCTCTGGATTTGATACTGAGCACGTGCACTCAACTCCTTTGGTCAACCATGACGATGCCTGTTCTGAGTGGAACCTGTCCTGGTAAACCGCTGTATGGTCTTGGCCACCATGCTGCACCTCAGTTTCAGGGTCTTGGCAATCTCCTTTTAGCCTAGACCATCTTTATGTAGAGCAACAATTCTTTTTTTTAGATCCTCAGAGAGTTCTTTGCCACGAGGTGCCATGTTGAACATCCAGTGACCAATATGAGAGTGTGAGAGCGATAACACCAAATTTAACACACCTGCTCCCCCTTCACACCTGAGACCTTGTAACACTAATGAGTCACATGACACCGGGGAGGGAAAATGGCTAATTGGGCCCAATTTGGACATTTTCACTTAGGGGTGTACTCACTTTTGTTGCCAGCGGTTTAGACATTAATGGCTGTGTGTTGAGTTATTTTGAGGGGTCAGGAAATTTACACTGTTATACAAGCTGTACTTTACATTGTAGCAAAGTGTCATTTCTACAGTGTTGTCACATGAAAAGATAGAATAAAATATTTACAAAAATGTGAGGGGTGTACTCACTTTTGTGAGATATTGTATGCAGTAAAACTTCCTGTTTCCTGAAGGGGGGAGGAGGGGAGGAGAGGTTTCCATAGCTAAGGAGCGGCAACGTTCTCTAGCGCTGCTGCTGCTATGGAAACCCAACCTGCAAACTATTACACTGCTTTTGCTGCACTGAGCATGTGCAAGATCTGCGGGGCATGCTGGGTAACCAGCATGCAACAGAATACAGGAAGAGATAGGAATAGTTACACTCTGGCTTCAGATGCCCACACAGGAGATGGCCACGGTCTGCTGCAAGTTTTTAAAGTAAAAAAAATGCTGCAAAAATACAAAACGGACCTTCGTTTATAGGGGTATTTTTGTCTAAAAAGTATAATTTCGCCCGGAACACCGCTTTAACGCAGTTTAGCTGGAATATGGTAATGGTTGCACTGCGGGTAGTGTGTTGTCTCGGAGCCGGTGTGTTGCGGCTGGAGGCCTATCATGGTAAAAGGACCCGTAGTGCAGAAGTGGAACATGCTATCATTTTGGTGTGCCGTCAAAGACCAACAGGCTTAGTGACTGATAGTTTGTTCTCTGATGTTTCTGTTATAAGGATTGTTTTATCGTTCATGTTAAAGTTAATATTTTGTTAATAAAGAGGCTGCTATGGCCATTAGTAGTCCATTTCTTGTGTGGTCTCCATTGATTATAAGTAACTGAAAGGCATGGGTTGGAGTATGAGGATGGTCGGGCAGACATTGGGTGAAGTTGGGGACATCTGGTCTACACTGGTCAAGAATTAAAGAAGAAGCCTAGCCCTTTTGCACCTAAAGCCCTTTGAACCCAATCTCCTACAACAGCCATTCTCAACCTACATTCCTTCAGAGGTAACTTTAGCTGTGGCTAATTGACCTTTCATTTGATGGCAAAACTAGCTGCATGACAGACTGCATGGGTCTTTTTAGCTGTCTGTAAGGGGACATTCTTCCCACTGGCCACCAATGTAAGGCGCATTTGTCCACCAACCCCAATTAATTCATTTTAGCAGGGTTTCCCTGGGACCTGAATATTTATTTTAAGGTTCTTCTGGGGTAAGAAGGTTGAGAAAGGTTGTCCTAGATACTTCTCGGATATGTTCAGCTTTGCTACCCGCTAAATGAAAAAACTTCCTGTCCTGGGAGCCTGACATCTATCAAACAGGTTTTGTGGAGATTAAAATACCCATAGCTCTATAAAATCTCTCTTAAAATGGGGGTCTAGAGTATGGCTGTCAACATCACCAAAGGGCCACACTGTAAAATTCTGATAATATTCATTATCAGGGACAGCATACATGCAACAAGATATAGTCAAAGACTATGGGCATAATACAAGTGACGATTAGACTGTGTACATAATACAAGAGATGTTTAGAGACTGCAGACATGCTACAGGAGACTGTCAAAGACTGTGAACATGCTATAGGAGCCATTGGAGACTGGGGACCTGTTTCTGGAGACAGCCATAGACTGGTGATGACTAGGGATGAGCCGAACACCCCCCGGTTCGATTCGCACCAGAACCTGCGAACGGACCGAAAATTCGCACGAACGTTAGAACCCCATTGACGTCTATGGGACTCGAACGTTCAAAATCAAAAGTGCTCATTTTAAAGACTAATTTGCATGGTATTGTCCTAAAAAGGGTTTGGGGACCCAGGTCCTGCCCCAGGGGACATGTATCAATGCATGCTTAAAGTAAAAAAAAAAAAAGTGAAATATTCCTTTAAATATCGTACCTGGGGGGTGTCTATAGTATGCCTGTAAAGTGGCGCGTGTTTCCCGTGCTTAGAACAGTCCCTGCACAAAATGTCATTTTTAAAGGAAAAAAAGTCATTTAAAACTGCTTGCGGCTTTAATGTAATGTCGGGTCCTGGCAATATGGATGAAAATCAGTGAGACAAAGGGCATGGGTACCCCCCAGTCCATTACCAGGCCCTTTGGGTCTTGTATGGATATTAAGGGGAACCCCACAATCAAATTAAAAAAGGAAACAGCAGTATACAGGCACTGTACTCTGAACAGCAGTATACAGGCGGTGCAAACAAGACAGGGACTGTAGGTTTGTTGTTAAGTAGAATCTGTTTGTAATTTTGAACTGGTACATTTTTAACGTACTGTATTTGGCTCCAGCCAAAAAATCTATTTTAAGCTTTTTGGAAAACATAGGGAAGAGTTATCACCCCTGTGACATTTGTTTTGCTGTCTGTGCTCCTCTTCAGAAGACTTCACCTCACTTTTTGTCCCAATGACAAATGTTTTTTGAAAATTTGGGTTTTTTTGTGAAACAATGATTGGTGATAAAGCATCAGTGGAAAGGAGAAATGTTTTCCCATATTAACTCTTACAGGAGAGAATTTCCCTTCCTAGGGGTAGATTTCATCTCACTTCCTGTTGTCTCCTTCCGTTTGCAAGTAGGAGTCGTTTGTAAGTTGGATGTTTGAAATTAGGGGTCTGCCCTATATACTCAGTAGAAATTTGGGCCTTAGGTGTTGTTGTGGCCACAACACTGTAAGCCCGCACAGGGCCCTGTTGTGAAATATTAGATCAAGAATTGTAATTACATGCCCCTGTTTAACAGGGGCAGAAAAATTGGGCTTTTGGTGGTGGTGCTGGTGCCACAACACTGTAAGTCCTCACTTGCTCTTGGTGGGCGCAGAAACGGGCCCTGCTGTGAAATATTAGATGAAGAATTGTAATTACATGCCCCTGTTGAACAGGGGCTGAAAAATTGGGCCTTAGGCACTGGTGCTGGTGCCACAACACTGCAACCCCTCACAGATACTTTAGTTGGAACGCAGGAACGAGCCCTGCTGCAAAGTATTGCATCAAAAATTGTAATTACACGCCCCTATTAAACAGGGGCTGAAAAATTGGGCCTTAGGCACTGATGCTGGTGCCATAACACTGCAACCCCTCACAGATACTCTAGTTGGAACGCAGAAACAAGCCCTGCTGCAAAGTATTGCATCAAAAATTATAATTACACGCCCCTGTTAAACAGGAGCTGAAAAATTAGGCCTTAGGCACTGGTGCTGGTGCCACAACACTGCAACCCCTCACAGATACTCTAGTTGGAACGCAGAAACGAGCCCTGCTGCAAAGTATTGCATCAAAAATTGTATTTACACGACATTGTTAAACAGGGGCTAAAAAATCAGGCCTTAGGCACTGGTGCTGGTGCCACAACACTGCAACCCCTCACAGATACTCTAGTTGGAATGCAGGAACGGGCCCTGCTGCAAAGTATTGCATGAAAAATTGTAATTACACGCCCCTGTTAAACAGGGGCTGAAAAATTGGGCCTTAGGCACTGGTGGCAGCGCCTAGAACCAAAAATGTTCTTACAAGCTATCAGCGTGATCATTGAGGAGGAGGATAATTACTCAGGATAGTCACTCAGCATCAGCATAGGCAGTCTTTGATTGATCTGAGATTTAAAAAAAAAATATTCGGTTACATCAGCATCAGGTGCTTAGTAGCTGGTGGTGATCCAAGACTGATTCATTTTTATGAAGGTCAGTTGATCGACCGAGTCGGTGGACAGACGCACCATGTGATCGGTTACAAAGCCTCCAGCAGCACTGAATGTGCATTCCGAAAGAACGCTGGATGCAGGACAGGCCAGTAGCTCAATTGCATACTGTGCAAGCTCTGGCCAGTGATCCATCCTCAAGACCCAGTAACCTAGAGGATTTTCGGTGGGAAAGGTGTCCGAGTCAGATCTTGCCCCTAGGTATTCCTGCACCATGTAAAACAGACGCTGGCGATGGTTGCTGGAACCGATCATACCTTGGGGCTGCGGACTAAAAAATTGTCTGAACGCATCGGTCAGACGGCCACCTTCTCCACCGCTCCTTCTTTGACTGACTGAAGCCTCAGCAACACGTTGTCCAGAAACAGGAGTTTGTAACCTCCCAGTCTCTGGGAACGTGTTGCACAGACCTTTCTGCAAGGCCTCCCGAAGATGTTTCATCCTCTGCTCCCTCTGCGACGGCAAGATAAGGTCCGCAACCTTACCCTTGTAACGTGGATCAAGGAGGGTAGCCAGCCAGTATTGGTTCTTCTCCTTAATACCACGAATACGAGGATCCTTATGCAGGCTTTGCAGGATCAGGGAGGCCATGCAGCGTAGGTTTGCTGAGGCATTCGGTCCGCAGTCCTCTGGGTCACTAAGGACGACATGGTCCGCAGCCACCTCCTCCCAGCCACGTACAAGTCCATGTGTTTCTTGGGACTGATCCCTTAAAGACTGCTGCTGATGCTGAGTGCCAGGCTCCACCTCCATACTGACACAATCCTCCTCCTCTTCCTGTGTGATCGGTGGGCACGCAGGAACACTGTCTGGATAAAGGGGGCCTTGAGAGCTAAGGAAGTCCTCCTCTTCCTGCCTCTGTTCTGCCTCAAGTGCCCTGTCCATTATTCCACGCAGCGTGTGCTCCAACAGGTGGACAAGGGGGACAGTGTCACTGATGTATGCACTGTCACTGCTCACCATCCTCGTGGCCTCCTCAAATGGTGACAGGACAGTGCATGCATCCATGATCATGGCCCACTGGTGTGGGGGAAAAAAAACAAGCTCCCCTGACCCTGTCCTGGTGCCATAGTCGCACAGGTACTCATTGATGGCCCTCTTCTGCGTGTGCAGCCGCTGCAGCATGGCCAACGTTGAGTTCCACCTGGTGGGCATGTCACAGATTAGGCAGTTCTTGGGCAGGTTAAACTCCTTTTGGAGGTCTGCCAGCCGAGCACTGGCATTATATGACCGGCGGAAATGCACACAGACTTTCCTGGCCTGCCTCAGGACATCCTGTAAGCCCTGGTACCTGCCCAAGAACCGCTGCACCACCAAGTTAAGGACGTGAGCCAAACAGGGCACATGGGTCATTTGTCCCTGTCGGAGGGCAGAGAGGAGGTTGGTGCCATTGTTGCAAACCACCATTCCTGCCTTAAGTTGGCGTGGCGTCAACCACCTCTGAATCTGCCCCTGCAGAGCTGACAGAACCTCTGCCCCAGTGTGGCTCCTGTCCCCCAAGCACACCAGCTCAAGCACCGCATGGCATCTTTTGGCCTGCATACTTGCATAGCCCCTTGAACGGCTACAGAGCACCGCTGGTTCCGAGGACAAAGCACAGGAAGAGGCCATGGAGGAAGAAGAAGAGGAGGGGGTGGAGGAGAGAGGTGTGTCACAATCATTAGTAGTGGTAGTAGTGGCATTTTGGAGGCGTGGTGGCAGAACAACCTCCAACACTACTGCACCTTGTCCTGCATCCTTCCCAGCTGTCAGCAGAGTCACCCAATGCGCGGTGAAACTTAGGTAACGTCCCTGTCCATGCCTGCTGGACCATGCGTCAGCGGTAACATGCACCTTACTGCTGACCGCCCTGTCCAGCGAGGCCAAGGAATTGCCTTCCACATGCCGGTAGAGAGCCGGAATCGCCTTCCGTGAGAAAAAGTGGCGTTTGGGTACCTGCCACTGAGGAACCGCACATTCCACAAAAGGGGGCAGAGTCTACCAACTGAAAAGGCAGCAGTTGAAGTGCTAGCAATTTTGCCAAGCTAGCATTCAACCGCTGGGCATGTGGATGGCTGGGAGCGAACTTCTTTCAGCGGTGCAGCAGCTGGGGCAGGGAAATTTGCCTGCTACAATCTGACGTCGGTGTACCGAAAGCAGATTGCCCACAAGTACTTGGCTGTGACACACCTAATTCTACACCATCATTCCTCTCAGTGCAGGTCTCAGAGAGGACTGAAGGTATAGTGGCGTTGGAGATCTCAGCTGATGAGGAGCAAGGAGAGGTCCTCTTTGTTCTTTGGTATTTGTCTTTTAGATACGATTGCCAACGAACTGCATGGCAGGTCAACATATGTCTGGTCAAGCATGTGGTGCCCAAGCGGGAGATGTTTTGGCCATGCGAGATACGCTTGAGACATATGTTGCAAATAGCAGCGGTGCGATCTGGTGCACTCGTCTCAAAAAAGGCCCACACCAAAAAACTTTTGGAATAACGCGCAGAGACAGCAGCGCCCTGCACATGCGGAGCTTTGGGGTGTGATGCGGTCAGTGTGCTGCCCTTAGGCTGGCCCCTGGAGGGCATCCTGCCTCATTGGTGATGTGCCTCCTCCTCCTCTCTCCTATCAGGCACCCACGTTGAGTCAGTGACCTCATCATCCCCTCCCTCCTCATCACTGGAGCAAACCTGGCAGTATGCTGCAGCAGGGGGAGCATGACTGCCAGATTGCTTTCCTTCTTGGGCACCCCTCTGTCTGTGCTTACGTTACTGCCTTCATCTAGCTCAGTATCATCATCAGAGCCTTCTAAACGCTGGGCATCCTCCTGGAGCATGTACCCAACACTGTGTTCAAACAGTTCGAAGGACATGGTGGGGCTAGGGAAGGAGTCGCTGATGCCATTGAGCTGAGGGAAGAGGCCGCATTGGCAGCTGCTTTGCCAGACAAAGTATCCTGAGCATGGGTGAGAGAGGATGAGGAGGATGAGGACGGCTTGGTCATCCACTCGACCAAGTCTTCCGCATGTTGCGGCTCAACACGGCCAGCTGCCGAAAAAAAGGCTAAGCGTGTCCCACGGCCACGTGCTGATGAGGATACACCGTCTCCATGACCAGCACTGTTGCCTCTAGACACAGAGCCTGCTTGCCCTCTTTTATTGGCTTGTGACTGTCTGCCTCTCCTTGTTGGCCTTCCAGACATACTAATGGCCTGTAGCTGCACTAAGCTGGGATATATATATATATTTATATATATATATACTGATACTGTAGCTAGCAAAATCAACTGCCTGCCTGTAGTATGAGAACACCACCAACCTTCTACAGGTAGCTTTAGCTGAACACTGTGCAGAGCTCGCAAAAAACTAACTTGTAGCTTATTTAGCTGCCTGCGATAGTGATAGGATCAGGAAAACACCACCAACCTTCTACAGGTAGCTTTAGCTGAACACTGTGCAGAGCTCGCAAAAAAATAACTTGTAGCTTATTTAGCTTCCTGCGGTAGTGATAGGATCAGGAAAACACCACCAACCTTCTACAGGTAGCTTTAGCTGAACACTGTGCAGAGCTCGCACTACACTAACTTGTAGTTTTAGCTGAGCACTGTGCAGAGCTCGCAAAAAACTAACCTGTAGCTTATTTAGCTGCCTGCGGTAGTGATAGGATCAGGAAAACACCACCAACCTTCTACAGGTAGCTTTAGGTGAACACTGTGCAGAGCTCGCAAAAAACTAACTTGTAGCTTTTTTAGCTGTCTGCGGTAGTGATAGGATCAGGAAAACACCACCAACCTTCTACAGGTAGCTTTAGGTGAACACTGTGCAGAGCTCGCAAAAAACTAACTTGTAGCTTATTTAGCTGCCTGCGGTAGTGATAGGATCAGGAAAACACCACCAACCTTCTACAGGTAGCTTTAGGTGAACACTGTGCAGAGCTCGCAAAAAAATAACTTGTAGCTTATTTAGCTGACTGCTGTAGTGATAGGATCAGGAAAACACCACCAACCTTCTACAGGTAGCTTTAGCTGAACACTGTGCAGAGCTCGCACTACACTAACTTGTAGTTTTAGCTGAACACTGTGCAGAGCTCGCAAAAAACTAACCTGTAGCTTATTTAGCTGCCTGCGGTAGTGATAGGATCAGGAAAAGACCACCAACCTTCTACAGGTAGCTTTAGGTGAACACTGTGCAGAGCTCGCAAAAAACGAACTTGTAGCTTATTTAGCTGCCTGCGGTAGTGATAGGATCAGGAAAACACCACCAACCTTCTACAGGTAGCTTTAGGTGAACACTGTGCAGAGCTCACAAAAAACTAACTTGTAGCTTTTTTAGCTGTCTGCGGTAGTGATAGGATCAGGAAAACACCACCAACCTTCTACAGGTAGCTTTAGGTGAACACTGTGCAGAGCTCGCAATAAAATAACTTGTAGCTTATTTATCTGCCTGCGGTAGTGATAGGATCAGGAAAACACTGTGCAGAGCTCGCACTACACTAACTTGTAGTTTTAGCTGAACACTGTGAGGAGGACGCACTACACTAAATTGTAGCTTTAGCTGAACACTGTTCAGAGGACGCACTACACTAACTTGTAGCTTTAGCTGAACACTGTTCAGAGGAAGCACTACACTAACTTGTAGCTTTAGCTGAACACTGTGCAGAGGTCGCACTACACTAACTTGTAGTTTTAGCTGAACACTGTGAGGAGGACACACTACACTAACTTGTAGCTTTAGCTGAACACTGTGCAGAAGTCGCACTACACTAACTTGTAGTTTTAGCTGAACACTGTGAGGAGGACGCACTACACTAACTTGTAGCTTTAGCTGAACACTGTGAGGAGGATGCACTACATTAACTTGTAGTTTTAGCTGAATACTGTGCAGAGGTCACACTAAACTAACTTGTAGCTTTAACTGAACACTGTGAGGAGGACGCACTACACTAACTGTAAATAGTCTAGCTGCCTGACTGTGGTACTAATAGGATCAAAAGAACACCAGCAATTTTCTTCAGGTAGCTGTAAATACTGTAACAAGACAAGCCTGCCTGTCAGTAGGAAGATAACAGGAACGGATCTAGCTAAACTGAATACAGTGTATATATATATATATATATATATATATATATATATATATACAACACCTGGGATGCATATATATACACAATACACTATAAGTGCAGCAAACTCACTGACTGTCCTGCCAAATCTATCTAACTTAAATCAAATGACACTGTCTCTCTGTCCATCTCTTTCAACGCCGGTGTTCTGCCGAGAAAGTTCCGCTCGGCGGATAAGGACCCCCCTCTACTGTGCAGGCGCTGCGCCTGCACAGTAGGATCTGGCGGAAATAACCGAAGGTGAATAGGTGAAAATCAGCTGTACACGGCGCCTGTAAGAGGGCCCCTCGCGGGCTCGCTCGCTTGCCATGCTTCGGGCACGGCCTCGCTTTGCTCGGCTCTTTTTTATTCCCCTCTAGGTCCACTTGGATGGTGGAGAAGGAACCTGGACCTAGGGCGCAGGCGGCGTGTACAGCTGATTGAACATTTTGAGCTTCGGCTATCTCCGGCGGCTGATAGTAGTTCGTACTGCGCAGGCACCTGCGCAGTACAGGGGGGTCCTTATCCGCCGAGGGAACTTTCTCGGCAAGACACCGGAACACACACTACACAAGGCCACCGTGCAGGCGGCCTTATATAGTGTGGGGAGTGTACTAAATCCCCTGAGCCATAATTGGCCAAAGCCTCCTTGGCTTTGGCCAATTATGGCTCTCTGTTCAGACGGCGCTGTGACTGGCTAAGCATGCGGGTCATAGTGCATGCTTGGCCAATCATCAGCCAGCAATGCACTGCGATGCCGCAGTGAATTATGGCCTGTGACGCACCACACGAATTTGGCGTGAACGGCCTATATCGTTCGCAATTCGGCAAACGATCGAACAGACGATGTTTGACTCGAACATGGGTTCGACTCGAACACGAAGCTCATCCCTAGTGATGACATATCACATGAAGTTGCTAGACATCACAACTATAATAGGGCAATCAGGAAGCACAGATTAGTATCTACAGGGGCCTCAAGAGCTGCACAAAAAGTTCCAACGGGCTACATGTTGGGCCTTTATTGCCAGCACCTGCTTGCTTTTATTTAAAATTTACACCCCCACAATGAACCTCCCTCATTTGGTCACCTTTGATCTGCAAAATATACCATTAAAAGTGTTTTGTTATATCTGTTTGATAAGTGTAAAAAACATACCCGTTGATCTTACCAGAAATCTTGTAAGTTGATACATTTCTGTGCTCTGAATCTGTGCTGATTGCTATTGTTCACAACTATCTATGGGACTAAAAAACCACACCCCTCTATGCAATGGAGAAACAGAGAAGAGCAGAGCTCTGTCATGTTTCTGTTGTCCTGACACAGAGGGGTGAGTGAGCATTGTCATCCAAGGACTGGAAGTGTATTAGTGGCAAAATCACTAGGTAAAAGTAAAGAAAATTCATCTTGAAAAAATAAAACTAGTGCAGCCACCACATCGAAGGACTGGTAAATGGCAAAATTGTCAGGGCTGGGCTCAGCCCTTCCTTCTCTGATCTGGCCGCTCAGCTGTTGGCTAATTGCCAGCTCCTTTCTCTCCACAGTTACTCAGCTGTTGATGATATCCTGCTCATCAGTCTGCCTACTTAAGTCGTCCAGTCCAGAGGATCTCTGCCTTCGCCTTGGTCACATCACAGAAACTATCTCCTATGATCCTGTTCAAGACTTGCTTTGCTGACAGCCCTTCTGGCTCCAGATCCTGCTTGCTGTTCCACTACATTGATCCCTGACTTCTGGCTTGTCTGACTATCCGTTCTGGTTACTGAACTTTGGCTGTTTTGACTACATTTGTTCTTTTTATTTTTTATTAATAAACAAGTGTGATTTAACTGTATGTCTGTCTCGGCCTGATTCCATAATTTCTGACAAAAATATACCATTTTTGTTTAGGGGTTTAGACATACTTTAGTTGTATATCTGGGCATATATATATATCTGCTGCAGTGAAATCCAAAGCAAGGTTTCTGTCAGGATCAGGAAGCAGTTTCCAGTACTTTCTAAAGGGACAGACATGGGACATGTGTATGTATTGTAGAGATGTCCTGTATCTACACGTAATGTGATTGTAAAGAATTAAATATACTGTATACATTTTTTAAAATAACAAACATTGTTATACTTACCTGCACAGAGCAGACCCGATCCTCCTCTTCTGGAGGCCCCAGAGCAAGCCGCTTGTTATGGGGGCACTCGTGGGTGATTGCTCCTGAGGTGGTTCTCTGTGTCCACAGACAAACAGCTTGACAGCAGTGGGAGCAAATGGCTGCTGTCTCTGAGCCAATGAGCATAGGATTCCTAAATTTCTGCTCTGTGGACATCTTCTCCACTTGACTGCCACACCTAAGCCCAGGTGGGCAATACATACAGACTCACTGCATTACTAAGACAAATGTGGCCCCCACAGTGCAGATCTTAAACTCTTTGTTCAATTTACTACTAGAATGCATGCATTTTCAGCTCTTGTTGGCATTACTGATACTGAGTATAAAGGTTGTTCTGGCAAATAACAGTGATTATAGCGTAGTAAATTTATCACTGTATGTCTAACTTTTTCCACCCTTTGCCTAACATTGTGAAAAAGACAAAGGAATGGACTGTCTGACAAGTCTCTCCTCTACTGGGAAAGTCCCAGAAGTTAAAATTCAGATTTGACTGGCCGCAGACAAACTAGATGTATTATTTTCTGGAATAGTCTTCAATAGTCTTCAATGTAGTTGACTACACCCAAGCTTAAGAGCACACAGCAAGTATAAATAACAAAAGCTTTAACCACTTGCTGACCGTTGCACGACGATATATGTCGGCACAATGGCAGCGTTGGGCAAATGGGCGTACCTGTACGTCCCCTTCAATTGGCGAGGCTAGCGTGCACCGTGCCCATGGGAACGGCAGACTTGATGTCCGCTGGTATCCCGGCGATCGTGTCACGGAGCTGCAGAACGGGGAAGTGCCTGATCAGTGTCATGTGAGTTGTAGCCCACCCCCCCACAGTTAGAATCACTCCCTAGGACACACTTAACCCCTTCATCGCCCCCTAGTGTTTAACCCCTTCCCTGCCAGTGTCATTTGCACAGTAATCAATGCATTTTTATAGCACTGGTTGCTGTATAAATGACAATGGTCCCAAAATAGTATCAAAAGTGTCTGATGTGTCCGCCATAATGTCGAAGTCAAATAAAAATCGCAGATCGCTGCCATTACTAATAAAAAAAAAAGTTATAATAAAAATGCCATAAAACTATCCCCTATTTTGTAGACGTTATAACTTTTGCTCAAACCAAATCAATAAACGCTTGTTACGATTTTTTTTTACCAAAAATATGTAGAAGAATATATATCAGCCTAAACTGAGGAAAAAAAAAGTAGTTTTTTAAAATATATTTTTGGGGGATATTTATTATAGCAAAAAGTAAAAAATATTGCTTTTTTTTCAAAATTGTCACTCTTTTTTTGTTTATAGCGCAAAAAATAAAAACCGCACATGTGATCAAATACCACTTAAAGAAAGCTCTATTTGTGGGGGAAAAAAAGGAGGTCAATTTTGTTTGGGTGCAATGTCGCACGACCACGCAATTGTCAGTTAAAGCCATGTAGTGCCGAATCGCAAAAAGTGCTCTGGTCAGGAAGGGGGTAAAATCTTCCGGGGCTGCAGCAGGTAAAATAGAATTCAACCCAAAACCAAAAATTTATTATATTGCAGCTTACCAGTCATTAAATGTGGTGGCTGCATCAGTTTTCTGCTCATAGACTTTTTTCCCCCTGTTTTCTACTAGTGATCTTGCTAGTAACAAGCTTCCTGTATTAAAGTGACCCGAATTAACACAGGGGGCATCTATGGAAAGCAGCAATGTCAGTCTGGGGGGAGGAGCATGTTAGATGCACTAGCAGATTTAAATATTGGCTAACATATTGAAGCCAAACTCCAACTAACACTTTTTAAGCAGTTACAGCACACAGTTTTTTTTTCCTTTTGGAATAAAGGTTTTACATGAATAAATAAAAGCTGATCATTGTAAGCACCCCTGTCAGGGATAACCGGTTGTTGTATCTCTGTAAATGAGATATCTCTGTATCTCTGAAAATTCTGCTGGAGAACTGGTTCTTTTGAAAAACAACAGACTTATTGGCTGGATCACCAGATGAAAATAGAAGAAAGAAAGTCTGAAAAATAAAACGGAAGCAGCCATCACATCTAAAAACTGGTAAGCGGTAATACAATAAATGTTTGCTTTTGGGCTTAATACAGCTTTAACACTAGCTTGGAACAGGTGGGTTACAATTATTTACATGACCAGACCAATTGTAGTAAAAAACACAAATGTACCTTCAACCTATATGTGTGAAAAAAAAATCTGACTATATGCTGAAGACTGTTGCCATAGTTGCAAGGAAGAAAAAAAAATATGTCAGTTATAGAAAATCATGACTGCCTGCATTTTGAAATAGAAAGGTAATTTCACCACTGTTAAGTTACAAAAGTACTTGTGAAGCAATTGCTTTTTTTTATTCTACTTTTTTGGACAATGTATGTGGGTTGTTTAGTTTGGAGAGTGGGGAGATAGTAGTTTTCATTTTTACAGTGCAAAGTATTCTTGTTGCCAAAGTCAATACTAAAATTGTAAAATTGTACTTTTTGAATGGACAATAGGAAAAAAAAGTGTTTGACTTGTTAAAAAATACTCATCATCATGAATATAAAATTTAGCAAATACATACTGTAGTTCTGGCCTTTCTCCATAAATTGACATAAAATGTGTTGTGGTTTGTTTGTTTATTTTGAAGCCCTGGCTGGTGGCCCCTTAAAGACGTAGGAGCTGCACAGCCCAGGCATCATCTTAACTGCCTCCATCTAGCCCAAGCATCCAGGCTACAATCAGCAGTAGGACTTTGCTGGTTGCATCATTAGACTGAAGAATACCTACTGGAGATGGAAGGACACTGATGCACCAAGGGAGGGAGAGGAGTGAGATGTGTGTAAAGGCACTAGTAGAGTCATCCAATCCTTCTCAGCCTCCCCTGTGCCTGGACAGCTGCTGGGAGGACCAGCAGATTGGAAAAGGGAAATCTTATCTGTCCTTACCCTGTTTCCCCGAAAATAAGATCTAGCGTGATTGTTGGTGATGGCTGCAATATAAGCCCTACCCCCAAATAAGCCCTAGGTAAAGTCCTTGTAGGTCTTGTTTTCAGGGTAGGGCTTATTTTCGGGGAAACAGGGTAGGGCTTATTTGGGGGGTAGGGCTTATATTGCAGCCATCACCGACAATCACGCTAGGTCTTATTTTCGGGGAAACAGGGTATCTGGCCTGCTGGAGGTGCCATCAGAGGACAGAAAGCATCCAGGTGGACAGTTGTTGGATCAAATTGGTGAGCAGCCACCCACCTGTGTGTTGAATGTTGCTTATACCCATTTGAGGGTGCTACTGCTTGCTGGAACTTTATTAAAGGGGACCTCTTGTAAGAACAATAAGGTAACTTCTTGTTACCTGTTCAATTGGGGCACTTTTACAAAGAAACCTTTACCCCTGTACAGTGAGGGAAAAAAGTATTTGATCGCTTGCCTTGTACGTTTGCCCACTGACAAACAGATTGGTCTATAATTTTAATGGTAGGTTTATTTTAACAGTGAGAGACATAATACCAACGAAAATATCCAGAAAAACACATTTCAAAAAAGTTATAAATTGATTTGCGCTTTAATGAGTGAAATAAGTATTTGATCCCCTATCAATCAGCAAGATTTCTGGCTCCCAGGTGTCTTCTATACAGGTAATGAGCTGAGATTAGGAGCACTCCTAGGGAGTGCTCCTAATCTCAGCTTGTTAAAGACAAGGAATTGGTCGCACACTGGAACTCCAAATTATCTCGATGTCAACTTCATTATCAAAAGGGTCAGACAGATACAGGCAATGGTAGACGTTTCACAAGCGATAGCTTGCTTGTTCACAACCAATGTAACACTAAACAGGCAGGCCTTTTAAGGGAGTCTGCCCAAATTGGGATACACCCAAAAACACACCTGGCTCTAATAGTGCCACATACAAACAACATTTCAACCAACATTTTAAAAACATTGCAACGTTTAAAATGCATACATATGTCTAAACAAATGCACACAAACAAACAGTAACAGTCATAATAAAAATATGTACATGTAAGCTTGTGATCATTTACCCAAAATTAAATCACAAGCAAATCATGAAAAAGGAGAAAAGTAAAGAAAAGGACAATAAAGCCTAGAAAAAAGACACAACAGTGTCCAAATCCAGGCTTCTAATTGCCCAAAGGGGGTTAACCCAAAACACACCTATTCACTGAATACATGAATGCAAAATGTTTATGCACACATGATAAACATTCATAGGTGTGTATATAAATAGATGTATAAAAGCAAAATCCCATTGGGTATTAAAAGTTCAGAACCAAAACTTTGTTCAGTTAAACTAAACCTCAATGTAATCGGACTATTGATGTGAAAAACGCATAGAGCTGACTGATGATAAAAAAATATATAGTCATCAAAGGTCAAATCTACGAAGGACATAAGGACAGGAGGAGCATTGTAACAAAAAGCAATGGATTCCGGTATAAAATATAAACATCAGAATGAGCAAATCGCAATAGTGACAAAATAATGGAAAAAGATGTGGAATGCATATATATACATATATATATATATATATATATATATATATATACATGCATGTCTGAAATTAATCACATACACTACATTTATACATATATAGACCTGGATGGAACAAAAACTAATCTAATTATAAAAATGTGTGATGTCCCATTCATGGTTCATTCCAAAAGGTTTTCTGGTATTAAAATAAAAAATCCAAAAAAAACTCCCTTTTGTAGAGAAGTTTGAAAACATCTCCTCCTCTAGTGGGTGTCAAAACTTTTTCTAGAATCTTTACACCTGCAAAGGTACTGCTGCCATTATGGTATTGGTTGAAGTGTCTAGCAACATTTGTGGATAATTTTTTTTCAATGCTGTACAAATGTTCTTGAAATATATCCCTGAGTCTCCTAGTGGTATGTCCAATGTATTGCACATTGCAGGACTTGCATTTAACACACAAATGACATACCGTAATTTGCAATTAAAGAAGGATCTGATCTGATGTATTTTTTCATTAGAGAAGGATCGTATTAAATCCCCCTTAATTATGTGCTTACAACACGAACATCCAGTCACACTGCAACCATAATTTCCTTTGAAGTGCAACCAAGTGGTGGACCTCAAGGTGGCAGGATCAAACAAACTAGGGAACAAAGAATTGCCCAAAGTGGGTGCACGTCTGGGAATAAAATTTATTCCATCCTTCAAGAGGTCTGTGCATAAACTATCTTCAAAAAGTAAAGACAAATATCGATACAATGGTACAATGGTTTTGATCTCATTAAATTCCCTACTGAAGAATGTGCTCAAAGTGGGTCTCTCTTTGTTGAAAAATTGTTTTTTCTGTTTATTTTTTGTTGCATATTTGGATTGGCTCAACAGTTCTGACCTGTCTTTGGAATCCGCAATTGTGCAGGCTCTATCTAAAATATGTTTGAGATATCCCCTTTGTTAAAACCACAAGTAAAGAGCTCTCACTTCTTTCTCATAAGATGATTGGTCGCTGCACAATCTGCAGATTCTCAAAAACTGGCCAACAGGGATACCCCTGACAGTATGTCTGGGGTGGCCCGACTGAGCCATGAGCAAAGTATTGCCAGACATGGGTTTCCTGAAGAAACTGTTGTGAATGCTATTTTCAAAGACACACAGATGTAAGTCCAAAAAATCAATATCCCTTGAATTACACTGTCATGTAAACTGTAAACTTCTGTCATTCGAACTGAGGTACTGTAGAAACAGCTCTAGGGAGCCAAGTTCTCTGTCCGTGATAAAGATGAGGTCATCTATGTAGCGATAGAATAGTTTAATCGATGACCTAAAAGGATTGTCAACACCATATATGTGACGGCGTTCCCACCAATCCATATATAGGTTAGCCAATGACGGTGAGAACTTGGCTCCCATGGCTGCTCCACACCTCTGGAGGAACCATTCTCCATTGAAAGTGAAAAAATTGTGTGTCAAGAGATATTGTAGGACAGCTAAAACAAACAACTCAGCTTGTTACCTATATAAAAGACACCTGTCCACAGAAGCAATCAATCAGATTCCAATCTCTCCACCATGGCCAAGACCAAAGAGCTGTCTAAAGATGTCAGGGACAAGATTTTAGACCTACACAAGGCTGGAATGGGCTACAAGACCATCGCCAAGCAGCTTGGTGAGAGGGAGACAACAGTCAGTGCGATTATTTGCAAGTAGAAGAAACACAAAATAACTGTCAATCTCCCTCGGTCTAGGGCTCCATAACTGTCAATCTCCCTCGGTCTAGGGCTCCATGCAAAATCTCACCTTGTGGAGTTTCAATGATCATGAAAACAGTGAGGAATGAACTCAGGACTACACGGGAGAATCTTGTCAATGATCTCAAGGCAGCTGGAACCATAGTCACAAAGAAAACAATTGGTAACACACTACGCCATGAAGGACTGAAATCTTGCAGCACCCGCAAGGTCCCCCTGCCAAAGCACCTGCCTCAGGTGATGCATTTAGTTGGGTGCCACCTTTTCCCCACACTGGGAACTGCTGCTCTAAGGGTGTCATTGCCACCCGATTAAGTGTAATGGACAGGCATCGCCTGCTACATAGTTTGTGCAAATACCTGAGAATCAAATAGGTGGGAGACTGCACAGGTGCACTAGCGCTGAATCACTCTACTCCTCCCGCCCACCCTATAGAAAGGCATTCCAGAGTGACGCTTCTGCTACTATTGCCATGTTGCTAAGCAACAGTAGCTACAGGGTTGCTCTGCAATGCTTTTCTTTAGGATGGCTATGCAGCGGGCGCTGCCTGTCCATTATACTTGAACCGGCAGCAGTGACACCCTAGAGTAGAGGTACCCTGGTGCGAGCGGCACCCCGGCAGAGTGATGTGAGGTCTCCCTCCTAGTCCTGCCCAGTGCCCAAACAGCCTATGTTTTTTCTGCATGAGGCATCCCAGAGAAACGGAGGCTTCAAAGAAGGCCCTGGACTGGGGGGGGATGCAGAGGAGGCCCTGGACTGGGGGGTACAGTGAAGGCCCTGGGCTGAGGGGGTGTGCGGAGGAAGCCTTGGACTGGGGGTGTGCAGAGGAGGTGCTGGAGTGGGAGGGGGGGTGCAGAGCAGGCCCTGGACTAGGAGGGAATACACAGGAGGCCCTGGGCTGGGGAGTGTAGAGGAGGCCCTTTACTTGAAAAGTGGGTTGATGTGGTAAAGGACCTGGATTCAGAGAGCAGGGTGCAGAGGAGACTCTGAACTTGGGGTGGGCTGTAGAGGAGACCTTGGACTAGGAGAGGGGTGCAGAGGAGGCCCTGGACTAGGGGGGTGGGTGCAGAGGAGGCCATTGACCAAGAAATGGTGGTTGATGTGGCAAAGACCCCTGGATGGGGGGTACAAGGGAGATACTGGACCAGGTGAGGGGTGCCTGAAGGTCCCAGATTAGGAGAGGGGGAGTCTGGAGGCCCTGGACTATGAGAGGGGGATCGTGGAGGCCCTATGACTAGGAAAGAGGGTATCTGAAGGACCTTCCAGCTTCAGGGAGAAAGAGCCTGGATTTAAAGCCTAGGCTGAGGTAGAGCCTGCCTGGGCCCTGGAGGGTGAGTTCACAACATAAATGGGGACATTTATCAATTGTCGCAAGTAATGCCAAACAGGAGCAGAGATACAGGTCGTGTGATAGATTTATTAAAGGAGATGTACAGCCAAAGCCTGTTTGGTTGTACTACTCCTGTTGATCACAGCAGTGCAGATTGTTTTGCACTCCTGTGACCATTTTCAGCTGACAGCGGGCTTAAGCCCACTCTAGGCTAATGTCACAGAGTTGGCCCAGGCTGGGGAAAGATTGCAACCATATGGTTGGGATCAACTCACATGCCTGGACTTGCACCCAGCTCAGCCTCTCAGTGGGCTTTCCACAGCCCAGTGTTTCAGTGAGCGGGCGGGGGGGCAAAGCAGAGCCAGAGACTGATAGCCACCAGCTCTCTGCTCAGGGAGCTCTGAGAACTGAGTGATAGGCTGTTTGATTACTCGGTTCTCAACCTTAGAGCGGGCAGGGGACAGATGCAGCATCTACCTAGGTAAGTATGATTCATAAATAAAATTCCCATACTGCTCTTTTAATTACCCAACATCTCCTCTTTGCTGCTATTTGGCCAACAAGACAATTAGGCCTTATTCACCCGGCGCATATGCGTCCATGCCCAGGGTGATGGCCATGTACCGCGTGGGGAAGCATGCTGTTCTGTGCATCCCTGTGCAGACAGTCCAGTCAAAGTCAATTGAGACGCAGCAGTTGCATGGACATAGTCGAATGTCAAAATTTGACATGCAGACAGAAAGGGATGCATGTATCCAAACACATAGTGTCTGCATTGGATCTGTGCACCCACTTCTATAGGTGAAGCTCTCGCGTAGATGCAGATGCAGCAAAAAGTGGCACAGCATATAGGACCTGTCTCAGCGCCTGTCTTAATGAGCCTTTAAAGGAAATTATGTAAACTAGAGCAGCCAGAATTTGGAGCAGCTGTGCATGGCAACCAATAAGCTTACAGCTTTCATTTTTAAAGCTGAACAAGCTGAAGATAGAAGCTGATTGGTTGCCATGTGCAGCTGTTCCAGATTCTGACTGCACCAGTTTTTATAAATTACCCTCACTGTGTTTTACATTTCTGACTACTGACTACCGCATTCAAAGTTCAGAACATTCTTTTGTTAAGTGGTTGTAAAGGCACAAGTTTTTTACTCTTCATGCATTCTATGCATGAAGTTAAAAAAACCTGTGTGCAGCAGCCCCCCCAGCCCATCCTAATACTTACCTGAGTCCCCTCTCGATCCAGCGATGTCCACAAGAGCCTTGGCTATCCAGGGACTCGCACTCCTGATTGGCTTTTGGCAGCAGCGGGAGCCATTGGCTCACACTGCTTTCAATCACAGCCAGTGAGCCAATCAGAAGATGAAGGGAGAGGAGTTAAGCAATGACACACAGAGCCATGGCTCGGGAGTGCGCCTGCTTTGGTGCCCCCAAAAGCAAGCTGCTTGCTGTGGGGACACCCAGAAAGGGAGAGGGCTCTTCCTCTCCACTGGCAAGGCTCTGTCTGGTAGACTCCCCAGACTCTCAGCTTGGCCTAGGTCACCCTGCGTTCTCCCACAATCCACGGCCCCACCATCTCCTGGACATGGCCCTATCACTGCCTTCAGCCAGCAGCTATTGGGAGCATCACCTTCAGACCGGGTCTCCATCCTTCCCAGCATTGTCACTGGCACCCTTCCATGCTCCACCACTGATGGTGTTAATCCCTCCATGCCTGTAGGCTTCCAGTGGTATCGGTGGTTTATTTAATTATCTTTTATTGTTTTCCTATGACTCTGCTATTTTTAATTGTTTATTCATGACTCTGCTATTGGTGCAATAAACCTTTGATATTTTTTTATGTAATCCTAACTGACTACATATAATTCTTTGGATCCAGCCCATAGAGCGCTTCATATCCGTTTCATATGGTCCTGGAGTGGCCTAGCCAGTCTCTAGACCTTAATTCCATTGAAAATATGTGGAGGGAGCTGCAGGTTTGAGTTACCAAATGTCAGCCTCGAAACCTTAATGACTTGGAGAGGATCTGTAAAGAGGAGTGGAACAATATCCCTTCTGAGACTGGCTAGTAGGGATGAGCTGAACACCCCCCTGTTCGGTTCGCACCAGAACATGCGAACAGGCAAAAAATTTGTTCGAACAGGCGAACACCGTTAAAGTCTATGGGACACGAACATGAATAATCAAAAGTGCTAATTTTAAAGGCTTATATGCAAGTTATTGTCATAAAAAGTGTTTGGGGACCTGGGTCCTGCCCCAAGGGACATGCATCAATGCAAAAAAGTTTTAAAAACGGACATTTTTGGGAGCAGTGATTTTAATAATGTTTAAAGTGAAACAATAAAAATGTAATATCCCTTTAAATTTCGTACCTGGGGGGTGTCGCTAGTATGCCTGTAAAGGGGCGCATGTTCCCCGTTTTTAGAACCGTCTGACAGCAAAATGACATTTCAAAGGAAAAAAAGTCATTTAAAACTACTCCCGGCTATTAATGAATTGCCGGTCCGACAATACACATAGAAGTTCATTGATAAAAACGGCATGGGAATTCCCCCACAGGGGAACCCCGAACCAAAATTTTAAAATAAAATGACATGGGGTGTCCCCCTAAATTCCATACCAGGCCCTTCAGGTCTGGTATGGATATTAAGGGGAACCCCGGCCAAAGTTTAAAAAAAAAAATGGCGTGGGGTCCCCCTAAAAATCCATACCAGACCCTTATCCGAGCATGCAACCTGGCAGGCCGCAGGAAAAGAGGGGAACCGTACCAGGCCACATGCCCTCAACATTGGGAGGGTACTTTGGGGTAGCCCCTTAAAACACCTTGTCCCCATGTTGATGAGGACAAGGGGGGCTTATCGGAATCTGGAAGCCCCCTTTAACAAGGGGACCCCCAGATTCCGGCCCTCCCCCCTGTGTGAAATGGTAAGGGGGTACAAAGGTACCCCTACAATTTCACTGAAAAAGTGTCAAAAATGTTAAAAATGACAAGAGACAGTTTTTGACAATTCCTTTATTTAAATGCCTCTTCTATCTTCTATCTTCCTTCGGTTTCTTCCTCCATCTTCTTCTTCTTCTTCTGGTTCTTCTGGTTCTTCCTCCGGTGTTCTCCTCCGGCATCTTCCTCCGTCTTCTTCCCGTCTTCTCCTCGGGCCGCTCCGCATCCATGATGGCATGGAGGGAGGCTCCCACTGTGTGACGCTTCTCTCTTCATCTTCTTCTTTTCATCTTCTTGTCTTCATCTTCTTGTCTTCATCTTCTTTTCGGGCCGCTCCGCATCGATGATGGCATGGAGGGAGGCTCCCGCTGTGTGACGCTTCTCCTCTTCTGACGGTTCTTAAATAACGGGGGGGGATGGGGGCACCCGGTGACCCTGCCCCCCTCTGACGCATGGGGACTTGACGGGACTTCGCTGTGGCATTCCCCGTGAAGAAAAAACTTTTTTTTACTTTGATCCATGTCCCCTGGGGCAGGACCCAGGTCCCCAAACACTTTTTACGACAATACCATGCATATAAGCCTTTAAAATGAGCACTTTTGATTTCTCCCATAGACTTTTAAAGGGTGTTCCGCGGCATTCGAATTTGCCGCGAACACCCCAAATTGTTCGCTGTTCGGCGAACTGGCGAACTGCTGATGTTCGAGTCGAACATCAGCTCATCTCTACTAGCTAGATGTGTGCAAACCTGGTAGCCAACTACAAGAAACATCTGACTTCTGTTTTGCCACCAAGTACTAAGTCAAGTTTTGCGAAGGGGTCAAATTCAATCAATAAAAAGGAACGACAATTTATAACTTTTTTTAAATGTGTTTTTCTGGATTTTTTTGTTGTTATTCTGTCTCAAACTGTTAAAATAAACCTACCATTAAATTGATAGACTGATCATTTCTTTGTCAGTGGGCAAACGTACAATATCAGCAGAGGATCAAATACTTTTATCCCTCACTATAGATAATAAATACCTTCACTTGGTAGTAATACATCGTTGAGTTTAAAGGCCTCCACTGTTTGCAGACTTTGGCAGATTTACCCACTTTCTAGTTTCTCTCTAGGCCCCAAATAGTTAGTAATATTTCTCATACTCCACACCAGGGATTCTTGCTGCATTAGGCGCTGTTCATTACTGCTTGTAGTATTGTTCTCCACAAGTGTTTGCAGCTTTCAGTAAAGTTACAAACATAGAAACGTAGAAAAGTGAGTAGAAAAAGTTTGAGTAGTCCATCGAGTCTGGCCAAAGTCTGCATGTCCCTATGGGACATTCGTGGACAGATGCAAAAATTACAAATTTTACAAGCTGTTTGTAAATCTACTAAACGTTGGCAGCCCCGTTCTCCACCTACCTAGTTCATTTGAGGCAAAGCCTTCCACAGGTGGCAGAAAGAATTAACTCTTGCCTTAAGAACTTCAGTGTGTGGTTGTGTTACACTTCTGTCTTCAAATTACAACAGAATGGAGGGGAGGAATCAAACAAGAACACCACATCCCATTTAATAACAGTGAACAAAATGAGGGACTAGAGGCCGTAGGCCTCAGGATTTTTTAGGTGTTCAATAGAAAAGTAAATATTTACATAATATTGATAAAAAAATATATATTTTATTTATAATTCCTTAAAAAGGACATGAAACAATTTTTAAATTAACAGCGGCGCCGTAGATGACGCGATCATGTGCATAATGCGGCGTCCATTTTGGAAAATCCTATGCCCATAACGGATAGAACAAGGGCAAAAGAGCCACAGAAAGATCAGATGGGTGAAAAAAATCACCTCGATCTCAAAGGGAATAGGGAGACTGACAAATTTAGGGCCCTGAAGCAGGGAAATCGGCTACCTCCAAAAAAGGGCATGAAAAAATCAGAATATTGATTAGAGATCAACAATTAGGTGCTCCGGGTGTTCGTGCATCCCAGATTCAAAGTGGAACAAGGCTAAAAAGGCAACATAGGAATATTGCAAAATAGGCAAATAAATTGATGGTGATATACAAATAAATAAATAGCTATATAATCAAAAAATAAAAAATATATCAAGCAGGACAAATGCCATGCAGCCTCTAGTCCCTCTGTCTTCGAATTGTTACTATAACCATTGCTCCAATTATTTAGTCATTATCTGAAGGATTTATACTTGTCTTAATAAACCTCAAAGAGCTCCTGAGGCCCTGAAAAATGTGGGGTACTAGGCAAACACGCAGTTTCACCAGACCAAACCCCATCCCTGACTATAGTTTTTTCAGTAATAAAGTGTTACTCATGTACAGCGTATATACAGTAACTGCAGTGACATGCATTTAGATTTTATTTCCAAGCTATTTGCCTTGTGCTTATACACTTGTACAACCCCTGCTGGGATGTTTGTGATGCAAATTTAGATTAATCAAGTATCGTACAGATAATATTAAAAGAACTTGCAGTTTTGCTCCCATGGCATGCATAAAATATTGCTGTCCATAGTTCCTTGAGATATTTAGGAAGCCAAATTTAAACATTTAAGTTACTACTTCTGGGTCGTGGCCTGGACGCTGAAGAAGATGGCAGCTTAACCTTTTGGCTCCGATACTCCTCGGTCCATCTTCCAGCTAGTGAGGGAGAAGAACTCTGCCACTATGGGGAAACCTGACTGTGATCACTCTGCCACCCATTCCTGATCACCACGGGACACAGGCACACAGCAAATTGGCTATATTCCTGAGATCTTTTGTTCACAGTCCCAGAAGGCAGCCTCATTTCCACAGGCTGCAGAAGCCAGCAGAGCTGTGAGTAGTAGTCACTCTAGATCTCCTGACACACAACCCTATGACACCCCTGCTCCCCGAGCTAAATCTCTTAGCTTGGGCGATCTCAGAGCAGTGGCCACAGATATAAAAGATACAGAACACCATGACATTGTCATCCACGAGGACCAGCACACCCTGGCTGCTCACACTGTGCAGTTAAGAGATCTTCACAGAAATCTTCACACACAAGTCAGACTCAGGGGGTGCATTTTATACCATGGCACCAAGATCAAATTATATCATGATCTATCAAAATTACCCTGCAAAAATGCAAAGATCTATGGCCTCTCCTGGATACTCTCAGAGAAAGGGATATCCCCTATAGGTGGAAATTCCCCTTCTGTCTGACAGAGGGAAGTCCCGCACAAACTGCACACCTGTGACACCCTGAAGACATACAGTCCTTTTGTGAAACCCTGAATATCCCCCTTGTTGAGATACCAGACTGGCATCGAGACTCATGTCCTTCAGCGCGATGAACTGATGGAAGTTCACCAACCCAGAGGCTCCACAACCCACAGAAGACGTCGGCTTTCGCCACACTCTTCTCCGCCTCTAGCTAACTGTTGATCTCTGGGGACAAGCAGTGTCCCAGCATCTCCAGCTCATAGGAAAGCCAGAAAAGATTAATTTCATGACCACACATCAAACATGAATCCTCAGGATCCAAAGGATACGGCTATACAAATATCCTCCATTTTTGCTCCTACCTATCTCACAATCAAAGTGAATCCCATTCATTGACATTGATTGAACCTTATGTCACCCCAATCGCACTTTGGACTTTCCTCTATGGACCACCCACCTGGAGTGAATACAAGGCCTACGCTAAAAGCATCAAATGCTCACAAAGCTCTAAAAAGCGTTCTTTGGCCGCTTACCTTCATTAACATTCCTGAAAATGCTTCTGCTGGCCCAGAGCCACTAAAGCTTTTAAGCCTCAAACATTAAAAACCCATGTTACTCAATCCTTAACCCTGCCCATTAACATCCAATTGCAGATACTACTTCATATTTGGAGCATATGTTATAGTTATAACAATATTTCTCGGATAATGGTTTACTTTGATCCTGAGACATAGTCTGAAACTCTTGCCCTTTTCAAAATTTGTCAGAAAGTTCCTCAATGGTTCTCCTTTACAAGCCAGATCCCATTGCCTATTAACCTTATTGCCAGCTCAAAATTGAACAGATCTATACTCTTTGATCTAGCAACGCACAACAGGACAACCTCTTGGGTTGTAATGAAAAGGAACAGAAAAGCCTAAAAGTGTTTTGTTACAGCTATCTAAACCAATACTCAAACCTGTTTAGCTGAAAACCAAACAACCAGCCACACTTATGTGGATCATCTAAAAACTATGACTGAACCTTTGTCACTGACGTATCCTTTGAAGTCACCCTACGATGACCATATGCCAGCTATGATATCTCCTAATCCAAACTGCTGAGACAATCTTTGCCCGATCCTACAGAGATGGTCCACATGGTTTGTTACAATACATGACATACGGTCTCTTTAAAGTGCATTGGATCCTCTCAACAAATGTTTTTCTATCTGAGGTTTGCGCCTTAGCAACGCACCTGTGCTACAGTATTAAACGTTTTTGTTACACATGAGTTGTTAATCACACTTCAGCAGAATTCAAGATATATCACTACTGTTATATGTTGAATGTTTTTTCCTATGCTCTCCCTAGATACCATAAATTTGTAATATCTGCACCTTTTATAACCAAGCTTCCAAAGAGCTTTGCATACATGAATATAACGCAGTACAATACTGTTTCACCTTAAGCTATTAATCAAGCAATGCAGATAGAACACATTTACACTATTACCTGATCACTAATAAACCTCTTTCCCCTAGCTCAAAATATGCAAAGTATATGATTTATATTATTAGTCATTCCAGCTAGATAAATTCTCCTTTTCCCCTTAACGCGTTGCTTTACTTAACCACAAAACCCAGGCAGAAAAGTACTAACCTCTAGCTGGTTCAGATTATACAGTTCCAATGCTAAAATACTGATCTAAAATGAAACCAGAGAGATGTGGGATATGTGTTTCACCTACAGTCAGTACGTTGTTAAGTTTTTGTCCTTTTCTTGACATCGTTATTCTTTACCATTTACTCTGTACAGGCCATATATGTTCACTGCGTCACATATAAATTGTAAAAGCTTTAAAATAAAACCAAACATACCCTCAAGGAGAAAGTCACGTGATCTGTGACGTAACGCGTGGGAGGAGCTAGTGACGAGCACTGCTGTTACGAGACATCAGTACGGCAGCAGCGGCTTTTGAGGAGTCACGCTCGTAGCGGCTGATTGCTTTCTTTATGCCTGACACTTAATTGGGTCTATGTGAGTGTATCACCTTGTTTATTCCCTCTTGTTTCCTTTTGATCATTGCGCAATGATGTTATTGTTTTACTTACATGATTCATCGGTTTGCTGAGAGTGAAACAAAGTGAAACAAAGTGCAAGTTAATATCTATCTATGACCTGGGAAAAGAAACTTTGGAGGCATAGATGAATGCAGGCGGAAAATTAAAACACAAACTAACTTTTATACCTCAAGTGAAAATGATCAATGGACTTGTGGGCGATTAATATTGTTTGTGTTAGAGGAATATTATATCTTATTAGCCTTTTGCACGATTTTCACTATGCATTTCTCATTAAGATGATAGCTTATGAGTTTTGATAACTATATATGCACATTTATTATATAGATTTTTTTTTTTATAGTGTGATTGCGGTTTATCATATGCATTTTTGATGCTTTGATGTTTGTACCCACTTATTTTTATATTTAACAATAATTTTAACAATAACTTATCAATCACTGATTGATAAGTTAATTAGAGCGCATCAATAATTTTTATTATTAGTTTATTAAGTCAGTGTACTGTATACTGGGCTCAGTGTGCACCTAAAGCTGACTGCAGACAATCTCTGTTCTCTTCCTTATAATATGCCTACACAAGTGACAGACTGGTCATTCAGCTCTGTCATTCCCGAAGCTACTGTACGCTGATGTGCCAAACAATCTCTCTTCCCCCTTTGGTGTGTGACCTTGTCGCACGGAGGGATCCAACATCCATCCCCACTCAAACAGCGCCTTGTGTGATCACTTCCTATCTCTATTAGGAGTGTTTCACTGCTTATGAGTCTACAGGTGATAGACACAATCTATAACAGCTGTTATCAGTAGTGTCAATCTGCAGGTGGTAGGATGCCCTTTGTGCTCTGTTCTGGGTGGTGTACCTATGCGGATTCCTTGGTGACAGCACTAGCTCATGGGCCCGATCCCTGTTAGCAAACCATTCTGCCCATTTTTTCTCCTGAAGTTGGATGCCTTCTAGTATTGGTCTAAGAGTAACAGGATAACCATTCACCTCACCATCATCCCCTGAAGAAGAGGTTCCAACCTTTATAACCTCAAAACATGTCAGGCTTCTGTTTGTGCAGCCCTTAGCTGAAACAGTTTATGTGGGTTTTCTGTGTTATCACTGTATACTGATATGTATATCGCTCCTGTTATCATCATTTGAATTGTCAGCATCCTGCTCTTTTATTTCAAAGTATTCAATTTCTTGTCATGTTTTTAACTTTTGATAATAAAATTATGTATATTTTTTGATACATTGTTTGAAGACTCTTGCCTTATAAATGCATTTTCATCAGCACGTGGGACACGATTGTCCTTTTTTTCGGCAGCTGGCCGTGTTGAGCCGCAACATGCAGAAGAGTTGGTAGAGTGGATGACCAAGCCGTCCTCATCCTCCTCATCCTCTCTCACCCAGGCTCAGGGTACTTTGTCTGCCAAAGCAGCTGCCAAAGCGGCCTCTTCCCTCGGCTCAATGGCATCAGTCACTTCTTCCCTAGCCCCACCATGTCCTGAGGAGTCCCCCGAACTGTTTGACCACAGTGTTGGGTACATGCTGCAGGAGGATGCACAGCGTTTTGAGGGCTCCGATTATGGTACCCAGCTTGAGCAATTATGTGAGCCCAGAGAGAGGGGGTGCCCAAGAAGGACATCAAACTGGCAGTCATGTTCCTCCAGCTGCAGCATACTGCCAGGTTTGCTCCAGTGACGAGGAGGGAGGGGATGATGCGGTCACTAAATCTACATAGGTGCCTGATAGGAGAGAAGAGGAGGAGGCACATCTCCAACAAGGCAGGATGCCCTCCAGGGGCCAGCTTAAGGGCAACCAACCGACTGCATCACACCGCAGAGCTCCGCATGTGCAGGGCGCTGCAGTCTCTGCGCGTTATTCCAAAAGTTCTTTGGTGTGGGCCTTTTTTGAGAAGTGTGCAGCAGATTGCACCATTGCTATTTGCAACATATGTCTAAAGCGTATCTCGCGTGGCCAAAACAGCAGCCGCTTGGGCACCACATGCTTGATCAGACATATGTCGACCTGCCATGCAGTCCGTTGGCAAGCATACGTAAAAGGCCCACACCAAAGAACAAAGTGGACCTCTCCTTGCTCCTCATCAGCTTGGATCTCCAACCCCACTATACCTTCAGTCCTCTCAGAAACCTGCACTGAGAGGAATGAAGGTGTAGAATTAGGTGTGTCACTGCCAAGTACTTGCGGGCAATCTGTTATTGGTACACCAACGTCCGTTTGTACCAGGCAAATTTCCCTGCCCCAGCTGCTGCACTGCCAAAAGAAGTTTGCTCCCAGCCATCCACATGCCCAGCGGTTGAATGCTAGCTTGGCTAAATTGCTAGCACTTCAACTGCTGCCTTTTCAGTTGGTAGACTCTGCCCCCTTCAGTGAGTTTGTGGAATGTGCGGTTCCTCAGTGGCAGGTTCCCAAACACCACTTTTTTTCACGAAAGGCAATTCCGGCTCTCTACCGGCATGTGGAAGGCAATGTCTTGGCCTCGCTGGACAGGGCGGTCAGCGGTAAGGTGCATATTACCGCTTACTCATGGTCCAGCAGGCATGGACAGGGATGTTACCTATCTTTCACGGCCCACTGGGTGACTCTGCTGGCAGTTGGGAAGGATGCAGGACAGGGTGCAATAATGTTGGAGGTTGTTCCGCCACCATGCCCCCAAAATGCTACTAGTGGTGATTCTAACACACTTCTCTCCTCCACCCCCTCCTCTTCTTCTTCCTCTATGGCCTCTTCCTGTGCCGATTTGTCCTCGGAACCAGCGGTGTTCTGTAGGTGTTCAAGAGGCTATGCAAGTACGCAGACAAAAAGATGCCATGCTATGCTTGAGCTGGTGTGCTTGGGGAACAGAAGCCACACTGGGGCAGAGATTCTGTGAGCTCTGCAGGGGCAGGCTCAGAGGTGGTTGACGCCAGCTTAAGCCAGGAATGGTGGTTTGCGACAATGACACCAACCTCCTCTCCACCCTCCGACAGGGACACCTGACCCATGTGCCCTGTTTGGCTCATGTCCTTAACTTGGTGGTGCAGCGGTTCTTGGGCGGGTACCCGGGCTTACAGGATCTCCTGAGGCAGGCCAGAAAAGTCTGTGTGCATTTCCGCCGGTCATATAATGCCAGTGCTCGGCTGGCTGACCTCCAAAAGGAATTTAACCTGCCCAAGAACTGCCTAATCTGTGACATGCCCACCAGGTGGAACTCAACGTTGGCCATGCTGCAGCAGCTGCACACACAGCAGAGGGCCATCAATGAGTACCTGTGCGACTATGGCACCAGGACAGGGTCAGGGGAGCTTGTTTTTTTCCCCACACCAGTGGGTCATGATCAGGGATGCATGCACTGTCCTGTCACCATTTGAGAAGGCCACGAGGATGGTGAGCAGAGACAGTGCATGCATCAGTGACACTGTCCCTCTTGTCCACCTGTATGAGCACATGCTTCGTGGAATAATGGACAGGGCACTTGAGGCAGAACAGAGGGAGGAAGAGGAGGACTTCCTTACCTCTCAAGGCCCCCTTTATCCAGACAGTGTTCCTGCTGGCCCACTGATCACACAGGAGGAGGACGAGGAGGAGGATTGTGTCAGCATGGAGGTGGAGCCTAGCACTTAGCTTCAGTCTTCAAGGGATCATTTACAGTCCCAAGAAACCCATGGACTTGTACGTGGCTGGGAGGAGGTGGCTGCAGATCATGTCTTCCTTAGTGACCCAGAGGACTCTGGACTGAATGCCTCAGCAAACCTACGCTGCATGGCCTCCCTGATCCTGCAAAGCCTGTGGAAGGATCCTCGTATTCGTGGTATCAAGGCGAGGGATCATTACTGGCTGGCAACCCTCCTTGATCCACATTACAAGGGTAAGGTTGCGGACCTTATCTTGCCATCGCAGAGGGAGCAGAGGATGAAACATCTTCGGGAGGCTTTGCATAAAGGTTTGTGCAACGCGTTTCCAGAGCCTGGGAGGTTACAATTTCCTGGTCCTGGACAATGTGTTGCTGAGGCTTCGGTCAGTCACAGAAGGAGCGGTGGAGAAGGTGGCCGTCTGACCAATGTGTTCAGACAATTTTTTAGTCCACAGCCCCACGGTATGATCAGTTCCAGCAACCATTGCCAGCGTCTGATTTACATGGTGCAGGAATACCTAGGGGCAAGATCAGACTTGGACACCTTTCCCACCGCAAATCCTCTGGGTTACTGGGTCTTGAGGATGGATCACTGGCCAGAGCTTGCACAGTATGCAATTGAGCTACTGGCCTGTCCTGCATCCAGCGTTCTTTCAGAATGCACATTCAGTGCTGCTGGAGGCTTTGTAACTGATCACAGGGTGCGCCTGTCCACCGAATCGGTCGATCGGCTGACCTTCATAAAAATGAATCAGTCTTGGATCACCAGCTACCAAGCACCTGATGCTGATGTAACCGAATCATTTTTTTTTTAATGTGAGAACCCTTCAAGACTGCCTATGCTGATGCTGAGTGACTATCCTGTTATGCTGAGTGACTATCCTCTTCCTCCTCAATTTTCATGCTGATAGCTTGTAAGAACATTTTTGGTTCTGGGCACCGCCACCAGTGGCTAAGGCCCAAATTTTCTGCCCCTGTTTAACAGGGGCATGTAATTACAATTTTTAATGCAATACTTTGCAGCAGGGCTGATTCCTGCGCACCAACTAGAGTATCTGTGAGGGGTTGCAGTGTTGTGGCACTAGCACCAGTGCCTAAGGCCCAATTTTTCAGCCAGCCCCTGTTTAACAGGGGCGTGTAATTACAATTTTTGATGCAATACTTTGCAGCAGGGCTCATTACTGCGCTCCAACTAGAGTATCTGTGAGGGGTTGCAGTGTTGTGGCACCAGCACCAATGCCTAAGACCCAATTTTTCAGCCCCTGTTTAACAGGGGCGTGTAATTACAATTTTTGATGCAATACTTTGCAGTAGGGCTCATTCCTGTGCTCCAACTATAGTATCTGTGAGGGGTTGCAGTGTTGTGGCACCAGTGCCTAAGGCCCAATTTTTCTGCCCCTGTGTAACAGGGGCGTGTAATTACAATTTTTGCTGCAATAATTTGCAGCTGGGCTCATTCATGCTCTCCAACTAGAGTTTCTGTGAGGGGTTGCAGTGTTGTAGCACCAGCACCTGTGCCTAAGGCCCAGTTTTTCTGCACCTGTTCAACAGGGGCATGTAATTACAATTCTTGATCTAATATTTCACAGCAGGGCCTGTTCCTGCGCCCACCAAGAGTAACTGTGAGGCCTTACGGTGTTGTGGCAACACCACCACACCGTCCACCACCAAAGACCCAATTTTTCCGACCCTGTTCAAGAGGGGCATGTAACTACAATTCTTAAAGTGGATGTAAACCTGAATTTTTTATGTCATAATGTAGAGTATAAGATTTCCTATCATTTGAGCCCAGTCTTGCCACAAAGAGTAAATCCAGCTCTGAGCAATCCTCTTTTATTTTTCAGTGAGATAAAACTTGACAAACAGAGAAAAATTTGTCAAATCCTCCCCCTTGCTGTGAGTGACAGGTGATTTACATATCTCGTGCACTAGCCTAAGACATGCATTATTTTTTAATTCCCACCCCCACTCCTTTCTTCAGCAGCTCTGCAAGGATTGGCTGTTCCACACCTCAGCATGATTTGGCATGCTGAAGTCATGTGGTTACTTTCCTGTCTTTTCATTGGATGTTAGAGATCATAGCAGAAGTTCAGTGTAAGAAATACACAGGAGAAAATGCATATTGACAAGGGGAGTGTAGAGTTGGGCGGGGAGTCTACTGACATCACGACTCCACCCACCAAGCTCCAGACAACAGACCCACCCACTTCTGCAGTTTTTCGGGTGTCATAACAGACAGAGGGGAGACATTTGACAGGTAAAGATACATGCAGGAGGCATGTATATCCCTATAGATAACCCCTATGGCAGTAGTTTAGAAAGGATGACATTGGGTTTACATCCACTTTAATCTAATATTTCACAGCAGGGCCATTCCTGTACCCACCAAGAGTAACTGTGAAGCCTTATGCCCCGTACACACGGTCGGATTTTCCTACGGAAAATGTGTGATAGGACCTTGTTGTAGGAAATTCCGACCGTGTGTGGGCTCCATCACACATTTTCCATCGGATTTTCTGACACACAAAGTTTGAGAGCAGGCTATAAAATTTTCCGACAACAAAATGCGTTGTCGGAATTTCCGATCGTGTGTACACAAATCCCACACACAAAGTGCCACGCATGCTCAGAATAAATAAAGAGATGAAAGCTAATGGTTACTGCCCCATTTATAGTCCCGACGTAAGTGTTTTACGTCACAGCGTTCAGAATGATCGGATTTTCCGACAACTTTGTGTAACCGCGTGTATGCAAGACAAGTTTGAGCCAACATCCGTCCATGGATTTTGTTGTTGGAATGTCCGATCAATGTCCGACCGTGTGTACGGGTCATTACAGTGTTGTGGCAACACCACCACACTGTCCACCACCAAAGGCCTAATTTTTCCGACCCAGTTCAACAGGGGCATGTAATTACAAGTCTTGATCTAATATTTCACAGGAGGGCCCGTTCCTGTGCCTACCAAGAGTAACTGTGAGGGTTTACAGTGTTGTGGCAACACCAGCACCTAAGGCCCAAATTTCTGCAGAGTATATAGGGCAGACCTCTACTTTCAAACATCCAACTTACAAACGACTCCTACTTTCAAACAGAAGGAGACAACAGGAAGTGAGAGGAAATCTACCCCTAGGAAGGGAAATTCTCTCATGTAAGAGTTCCTTGTTTCACTAAAAACCCCAAATTTTCAAAATCCAATTGTCATTGGGACAGAAAGTGAGGTGAAATCTTCTGAACAGGAGCACAGACAGCAAAACAAAGGTTACAGGGGTGATAACCCTTCCCTATGTTTTCCAAAAAGCTTAAAAATAGATTTTTTTGTCTGGAGCTACACTTTAAAAATGTACCAGTTCAAAATTACAAGCAGATTCTACTTAAGAACAAACCTACAGTCCCTGTCTTGTTTGGACCACCTGTATACTGCTGTTCAGAGTATATAGGGCCTGGGGGCCCCTCGCCTTTCCTTTTTTTAATTTGGGTGCGGGGTTCCCCTTAATATCCATACAAGACCCAAAGGGGCTGGTAATGGGCTGGGGGGGGGGGGGTATCCATGCCTTATTTCTCAATGATTTTCACCCATATCGGCAGGACCAGACATTACATTAAAGCCGCAAGCAGTTTTAAATGACTTTTATTCCTTTAGAAATGTCATTTTGTGCAGGGACAGTTCTAAACAAGGGAAACATGTGCCACTTTACAGGCATACTATAGACACCCCACAGGCACGATATTTAAAGGAATATTTCACTTTTATTTTTTCACTTTAGGCATCATTAAAATCACTGCTCCTGAAAAAACGTCTGTTTTTAAAACTTTTTTTTGCATTAATACATGTACCCTGGGGCAGGATCCGGATCCCCAAACCCTTTTTAGGACAATAACTTGCATATTAGCCTTTAAAGTTCGCACTTTTGATTTCTCACGTTCGAGTCCCATAGACTTTAAAGGGGTTCGAAAGTTCACACAAACTATCGGTCCGTTCGCAAGTTCTGGTGCGAAACGAACTGGGGGGTGTTCGGCTCATCCCTACTTAACATATTTCAACCACCTGCTTATAAGAGGTTTTGTTTTTCTGTTTAGTTTTTATTTATCTGTTTTGTTTATGCTAACGCGTGATAAGCGTTTTATATATTTCAGTAAGCACACCTCTCAAACTACCTACTTCAGACATCCAATAATAGCAGGGTGCCACTATGGATTGCTCTTAACCCCCGTTATAAGACTATGCCTAGGACTAGTTTGCCATTCACACCTCTAGGCATACACCTACAGGGGACTAAACACAACACGTATAAACTATAAAATACTTCCTCCTCTTATCGGCCATTCTAATAATACCTGCACTCTAAGCTTACACTGTTATCCTTCAATAGCACTCCTAACTTTCCTCACGTACATTGAATTCCCCAATCCTACACTCATTATTACATTTCCTATCTCGTTCTTCCCCTCATTTCTCATCACGATTATCCCATTGTTCGCAAGAACCCAACGAGTATCGTCGATATTGGATATCGAGACCTCTCTTTACCATACATTATCCATCAACACCTTCTCCAGCCCTACCACCTCCTAACTCAGCACAAATTGAATATCTGTGCTGACCTACTAAGGTCTTTCACAGGTCTACACAGGTCTTTCCCATTCAAAGCAGGATAGCTGGCCTAACCTTGCTCTTTGATCACCTCCTACCCCTCACCATCTCTATAAATCCAAACCCACCCCTCCTCTTACCTATACTAACCCCATTTCTAATCTCCATCTATAGTTTTTCTCACCACTCACACCCCCCCGCCCTTTTTTTCCCCTCTCTTTCTCTCCACATAGGATTACAACTAAAGGTTCACACTCGCAATGACTCCTCCACGTTCTAACACTAAATTGATGAGCATTCAAATAGTCTCTCTGAACGCAAAAGGCTTAAATCTTCCAAAAAAAAGATCCCAGCTCCTACTTTACATGAGAAAAATTGACACAGGTATTATCTGTCTCCAGAAAAATCATTTCAAGTCTGACAATATCCCCATTTTGACAAACAGGGACTACCTTAAAGTCTATCACGCAACTAATAAACTTGCCAAAACAAAAGGCATTTCGATTCTACTTTTCAAACGCTTATCCATAGAAATATCTGACTCTCTAACAGACGAAGATGGACGCTACCTATTCATCAAAGTCTCTGTATGGAATAGACCAATCACAGTAGCAAATATCTATAGCCCCAATACCGCCCAAGTCAGCTTTTTCTGTGACATCTCAATGATTCTAGCATCTTTCCAATCTGGTATTCTTATAATTGGTGGCGATTTTTACGTAGCCTTAAACCCATTCAAAGATACATCATCGAGAACTTCCTTGCTACCATACAAAGCCCTCCGTCAAATTAAGATCCAACTACAAGACTTACTCTTACACGACTCATGGCTCACGACTCCACTCTAGAATAGACTACAAATTTATCACACAAAAAGATCTTCCATTTCTCTCTAAAGCAATCATCGAAACAATGTTTATTTCAGATCACCACCCGATCACTATGACTATCAAATTCCCAGAACAAATGCAAATTAGTAAAACCTGGAAATTGGACACATCACTGTAACTCATCGAGCTTTCACACACTACCATAATCAATAAAGACATCAATGACTTTTTTGACACTAACACTCTGGACACAAACCCCATGACCCAATGGGAAGCACACAAATGGGTAGTCAGAGGCACACTACTGAAAATGGCAGCTATCCGCAAACAGAATAAACAAGAATCCATAAATTCCCTTTTTTTAAACAAATACAAAATCTTGAAAAAGCACACAAACTGACTAGAGCTCAGCAAACCCAAACAGAATTGGACCATATACGCACTCGCCTAAGCGAGGAACTAGGGAAAAAAGTCAAAAGGAATTTTGCTCTATCCCAAAAAACTGTTTTATGAGCATAGCAATAAAATCAGGAAACTTCCTGCAAAAGCCCTGCAATCCAAAAAGCAAGAACCACAATTCGCTCTATACATACACCCACGGGGCAGTCACTATCTAATAGCGATGACATTGCAAATCACTTTGCACAATATTACGCAGAGCTCTACACCCTCCCTCCTGAAAAGAAACCTTCCAAAGACAACAGACCACGAAAATCTATTATTGAAGACTTCTTAGCGCAATATAGACCAAAACCAATCTCCCCAAAACAAGTACACAAAATAGATGGCCCCTAACAATCGAAGAGTTCAAGACGCTATCAAACAAATGAAATTAGGAAAAAGCCCAGGCCCTGATGGCTTCTCAGACTCACTAGCAAACCCTTTCCTAAAAGCATTTAACCAACTATCAAAATCAAATACACCATCCAGAAATCTTCTAGTAGCCCATATCTCAGTCATCCCAAAACCAAAAGACCTCGAACTGGTCTCCAACTACCGCCCTATCTCGCTGTTGAACACAGATTTAAACATTTTTGCAAAAATCTTGTCTACTCACCTAATACCCCTACTCACAAAATTAATAGCAAAATACCAAGTTGGATTTATCCCAGGTAGAGAGGCTAGGGATAACACACTCAAAGCACTAAACATCCACCACTGGCTCACCAAATCTAAGCAACCCAGTTTCTTCTTGTCATTAGATGCTGAGAAGGTGTTTGACAGGTTAGCTTGGGACTATCTAGAAGCAGTACTACATGCAATAGGTCTGGGCAACCGACTGCTACACTTCATAATGTCATTATACATTAACCCTACAGCGAAAGTCCGGGTAAAGGGTCTTCTGTCAAGCGCCTTGTCCATCAAGAATGGCACTCGTCAAGGATGCCCCTTATCTCCCCTCTACTCTTCTTGCGATGAATTCGTGAAAATGCAAACATTAAAGGAATATCAGTGGCTAATAAACAATATAAGCTAGCTGCTTTTGCAGACAATGTCTTACTCTTCCTCTCAGAGCCTCACATAACTCTGCCCAACATTCTAAAGGATTTTGGCTTGTTTTAATTTATAGCACACTTCAAAATACATTTTTCAAAATCACATGCTCTTAACATAACGCTTACAGCATCACAAGCTCAAAGTTGTAAACAAAATTTCCCATTCACATGGCAAACAGAAGCTATAACCTACTGTACTTAGGAATTCTCCCATGCATACTGTACCTCCTACAAACGATACTCGTTCGACTACCAAACACGTTCATACGATCTTTCAGAAAAATTTGCAGAGCCTTTTTATAGAACCAGAATCACCCTAGAATCAGTTATATCCAATTAATTAAACCCAGAACTAAGGGAGGAATAGGCATAGCTGACATTCAGTATTATTATTGGGCATACCATGTGCAGCGCATCGTAGTCTGGCACATTCATTCCCAAATTAAAGACTGGGTATGCTTAGAAAATTCCTTTTCTAAACTTCCCATAAGTCATGAACTGTGAATCTGTCCAATTCTTATCCTAAAAGACCTAACAGAGCAGCCTGTCATAGGGCCTTCCCTACACTCTTTTAACAACATATGCCACAAATTCAAACTCTCTTCAGTTCCTGGTCTGCTATCACCAGTCTTAATGAATCCGTACTTTCCGCCGGGATGACTTCTCACCTATTATCAAGTAAGCAACCAGACATAGGCATTCAAATCCACCACCTGCTACAGAATGGTGAAATTCACTCACTTGAAAACATACATACATTATGAGCCAATTCACAATTAAACATCTTGAGCTATTTGCAAATTAAGCACTACTTAAACTGTCAATCGCTCGAGCTACCTATCCAAACCGTTAATGCCTCTTGAAAAACTTTGCGTAAATCAAAACCCCCAACGACATCTCATTTAGACTATACAAGACATGTTCTGGGAAAATACCCACATGGACGATGGGAAAGCCTGCAAAGCTTGGGCCCATGACCTTAAAATAAACCTAACCAATACCAACTGGGAAAAAATGTCGTAATGCGCACAAAGGCTCAATCAACATGTCCATCCAAGAGAATAAATATAAAATCATATCCCGTTGGTACCGCACCCCTGCCATTCTACACAAAATTGACGCTTCCATCTCGGACCAGTGCTGGAGATGCCAACAAACAACTGGTGATCTCTTGCACATGTGGTGGGACTGGCATGTCGTCCAGCCCTTCTGGAAGAAGGTCTATACACAAACACAAAAAATTACCACATGTTCCCTAGACTTCACTCCTGCCCAGCTCCTACTCCATCATCATTCCTTAAAAGACACACCATACCACAAAACTTTAGACATGATGCTAGTTAATGCAGCCAAATTGTGTATTCCTAAACTGTGAGGCACCACCAAAACTCCCTCTTTATCTGAATGGTACAAACACATAAATAAAATAGCTGGGATGGAAGAACTCATTGCAATTTTACGACTTATTCTCAGTAAAGATTACAACTATTAGCCCTTCCTCCTGAGTCTTTATTGGGAAGCTGTTAGCTGTCTGTCAAGCCTTGTACTTTGAACACATTGTGAGGGCAGAACAGTAAAAAGACTTTTAACACAGCGGGCCTAGTCTAAAGAAGAGTGGATTCACTCTGCTCATCATCAGCTAACCTCTACAGCCACAGACATTACAAAGAAGTAATCTGTTTCATCATGCAGCACACAGACAAGGATACTACACCAGTCATCCCTCAGCATACACAAGCAGAGGAAAGCATACACAATATGCCAACCAACAGGTCACGCTGCACAAGCTCCAGAGTCTCTAGTCAGTCGGATCAGACATCAGCTAGTGCTGAATCTGCCAGGTCCAAGCGCACTAGCTCTAGACATTCAAGCTGCTCTAACCTGTCATCCACCAGTGCTGCAGCTGCCAGGGCCCATGCAAAAGCAGAAGCCGCGCGTGCACTGGCTTCCTATGCAATACGTGAAGCTGAAATGATAAGAGAACAGGGCTGCATAGATGAAGAACATCATATGATTAAAGCTAAAAGTAAAGCTGAAGCACTTAGAAGAAAAGCAGAGGTGAAAGCATCTTTACATATTATCAAGCAAGAAAAAATAGCTTCAGCAGCCTTAGCTGAAGCCGAGGTGCTCATGAGAGCTGCCGAAGAACAGTACAGAGAGCCCTCTGTGATAGATACCCAGATGACACCACTCAGTGCAATCCAACGCACTTGTGAGTATGTACAATTGCACGCAAACATGGACACTGATCAACAGTCTAATGATGCATTAGAATCATCCAGGGTCCCGCTAGCAGCAGGCAACTTTGATATAGCTCGATGCTACAAGACTGAACCAGAACTTTACTATAACAAGCCAAGTAGTTACATACTCAGAAACCAATCTGTTGGTCCTTCAGGAAATCAAACAAATGGTGACATAATCCCTCCACGGGAAAATAAAAATCCGGCCTATAGCAGAAAGACTTGCAGTAAACGAGAACAACCACACGACTATAGTGGGTTTAACCAAGCATCCCAACTGTCTTACCAGCCACAGACATGCCCTGTGTTTGTTCCCAGAAAATGCCCACCTGAGGCAGCAGGAGTCACAGATGTGACAAAATACTTGATACGCCGTGAAATGGTGAGCTCTGGTCTCCTGAAGTTTGATGATCGTCCAGAAAACTATTGGGCCTGGAAGTCATCTTTTTTAAGCAGCACCCAAGAATTAAATATGAAAGACAGGGAAAAGCTTGATCTACTCTCCAAATGGCTCGGACCAGAGTCCACTGAGCAAGCCAAAAGAATCAGGTCAGTACATGTTCATGATGCGACAGCAGGGCTTACAATGTTATGGCAGAGATTGGAAGACTGCTATGGGTCACCTGAAGTAATTGAAGATGCACTTCTGAAGAAAATTGAAAATTATCCAAAAATAACAAACAAAGACAATCAGAAGCTGAGAGAGCTTGGGGACATACTTTTAGAGCTGGAGGCGGCAAAGGCTGGTGGATACCTGCCAGGCCTCTCATATTTGGATACAGCACGTGGAGTGAAACCGGTAATCGAGAAGCTTCCTTACAGCTTACAAGAAAGATGGATCACGCAAGCATCAAAATACAAGGAAGATCATCAGGTAGCATTTCCACCTTTCTCCTTCTTCGCCAAATTCATTGTGAATCAAGCTAAAATACGCAATGACCCAAGCTTCGCCTTTTTGAACATGGGAGGCTCCAGTTCTGTAAAGACAGAGAAACAACCTTCAGTGCACAATAAAGAACGCAGAGCAACAGTGTCTGCACGGAAGACAGAAGTACCGACTGAGTTTGAAGCCAACCAGGATAAAAGCTCAGGAATGCAAATTGAGGACCCAGATAAGCAGTGTCCACTACATAACAAGCCTCATCCACTGAGAAAATGTCGCAGTTTCAGATGCAAGACAATAGAGGAGCGCAAATCTTATCTTAAGGACAAGCGCATTTGTTTCAGATGCTGTGGTTCAACTCAACATGTTGCTAAAGACTGTATGAAGACAATTCGATGCAAAGAATGCAATAATGACAACCATCTGTCTGCTTTACACCCAGGACCAGCACCATGGAAAACAGAGAATCCGGTAACCCAAGAAGATCATGGTGGGGAGCAAAATGAGAGTGCATTACCGGCAATAACCTCAAAGTGCACTGAGATCTGCACAAACACATTTAGCTCTAGATCATGCTCCAAGATATGTTTAGTCAAGGTGTATCCTGCAGGCCTCAGAGAGAAGGCAATCAGAATGTATGCAGTCTTGGATGAACAAAGTAACAGATCTTTGGCAAGAACAGAGTTCTTTGACCTCTTCGGGGACAGAGGAAGTCCAACTCCGTATACTTTGAAGACATGTTCAGGAGTTGTGGAGACATCAGGGAGAAGAGCAAACAACTACATCATCGAGTCATTAGATGGAAAAACGCAGCTGACTCTGCCCACTCTCATAGAATGTGATATGATACCAGATGATAGATCAGAGATACCCACACCTGAAATTGCATGTTACTACCCTCATCTGATGCAAATATCAGACAAGATTCCAGTACTGGACCCAGGTGCTGCAATTATCCTTCTACTTGGAAGAGACATACTGAGAGCGCACAAGGTCAGAGAGCAATACAATGGGCCACACAATGCACCATTTGCACAGCGTCTTGACCTTGGATGGGTCATCATTGGTGATGTATGTCTGGATGGAGCTCACAAGCCGGCAAAAGTGAATGTCTACAAAACAAACATGTTGCAAAATGGCCGCACATCATGTCTTAGCCCCTGTATCAACAGGATACAGATTAAAGAGAGACTAGTCAACCCAATACAACAGCAGAAAGTTCAGAGTTACATGGAGGCCAAAACCTCATCTGAAGATACAGATGAGCTAGGATGCAAAGTGTTTGAAAGAACGCGAGATGATGACAAACCAGCACCATCTGTTGAAGATAGCCTCTTCCTTGAGATCATGGACAGAGAAGTCTTTATAGATGAGTCAAACAGCTGGGTAGCTCCACTACCTTTCCGTTCACCACGACGTCACCTTCCTAACAACAAAGGACAAGCAGTGAAGCGTCTCACCTCATTGCGACGCACTCTAGACAGAAAGACAGATATGAAGGAACACTTTCATGATTTCATGCAAAAGATCTTCGACATTGGTCAAGCTGAAATAACACCACCATTGGAAGAAAAACAAGAATGTTGGTACTTACCAATATCTGGAGTGTATCATCCTCAGAAACCAGGACTGATACGAGTAGTATTTGACTCCAGTGCAAAGTATGAAGGCCTTTCCCTAAACGATGTCCTCCTCAGTGGACCTGACCTGAATAATACACTCCTTGGAGTCCTCATCAGGTTCCGAAAAGAACGCGTTGCAGTAACAGCAGATGTACAACAAATGTTCTACTGTTTCCTTGTCCGCAAAGATCACAGAGACTACCTGAGGTTCCTGTGGTATGAGAACAATGACTTTAACAAAGATGTTAAACATGTGTTCGGGAACAGCCCCTCTCCAGCTGTAGCTATCTACAACCTGAGACGAGCAGCACAGGAAGGTGAAGAAGAGCACGGAACAGACGCCAAACAGTTTGTCATGAGGAATTTTTATGTAGACGATGGACTCGCTTCTTTCTCCAGCAATGAAGAGGCTATCGACATCCTGAAAAGAACAAGAGAGATGTTAGCAGAATCTAACGTAAGGTTACACAAAATAGCGTCCAATAGCAGCAAAGTCATGGAAGCGTTTCCCTCAGAGGACCGTGCAAAAGACCTCAAGGACCTGGATCTAGGAACAGATTCACTGCCCCTTCAAAGAAGTTTAGGGCTCAGTTGGGATCTCAAAACCGACAGCTTTACATTTAGAGTATCCAGAGAAGAGAAGCCATTCACGAGAAGAGGTGTCATGTCCACGGTCAACAGCCTTTACGACCCCCTAGGATTTGTAGCCCCCATAACCATGCAAGGCAATGCTCTTATGAGAGAAATTACTACTGAACATGAACAAAGTGAATGGGATACACCTCTACCTAAGGAGAAAGAAATGCAGTGGAAGTTGTGGAAGGACTCATTAATCGAGCTTGAACAACTTATCATCCAAAGGTCATATGTCCCTGTTTCTTTGTCTGCCACAAAGCAAAGAGAATTGTGTGTATTCTCAGACGCATCCACTATGGCAATAGCAGCTGTAGCCTACCTTAGAGTAATGGACTTTGAAGGACAAAGTTATGCTGGGTTTATCATGGGAAAGTCCAAACTAGCTCCACGTCCTGCTCACACTGTTCCACGTTTGGAGCTTTGTGCTGCTGTCTTAGCAGTGGAGATGGCAGACTTGATCGTTGCAGAACTTGACATTGAAATTCATGCAGTGAAGTTTTACACAGACAGCAAGATTGTGTTAGGATATATTCACAATGCTTCAAGAAGATTCTACATGTACGTGTCAAACAGAGTGATACGCATCAGAAAGTCCACACGGCCAGAACAGTGGCACTACATCAGTACGGATAAAAATCCAGCCGATCATGGGACTAGACCGGTTCTAGCGGCTGCCCTTAAGCACACCAACTGGTTTTCAGGACCATCTTTTTTGACTAGATCAGGAATCGAAGAGACCACTCAGTTTGAGACATTTGAACTTGTAGAACCAGATAACGACAAAGAAGTACGTGCACAAGTAACAGCGTTTAGTACCATAACTACTAGAGGTAACCTTGGCGCACACAGGTTTGAAAGATTCTCCAGCTGGAAGTCACTCATTCGAGCTATAAGAAAGCTTATTCACCTAGCCAAATCCTTCTGTAGAGCTACAACGACTGACAAGCGTAATAGCAATCATCTTATGCAAGCCAAAATCATCATTAGATGTATTCAACATGAAGTTCTCATCACACTTATGGCTCAAGTCATGGCTATCATGAACGCTCGACGTTTAGTTTCAGTGTCCAGAAATGCTGGTAGTCTTTACACCAAGCAATGGAAGCAAGTTCAGAGTCTTGCAGACATCTTCTGGAATAGATGGAAACAAGAGTACCTGGTGACGCTCCAGTCACACAGAAAATGGCAAGCTGACAAGCCTAACCTGCAAGTCGGAGATGTTGTCCTACTAAAAGACACTCAGGTCCACCGAAACGAATGGCCAGTTGGACTCATTGTCGAGACTGTACCTAGTAATGATAGTAAGGTTAGAAAGGTCAAAGTTAAAGTCATGAGACAGGGCACCCCTAAGGTGTACTTTAGACCTATCTCTGAAGTTGTTTTACTTCTTAAAAATGAAACATAGTGGTATAATGTTCATTATGCCAGGTGGGGAGTGTTCTGATCAGTATAAGGTATATATTTACTGATCGTACTGTTGCTTTAATTTGGCATCCATTATTAACAGGAAGTGTAGTATATTACACCCACTTCCTGTCCAGCAGATAATCTTTCTACAGTGAAGGAAGCATGATAAAGACCTCCACTATTTCTTAATACTGGCCTTGGAAGCATAAGTCTGTAAGTAGGCTGTCATTAGTTTTCAATTAATTAGTATATGTTCTACTAATTCAAATACATTTCATCTGTTTGTTTGGTAGGATGTTTCTGTCAGGGAGTTCATTCAGCTAGGCCTCATTTGTGCTAGCTAGTGCCTTAACAGTATTGTAGCATGCCTGTTACTATTTGCATTTGTGATGTAATGTTAAATGCTAATGCATATTTTTATAATTTGTGTTTTGCAGTTTTACAAAAAACTTATTCTCAGTAAAGATTACAACTATTAGCCCTTCCTCCTGAGTCTTTATTGGGAAGCTGTTAGCTGTCTGCCAAGCCTTGTACTTTGAACACATTGTGAGGGCAGAACACCCCTCATAAATTTACGTCTGTATGATCTTGTTGGAAACACTTCCAGTCCTCTAGCGAATATACACAAACCATGGGCCCCATCCCTCCATAGCTCGACTTGACTCCCAGATTATACTTTACCTCACATTATGCCCACACTCATTCTCTACATTGTGGTCATTCAAGCAAGCAACTGCACCTGATCAGTTCTAAACCGTATCAAAGTATACTATACACTCACACGATTGAAACAGGCTTTAAGGAATTTATCAACACATACTATTGCAGTAGTCAACAGGGAGCAACAGCTACCATTTTAAACAAAACCGTGTGAAGACACTTTTAACACTACATGAGTGGCCCATCTGTACATTTATATGCTATGAAGGTTAACCTTGCTCTTATATTGTTAGCACACTCTGCATATGATTTTTTCTGCACTTGGACAACACTGCATGCAAAATCCTAATACATATTGTGGTAGTTTCTGTATCTGGGCATTATTGTTGATATATACGTTACCTGTAAATATCGCCACCTGATCATCCTTGATGGTTTGCATGCCACCCCTATTACATATTAATGAAAACATTTTCCTGGGCGTTTCGTCTGGTTTCTCAGTCACCTCTGATTGTAGCACATATAAACCACCCATAATATAACCAGAACATCTTTGTTTGGGCCTTTTCTGCTGTTATTCATGGCAACCCTGAAGGCATGTAATACCTTTTTTGGATAATACATGGGAACTTCTTCAATATTGGAGTGGGGATAATTACTGCGCTAAACCCAAAAGGGGTTCGGATGTCAAGCAGCTGCATAAAAATGTGACAAACATATATAGAATCGGAAAGGTAAATATTGCAGCGCTAACCAAGCCGCTAACCAAGCAATTACATAAATGAAAGGGGTGATGGAGAAAAATGATGCAACAAATCAGATATATAAAGTGTCCAATAAATGTACATAAACTCAGTGAATGAGTAACCAAACACCAGGGGGCCATGGAAAATATGAAAAAATATACAGGTGTGTGGGTTATAGTCCAGTCAAGGCTGATCTTCTAGTAAAGAGAGGTGAAGACCCGAACACTGTTGGATAATGGTGGACATCAAAGATATTGCATCATCAATAATAAAGAAGTGCGTGTGCCCTTACCGGAACGTGTGGACTCCTATGTCAGCGACATGGAGTCATACAGACATGGTGCCACAAATGGCCAAAGTGTGGAGCTCAGCAGGGTCCGGGACTTCCAGGGTGGGATCCAGAAAAGAGACAGAAAACCTCCAAATGGACCTCCAATCCTTGGTGTATCAAACTGGATCTTGATGGTAGGATGAACAAGACTCCGGAGCCACTCTCAGCGAAGCATTATGTGGAAAAAGAAAATGCTTCCACATGGTGTAGATCAAAAAAGATGGTATTTTTTTCCTAAACACCAGTATACAAGTATAAAAGTGATCACAAAAATAAAAACTGGGCAATGTGGAGAGCGATAAGCCTAAAAACCTGGGTTTTTTAAGTGGGCAAATGCTCACATTCGATGGCGTCTGGCACTTTGGAGAGGTGTTCTCTTTAGGGATGAATCCCGGTTTTCACTGTACAGGGGAGATGGCAGACAGTGTGTATGGTGTCATGTGGGTGAGTGGTTTGTTGATGGCAATGTTGTGGATCAAGTGGCCCATGATGGCAGTGGGGTTATTGTATGGGCAGGCGTATGCTATGGACAACGAACACAGGTGCATTTTATTGATGGCATTTTGAATGCACAGAGATACAGTGACGAGATCCTGAGGCTCATTGTTGTGCCATTCATCCACGACCATCACCTCATGTTACAGCATGATAATGCATGGCCCCATGTAGCAAGGATCTGTACACAATTCCTGGAAGCTGAAAACATCCCAGTTCTCACCAGACATGTCACCCATTGAGCATGTTTGGGATGCTCTGGACTGGCGTATATGACAGCATGTTCCAGTTCCTGCCAGTATCCAGCAACTTCGCACAGCTATTAAAGAGGAATGGACCAACATTCCACAGGCCACAATCAATTAGCTGATCAATTCTATGTGAAGGAGATGTGCTGCACTGCGTGAGGCAAATGGTGGTCACACAAGATACTGACTGGTTTTCAGACCCGCCCAACCTCCCAATACAGTAAAACTGCACATTTTAGAGTGGCCTTTTTTGTGGCCAGCCTAAAGCACACCTGTGCAATAATCATGTTGTCTAATCAGCATCTTGATATGCCACACCTGTGAGGTTTATGGATTATCTCGGTAAAGGAGAAGTGCTCACTAACACAGATTTAGACAGATTTGTGAACAATATTTGAGAGAAATAGGCCTTTTGTGTACATAGAAAAAGTTGTAGATTTTTAAGTTCAGCTCATGATAAATAGGGGCAAACACAAAAGTGTTGCATTTATAATTTTGCTCAGTGTATATTAAAAAGCAAGTTTAGTTTATTTACTGAATAAGCTGTACTTTAATTTCAAGCATAATACTTTTATATACACTGTATTTCAACTTCTCAGTTTAAGACAATTTGTAAAACAACTCCACACCAAATTCTTTTTTACATTTTTTCAAAAAACATTTCCAGAAATTTTACATCTCTAGTTTAGATCCAGAAAGTATCATCAATAGTGAGAAGAATCTGCCTCCATTTTCCATGTGCCCAGTGTTCCTCTTCCCTGAAGCCTCTTTTCCTCATGCTTTGGTGGTCGGATGCCTTTGAAATCATCTAGACCGATATTTGATGGTGTTGGAACCATGAATAGATACAGCTTTCGTGTTTCAATTTGATTTTGTCACAACTGTAAAAACTGTAATAATGTTGACCCAACAGGGTGACCAGTGGTAATTGGACTGCTTCCTTACACAGAGGAATTTCAGAGAAACCTTGAGATGCAAATGCAATGTACTGTAAGAGTATAAGAATCAAACATAGAGTCTGGTTTTAGCTCCAACCAGCTGCTATACACAACTGAGTTCCTTGTAGATTCACAGTGAGTATGCACATTGCATTTGCACACCAATTAATTTTTTTGTCTTTATTTCACTTCCCTTATTTTTTTCCTTTTTATGAAAATCCAGGTACACACATACCATAGTTTTTAAAGGTAACTATTTCACTTTTTTTTTTTTTTTTGCGCAATATTGATGATATGTTCTTCCATTAAACTTTTTTTTTTTTTTTTATTCTAACAAAATCATTGTTTATTAAATTTTAATGTTTTTAACACTGGCCTGAACACGTCAGCTGTATGCAAATACTTGTTTTCTTTTTACTATAAATGTGTTCTTACACATGCACACAATCATCTATTAAATTCACATTTTAATTATGAATTTATTGACATTTATCTTTGCGCAAGTGGATGCCTGTCTCATGCCAAACCAGGAGATGCAAACAGGTGCTTATACAATAAGATTCAATATATTTATAATTAGAATCGTTTGGGACTGTTTTAGTTACATAGTTAACCTTTTTTTCCGGACAGTCCTATAGCAGATTTACTGCTACAGGGCGGCCCTCCTGTGGAGGATCACGTATATACAGTATATGTGATTCTACACTTCCGCCTACAGGGGGCTCACGAGCACCACCAACGGACCACTTCTGCTGTGACTAATCACAGCAGAAGCTGCTCTGCAGGTGCCAGGCACTGGATATCTTCTGGCACCTGCCGATCGTCGATAAAACACACAGAACTTAGATCTGTCTACATAAACAAGGCAGATCTCCTTTCTAACAGGGGGAAGGGATAGAGTTTATGTCCCTGCAAAGCAGAGAATAAAATCCATCTCTTCCCCTAGTAAATGCAGCACACAGTGTATACCAAAACACTGGCTAGGCACACAGCAAACCCTTTGATCGCCCTAGATATTTAACCCTTTCCCAGCCAGTGTCATTAGTACAGTGACAGTGTATATTTTTAGCACCGATCACTGTATTATTGTCACTGGTTCCCACAAAGTGTCAGTTAGTGTCCACCGCAATATCGCAGTCCTGCTATAAGTCGCTGACTGCTGCCATTACTAGCTTAAAAAAAAAAATCCTTAAATATATACAATAGTTTGTAGATGCTAAACCTTTCACGTAAACCAATCAATATATGCTTAAATACCCATACATTTGGGTACCTCACAGTTGTCAGTTAAAGTAAAGCAGTGCCGTATTGCAAAAAATAGCCTGGTCATGAAGGAGAGTGAATCTTCAGCAGGTCTAGTGGTTAATCTGGTTACAAAAAAGACACGTCCATCCAATTCAACAAACACAAATAGAAAACCTCCATATACACTACCCACAGTTGATTCAGAGAAAAATTGAAAAAACAAAACAAAAAAAAACAATAAAGCATGATTCAATTTGCTCCAGTGGGGGAAAAAAAGTCCTTTCTGATCCTTCAAGAGGCAAGCAGATATTCCCTGGATCAACTTTAACCTTTTAATTAAGTGCATTTAGATGTTTTCTTCCATTTTTTTTTTACATTTTAGCTCTTATGAAGGGGAAGTTGTGTGAGCCAGAAAACATGGATTTTCTATAATCTCAGAGTGGCGCTTCGATTCTTATGCCGCGTACACATGACCGGACTTTACGGCATACTTGGTCCGGCGATCTTTATGACGGACTTTGTAGCGTAGGTGCGCCGGACTTACAAATGGATGGACTTGGACACAAACGATCACTCCAAAAGTCCGATGGATTTGAACGTGGTGACGTACAGCACGTACAACGGGACTAGAAAAAGGAAGTTCAAGCCCCACTACGCCACCCTTTGGGCTCCTTATGCTATTCTCGTGTTTATCTCGTATTAGTAGAAGTTTGGTTAGAGATTCGCGCTTTTCACACTTCAGCTTATTTCGATCGTTTTCTGCGGATCAGTTTGTGCTTGTGAGGTTTGTATCTGCTTTTCAGTGCATGTTGGTCAGTTCGTAACCTGCCTAGCAGGCTGTTCTGGTCCACTCGTTCCTGATCTTCAGGTTGCTCTTCATAGGCCTTGCTGTTCTTCAGGATGTTTGTTCTAAGTTTGTTTGTTTGACCAGCCGACTGTTTTGAAGCCATGATGCATGGATTTACTCGTTCTCGAGTTCATGCTGCATGGGGACTTGGTGTTGCTGTTAATACTTTGACCTGAGTCCAGTCCATGAACAGGGCGAGGAGGAGTTCATGGACGAAGAATTGGTTGCGCCAGCATGACCAATTCTCGCACATACCTTTGCTCCGTGAGATCCGTGAGAATAATCCTGAGGATTTCAGGAATTATCTCAGGATGACGGACCCCATTTTTGAACGTCTGCTGGCTATGCTGACCCCTTATATCTGCAGGCAGGATACCTGCATGAGGCAAGCCATCAGTGCGGAGCAGAGGCTAGTTGCCACTTTACGTTACTTGGTGACTGGGAGAAGTCTTCAGGACTTGAAGTTCTCGACAGGCATCTCCCCCCAGGCTCTGGGGATCATAATCCCAGAGACCTGTTCTGCTATTATTCAGGTAGTACAGAAGGACTATATGAAGATAAGTTTTATCCTTTAACATTACATGATATGAATTTAATGTTTGCTAATGTATTGTCTAAATGTCCTCGTTACCTAATTACCATGCTTGGAATACGCTGGGAATGTCCCCTTTATCTTCATGCATGCCTGTTTTTTTACATTAATCATTTTTTGGCCTACATGCATATTTACCTTCAATAACCTCCCCACCATGCAATCCTGGGTCCATTTATACCTCTAGCCCCTTGAACAATGTATATTGTCAGCTCCATTGTACTGTTTTACCCTCCCCCACCCCCTCAAATGTTTGCAACTGTCAGGTTTTTTTTTGGCCAAATTAGAACCCCTCCCCCACCTCCTCAAATCTTTGCAACTGTCAGGTGTTTTTTTGCCCAAAATAGAACCCCTCCCCCACATACAAATTGATCAATGGTCCATCAGAGGGGGTGAGTAATCTTATAAGTGGCCCTTATGTTTTTTTTTTGTTCTAAAAATAACACATATTAATAATGTTCGACTGCTGTTGTTCAAGAATGTTTTTGTGTAATCTGATATCCAAGTTATGTTTAAAAGTACTTATATTTTTTTTTTCTTGTTTGACTCCACAGTTTCCTTCGAACACACAGGAATGGCAGACTGTGGCCTCCCAGTTCGCTGACCGTTGGAACTTTCCCAACTGTGTCGGGGCGATTGATGGGAAGCATGTCCACATTGTGCCACCACCCCATTTGGGGTCTTATTTCTACAACTATAAGGGGTTCCATAGTGTAGTTTTGATGGCGGTGGTCTTGGCACAATCGGAATTTATGTTCATGGACGTAAGAACGGCCAGATGTCTGACGGAGGAGTCTTTGCACAGATCGAGCTGTGCAGCGTCTACAGACTGGTGGCCTGGGATTGCCACCTGATGACCAGAACGTGGATGGACTCCCCTCAGTTTTCATCGGTGATGAAGCGTTTGCTCTCGGCGAGCACTTGATGAGGCCGTTCCCCCAAAGGACACTCACCCCTGAGAGGAGCAAGAAGAGTTGTGGAGAATGCCTTTGGGATTCTGGCCAGCCGGTTCCGTTTGTTCCTCTCGGCAATAAATCTTGCAGAATACAAGATCAATTATGTGATCATGGCTTGCTGCATTCTGCATAATTTCTTGAGACGTCATTCTTTGACATATATAACTTCTGTTGGGCCTGAGGCCGGACTTGGTGTTGAAGAACCACTCACAGGCCTGTAAAGTGGCCGTATTGGCTTGGCCCCCCAAACCGCCCGTCAAGTGCGTGACAGATATGTCAATTATTTTAATGGTCAGGGGGCCATTGCAATGCAACAAGAGCTTTAAGGTTTTATTTAAAAAAATAAAATAAATTTGGGCAACAATCTCTTGTTTTGATTCTTGTTTGCATTTACTTTTGTCTGTCTCCTAGTGTACTTGTAGTGGCAAGTGCATTTCCCTTTAGTTAATATGGCCCTTTGTCACTGTAACCACACAAAATAACAAACTGTTATTGATAATTAATAAGCCACCCACATTGTAGTAGTAAAAACATTTTACTGTGTGCACATTGAAAGGTGCATTTTGTTTGAACGTGCTTATGTTTTTTTTATAATTTTTTTTTGTAACAATATTTTTTTTTATTTTTTTAGTTTAGGCATATTTGTAAAAAATATACTATGTTTACAAAATTTGGCTTGACAACAGGGTTTTTAAAAACATAAGAACCAAAAATAACAGGAACTTACAAAGTTCAACATGTTAATAACGGCGCTGGTGATGTCACCCATGTAAAACAAAAAATTTGCAGATGCTCACAATTTGGGATTTAAAAAGGTTCAAGTCAACATGTGCTATCTCCCATCATGGGGGAGCAATGGACGTGTTTTGTGTGTGCAATCCCTTTGTTCCTCCCACAAACTAACATTATTCTGATGAAGGGGTTGCAAACACAAAACAAGTACATTGATATCCCCTGATGGAAGATAGCACATGATGACACACCGTGTGCATCTACAAAATTTTTACATTAGTATTTATCAAGTTCAAACATTTTTTAAAAATAGAACTTGACAATGAAATGAAGAACATGATTGATGTTTTTAGGCAAAAAGTTATTAGATTCTGCCCAAAACATCAATCACGTTCTTCATTTCCTGTTGCATGCTGTCCAGCCGATTTCTCATGCTGTCAATTTTGTCATGCATTCTATCAATTTGGCCATTCCACACCATTATCTGGCCAATGAGTCTTTGTGCACTGTCTGTGCTAAATGGCTCCGCCGCTTGGCCTTCCACAACCAGAACATCACCTAAAATATGTGGATAAAAAAATTTTGTAAAATATGCACACCTAAATAGATTAACTTAAGCTGGGGTGTCAGTCACTCACTTGGTGAGGTGGAAATATCACACACTTCCTCCACCTCTCCTTCCTCGTCGGGTGGGTGTGGTCTTAGGCTGGGGCTTGGGGTAATTTCAGCTTCAGGCTGGTGACTTGGGGGGGTCCTGGGATCCTCGGACTGTTGTCTGAGTCTTTTCTCCCCTATGAGAATTTAAACAAAAGGTATAGTTAAAACACAGTGATATTTCAGTCTTGAAAAACGAATATGAAATGTTGGTTAGAAGTTGTGGACAATTGTCATTTTGTTGCCCCAAAAATTTGGAAGACAGGATTAAAATTTACTCTGAGCAAAAATGCAAAACAATACACATTTTCATGCAAGTTTCACAGATACAGACACCTCAAGTATCCCCTGGAGCCCCTATGTGTATTACCCCTAAAAATGTTCTCTGGTGTCACATAGTACACTAGTGCTCGTGAGTCCAGATGTGGAAACAGCTGCTGTGTCCTGTCCTTACATTACACTGAATCATTTTTGAAGAAGCATTATAGTTTCAAACACACCTACACAACATCACCACATTTTTGGAATATGACAAATTATCAAGACTTAAATGTATGTCCAACCCTGTACCATCATATTTGGCGAAAAACAAACGTCATTTTCTTAGTATGATATGTATTTTCAAAAGAACGGTCTTTACGAACGTTGTTGTATAAACGAAAAGCATATGGATCAGCATGCAAGTTAAGTATCTCAATAGGAACACACAACAAGTACTTACTTTTTTTAAGCAGCTTCTTTATTCGCAAATATTGTTCAGGCTCCCTAGTTTTGAGGTCAGACCACCGCTTCTTCAATTGTTCTTTAGCCCGTTTAATGCCAAATTTTTTGTTAAGAGCGGTGACAACTGAGGCCATTATTTTGTCCTTCTGCATATTGGGTCGGGTGTACAGTCCTTTTTTGCCATCATAATCCTCCCTTCTCAATATGGACACCATCTCCACCATCTCTTCAAAGGCCATGTTGGTGGCCTTATATCTCTTCCGGGATCTTGATGGTTGTGGCTCTGGGCTTTCCTCCGCGCTACTTGCAGATACAGGCGTAGCATGACACATGCGCAGTGTATATAAAGCTATTACGCTGGCCTACATATGTCCAAGCGGAAGTAGCGAGCGTCAGAAACGAAGGTAAGATTAAACATGGGTGTGTGTTTGGTGAATGTGTTTGGTGTGTGTGTATATGTGTACCCTAGATTCTGCATAAAAAAATACTGGGAGTTTAGACTGACATTACAGTTTTTATCTTGTGTCTTGTCTTTCAGCAAAAATGAATCCCTTTAAGGAGGAAGAATTTTGAAGTGCTTCACCAAAAATGACTTCATCACAATTATTAATATGTAGACATATCACTAGACAGTAGTGGCCAAAAATATACTTAAAATATTGGTGAGCAGCTACAATAATGTTGGGGTCAAAAAGATAGCCTTTACTATTTGTTTAGAATTATATTTGCAAGTCATGAGCTGAAAATTGTGTGTGATTGCGTAACCCAAAATTACAACTACCGGTATGTTCCTTTTTTTTTTTACCCAGTATGAGCTCAGCCAGGAGGAGGCCGTGCCCAGAGGTATAGAGAAGGAGGCCTTGCCCAGTGGGAGAGAGGAGGAGGCCGTGGCTGGGCCCAGTAGAAGCCTCACGGAATATCAGGTGCCTCCCCTCCGCATTACCACAAAAAGGCCCAGGAAGATGACCCGAACAGAGGAGGAATCACTATCCCTCATTTGGGAAGCCAGCCAAATCCTACGCACACCACCCAATGCTGAAGAGGCCTATGGAACATATATGGCCACCAGGTTGCTGGAACTAGAAAAGGGCCAAGCCTCCTCTGTGAGGGTCTTATTTTTCAAGCATTTCAGAAGGGCTTGAGAGGGGAGCTTACTAAAACAACCTATATAGCAGATGAAGCCACTCCTCCTGCTACTCCTCCTCCTCCTCCTGCCCCAAGTACACCACCAGAGGCACAGCCTCCAAGGAAGGCTGCAGAGAAGCGTGGAGGGAAGGCTGCAGGGCAGCGTGCAGGGAAGGCTCCACGGAAGAGTTGAAGGTGATTGCCTGGCTTCTGTCTGGTTTGACTTCTGACTGTGCTCCCTAGTCGCAAGATACCAATTTTATTTTACAAAAACTTGATGTGTGTCCTGGGGGACAAAAGGCTTCAAACATTCCAAAAGTGTCTCCAGTGTTGCCTTCCTCATTTCTTTTTTTACCAAAATAAATTGATTTTTTCTTTACCTTACATTATTGACTATGTGTTTTGCCAGGGGAGCAAAACATCAAGTATGTAAAAGTGCATTTAATGTCCCCTAGACTAAACAAGCAGGTAACCCTTGCAGTACAGGTGCAGCCCTACTGCAAAGAAGGACTTTTTTTTCAGAGTTGGCCTTTAAGTGGCTATACTGCATTTTAGCAGGTTTATCAGTGTATATTCAGTTAAATGTTACATATTTAGTTAGTTTAGGGTTCTGCAGTGGATGTTCTTTCCCACTGGGTTCTCTGTTGGTAGCTCATAATTGTTCATTGTATGGCATCCCCTGAAAGGATAAACTAGTATTTAAACTCAGTTTTGTATATATTGCAGTTTCACAACAAAAGTATTTACAATTAAAGTCAAGTTTTGTTTGCTTTATTGAAGAGCCCAATTGGCTCACTATCTGCTTAGCTGTACATAGAGCTACGTGTCGTAAGGGCAGTGTAACTGTGTACAGATGTAGCTGTGATTACACTACGCAAATGTTGCATGAAGCATGTTACATTTGTATTGTTAGAACAAACTGCAGATTCAATTGAACTTGAAAAGAATACTGAACTGTCTTGACAGATAAGTACGCTTAAGAAATACAATGTTGCGTGGTTTGTAAAATTTCCTGCGTGAATGGAGTTTCCCAGTGAGCTGGTGCTTCCACATCCTCATAGTACGTAGATGTAGGGATACAGGACACAAGCATTGCATGAAGCAGGTTGCACTTGTAGTCTTAGAACAAACTGCAGATTCAATTGAACTTGAAAAGAATACTGAACTGTCTTGACAGATAAGTAAACTTAAAAAATACAATGTTGCGTGGTTTGCAAAATTTCCTGCGTGAATGGAATTTCCCAGTGAGCTGGTGCTTCTACATCCTTATAGTACGTAGATGTAGGGATACAGGACACAAGCGTTGCATGAAGCAGGTTGCACTTGTAGTCTTAGAACAAACTGCAGATTCAATTAAACTTGAAAAGAATACTGAAATGTCTTGACAGATAAGTACACTTAAGAAATACAATGTTGCGTGGTTTGTAAAAGTTCCTGCGTGATTGGAATTTCCCAGTGAGCTAGTGCTTCCACATCCTTATAGTACATGAACGAGTAATCTTCTTCATCACTTGCATATCAAACTCATCTGGGTTTTATTTCTTACTCTTTTTTAATGATAATTGTTTCAATACTTACACATTTCACAAATGTTTCTCAAGGCTAGCCTCAATTCAGTATCTGGCACAATCTGGTGTAGGACAGATACTGACTACACACTCTCTTCCTGTTTTTTGAGGCTCTCCTCTAATGCCCCGTACACACGGTCGGATTTTCCGATGGACAATGTCCGATCGGAGCGTGTTGTCGGAAATTCCGACCGTGTGTGGGCGCCATCGGACATTTTCCATCGGATTTTCCGACACACAAAGTTGGACAGCAGGAGATAAAATTTTCCAACAACAAAATCCGATCGCGTCAATTCCGACCGTGTGTGGCCTGTTCCGACGCACAAAGTGCCACGCATGCTCAGAAGAAATTCCGACACGGGACAGCTCGTTCTGGTAAACTTAGCGTTCGCAATGGATACAGCACTTTCGTCATGCTGCAATGTTCAAAATGGTTTAATACAGCGCACTCTCTTCTTCTATATAATGTGACAAGAATATCTTAGTTTTGCTCATATTCACACACACTTCTCACAAACTTATTTCGTTACTATTTATCGGGATTCCCTCAATATATTTTGATTTCTCACATCTGACAACATATTTTTGTATCTTTTTTTTTTTTTTTGCCTTTAATGTAGAATCTCTTTTTGTGTTTCTCTTTTTTTTTTTTTGGTGATTTTGATTTGTACTCCCGAAAATGTTTGTGTGTTTTTTGTGACAAGTTCCCACAACACCATTGATATGTTGTTCTATTTAATCTGTAGGAGATTGTTTGGTGTTGTTGTCTCTTGTTAATTTCACATTTTATGTTAGAAATGTACCTGAATCGTCACCAACAAACTGTCCTTTTTGGATGAAAACACACACAGGAGAGTAGAATTTACCTTAAAAAAATGTATTAAGGGGTCACAACTATAAAAAAACAAAGAGGGAGGCAACACTGGAGAAACTGCAGAAATTGGCGAAGCCTTGGACCCCCAGGGCAGACATCAATTATTTAAAAGCAAAACTGGTGGCCTGAGGAGTCCATATCTAAGGGAGGGCAGTCTGGTCCAGAAGTCCCAGAGATCCGGAAAGCAGCAGATGACATCTGTGTCCCCAGGCTGTGGTCATACGAGAGACTGCATCTTCTGTCAGACCAGACTGAACCCAGGGCCATCACTCTCTGGTCTTCTTTCCACGCCTCCTTCCACGCGGTGGCTGTGGTGGTGGAGTTGTGGCAGCAGGAGGAGGAGGAGGATCGTCGATCTCAATGACATCCGTCTTGGGTGTCAGTTCCCCACTCTCCCCCTTACGTAGGACTTTATAAATCAGGTCCTCAGAGATCCTGCGTTGGCCCTCCTGCATGCCCTGCAATTTGGTGGCAGCCATGTAGGCAAAGGCCTCTGCAGGACTGGGGAAGGCTCTGAGGGACGCCGAAGCCTCCTGGATCAGCCTGTATGCTGAATACTGCACAGGACTGGGAGTGGCCTTCCTGGCTCATTTATGTGGCAGGCGGAGGGGAGGGACCTGAGACTCAGTCAGGCTGCGACTTGTCCCAGGCTTCTCTTGGCTGACACTTAGCCCCACCTCCTCCTGGCTGACACTAATCCCCGCCTGCTCCTGACTGCCACATTCCACAACCTCCTCCTGGCTGAGGTCTTCCTGTGTATGAAAAAGGGACATAGTTTTAGTATTGTTTTCATCAATCACACAATTTTCACCTCCTGACTGCTGCAAATTTAATGTTAACAAATATAACAGACTATCCTTCTGAGCCCAGCATTTTGCATTCTTGTCCCAATTTTGGGTGCCCACTACTGTCTATTGATATGTAAAACACTTTTTTCAATCAGCAATTAGTGATCAATAATAACATCTAGTAAACATCATTTATTTATTGTCCAGAAATCTGTAGAAGAATGCTATACCTGACTCCAGCTGGGCTCCTCCACTTCTTCCTGGCTGGAAGTCCCAGGTTGGACATCAGAAGCCTCAGCTGGTATGGAAGGAAGTGTGGAAGGAAGAGTAGAGAGGGATTCCCTGACTTCAGTGTGGTCTGACAGAAATCGCAGTCTCTCGTAGTACCACAGCCTGGGGACATAAACGTCATCTGCTGCAGCTCCGGACCTCTGGGAATCTGTGACCTTCTTGCGCTCCCTAAGATACGTGCTCCTCAGGTCACCAATTTTAGCTTTTAAATAAGGGATGGTTGCTGTGGGGACCACCGGCTTCACCAACTCCAGCAGTTTCTCCAGCGCTGCCTGCCTCTTCTGTTTGTGATTATAGTGGGGGTGTCTGACCTGCCACAGACAGGGCAGCTCCCTGTACTTGTCTATGAACAGGGGCAGGAAATTGTGGTCGTTGAACCCATCCATTTTCTCTGCAAGACACAACACAAGACAAACCCTAATGTCAGGCCAAACTCCCCTAATCTTGTTACAATATAGGCTTTCATTTCGAAGCAGTATAGGCCCAAGTTTAGATCCTACTTTCGTTAGCACGATCGGCGTCTCCGATGCTCCTTCCTCCGCTCACAGATCGTACATAAGACGCGCGTGTTACGATTTATACACACTGCGCATGCGTATAACTCCGCCCGCCCCTGACGTTCTTTCTAGTCTATTCCCCGCCCCTTTTCGTTCTGCGCAGTGGGGGAAGAGCACATGGTGGATAGACAGCAGGATTGTGCTAATTGTAGCAACGAGGAGGAGGAGGAGGTAAGGCCGGAGCCTGAAACGCCCCGATCCAGAAGGAGATTAAAGGGCTCAAATATGTCCTTTGGGGAGATGTTGGAAATGGTGGACATCCTGAAGAAGGCCGACTATGATGGAAAGTATGGGCCTTACCCCAACCCCAATGTCCGAAAGGCCAAGATAATGGCGATAGTGGTCAGAAGTCTGCACCGGAAATTTGGGGTACGACGATCGAAAGATCAGCTCAGGAAGCGGTGGTCGGACCTGAAATTACGAGAACATGAGCAGTACAGAAAGATCTGGAGAGTGCTGCAAAAAAGTAAGTATTTGTGCTGTGTTCCTATTCTTTTTGTGTTTATTACGTTCGTGCTGCTCCATGTGCTTTTAGGAACTGTTGTACAGTTTAAAATGGCAACTTTCATGTTCATGGGCACATTATTCGTTCGGATCACACATTTTTATTTCAGACGATAAAATACCATTGTTTAGGCCATATGCATTTGGCCACCATTTTGACGCCCTATACTTGGCTTCAAAGAATTGGGTTGTGTAGATGGGTTTGTTACTAGAATGAAATGCAAACTAGATTGTGTGTAAGGAGAGGACACTCAGCAGCTGTTTTCACATCTGGACACTGGAGCACTAGTGTGGGACCCCAGAACACCATTTTTATTAGGGGGCCACACAGGTGCTCCAGTGTATACTATAGGGGGGTCTCCATCTGTGAAGCTTGTACCAAACAGGTAAAGTATTGCAGCTTGACAAAGGACACTAAAAAAGCTACATCTTGGAACTCTGCTAAAATAGATCATTGTACCCCACTTCCAAGCAATGTTTCATCTTTATAGTTCTGACATTAAATATCTGTGTGCTAATTATACCATTTTTGTTTTACATAGGTCGAGAAAAGACTCGGAGGACACCCCTCATCCCAGGAGACCAGAGCCCCCCCCCCTGGAAGAAGGGGAAATCCCAACAACACAAGATGAGCAGGAGGATGAAGACGTGGTGGAACTAGTCACCACAACAGGTGAGTGTCTGCAACCACAGGCTCACGTAAGAGATGGATGGCGGCATTTTTTTGCAAACCTAATTTATTTTGGGGTTCCTCTCTTTTTAGGTGATCGTGAGGTTGTGGATGAAGATCCTTTCACATCCGAAAGTGCCCAGATCCTGATCGGGGAGATCATGGGGTGTAATTTACAATTGGAAAACATCAAGCAAAACATCAATGATGTTATTCCAAAATATAAAAACATCATTGATGTTTTGGGGCGAGTTTAAAGCCCCTCCAAATCACTTTCTTCTTTTGTGTGCTACAATGTGCTAAATGTTTTTGTGATTTTTCCCAAAGCCAAATTTGGAGGATGCACACAGTGTGCCAACATGTGCTATCTGCCATCACGGGAGATCAATGGAGGCGTTTTGGGGGTGCAACCCCTTCCTCAATAACAAAGTAGCGGTGAGGAAGGGCTTTCTCCCCCAAAACACGTCCCTTGATCCCCCGTGATGGCAGATAGCACATGTTGACATTGTGAAATTTGTGTGCATCTTCCAAATTTGGCTTTTCCAGGGGTGATTTCCCCCCATCTGAACGCAATATCAAACACAGTTCCTAAATACTCATTTCTGATATTGCCTTCCAGTTCTACCAAATGTGAACTTTGTAAGATCAAGATTTGTGTCTTTTCTTGTGGGTTTTACACAAGCCTGTTTTCTATAAAATGCACATTTTGATTTTGGATAATGACACCACAAAAATTGTTATACAACAAACATGTTGGTTTGTCAGAAAAACCTTTGTTAAATGCACATGTGATTGTGCTGGTATTAAAAAGATTGTTCATCAAGAATGTGTGGATTATTGTCTCAACGCTACAACACTTTTGGGGTGATGTAATTGTTGCTTTATGAGAAAATGGGGGTAATTTCCTAAGGGCAAATCCTCTTTGCACTACAAGTGCTGTTTCAGTGCAGTTGCAAGTGCACTTGTAGTGAAAAGTGTCTTTGCATTTAGTAAATAACAGCCAACAGTGCTTTGTATAAGGTTACACAATCACGACATTTTCTGGACTCCACACATTTCTGTCGGGGTCAGCTAAAACAAACACAAGCAGTAAATGTCCACAAAGAAGAGCCTGGGGGGAGATGCCTGTCGAGAACTTCAAGTCCTGCAGGCTTCTCCCTGTGGCCAAATACCGCAAGGTAGCGACCAACCTCTGCTCCGCAGTGATGGCTTGCCTCATGCAGGTATCCTGCCTGCTGATATAGGGGGTCAGCGAAGCCAACAAACTGTGAAACACGGGGTCCGTCATCCTGAGAAAGTTCCTGAAATCATCAGGATTATTCTCACGGATCTCACGGAGCAAAGGCATATGACAGAACTGGTCACGCTGAAGCAACCAATTCTTGGTCCATGAACTCCTCCCCACCCTGTTCATGGACTGGAATTGTGTCAAGGTCAGGACCCCAACACCAAGCCCCCGCACAGCACGAACTCTACGAGGAGTACGCATACGAAACATGGCCAGAAAATGGTCGGCTGCTCAGAACGAAGTAACAGAACGCACTGAAGAACAGCAAGGCCTGTGAAGAGCGACCTGAAAATCAGTAACGAACGAACAAGAATACAATGACTAAGTCACGCAGAACTTGCTTGCACGCACTGAAGAGCAGATACAAACCCACAAGCACAAACTGAACGGCAGAAAACGATCTGAAAGCCACGAGTCTGAAAAAGCGTGAATCGTCTCTCACCAAACTTTTACTAACACGAGATTAGCAAAAGGAGCCCAAAGGGTGCCGCGCTTGGTTCTGAACCGGCCTTTTCTAGTCTCGTCGTACGTGGTGTACGTGACCCGTGACCGCGTGGTTGTCGATCGGAAATTCCGACAACTTTGTGCGACCGTGTGTAGGCAAAACAAGTTTGAGCCAACATCCGTCGGAAAAAATCCAAGGATTTTGTTGTCGGAATGTCCGAACAAAGTCCGACCGTGTGTATGCCCTATAAGATCAGTTAAAGCACAATATAAAATTACGACAAATTATACATTGATTTCAAGGACTTGTACAATATATGGAAATTGCAAACTGACTAGATCTTCTGATACTCTAGGGATGAATATGTAAATGTTTCAGAAGTATATCTTTATCAGAATTTCCCATCCAGTAATTCCATAATGGAATAAAATACGTTAAAGAAAACATTCTATCAAACTGGAATACAGGGTGTTGTTTCAAAATGAGGATCTCCTAAAATCCCCAAATATACCTAGAAGTACATAGTGATGACTATGGCACAAAGGCTGAAAATAATGTTTGAGTAGAAGGAGAATTTTCTGATTTCAGGTACCTTCATGCCTGCAAATTCTGTAGTCATATTTGCTGTAGTCAAAGTTGAAGAAGAACAGACCCACTGAATGAATTAAGCAGTAGCATGGCGGTCCTTGCTCTGCTGTTACAGCTTCCTCTTCAGCAAGGCAAACAGTAAGCAGCACATCAGTGACATCACCAAATCTCATTTTAGATTTTGTAGAACTAGCAATCAGAGACAGCAGAGATAACAAGCCACAGACATATGTCAGGTAATGCTCTGCTATTTTTTAGGATAAATTCAAGACTAAAGGAAAATATTCTAGGGTATTGCTCAGGCAAAATTAACATTTCTGTAAATCCCCTAATGAGACAGCAAATCTTTTCCTTTTTGTTCAGGTTCATATATTTATTCAGTAACAAAATCTTAGTAAAGGGCACCTTATCAACTGTTTAAAAAAAATTTCAGGTATGGATATTTTTACATACCATATTTACATTGGCCCGGCTTGGACTAATGTAACTATGCATTTACTGTACCAGTGGGATCCCTATAGAACAGGGGTGTCATGTCAAACTCAATTTCATTGTGGCCCACATCAGCATTATGGTTGCATCTGTAAGATCAGTCGGTTGTATCTGTAAGATTAGATGTGCAGAGCACCCCCCCACCCCTTATATCAGATGTCAAGAGCCACCCCACCATCGGAAGTCAAGATTACCCACCTTCCTTTGCATCACAGTGAACCCCTGTTACCTTGTGCTGCTGCCAGGAAGAAGCTGGGAAGCAGAAGTGCAGGGTTTGTAGGAGTACCAGTGGAGGGTTGGAGTCATCTGCCAGAGTCTGCTGAATGCTGAGACCAGGGGAGGCAAAGACAAGGGGGTGTGAGAGGAGCAGGACCCATAGGAAGAATTCTGTCCTCCTCTCTGCTGCAAGCTGCTGAGATGAGGTGGGGGCAGAGATGAGGGGGTTCCACAGCTGCAGGAGAGGTTTGAGAACCTCATGAAATGTCCTGGTGGGCCAGATTGAGCCTGTGGGCCCTGTGTTTTACACATATGCTATAGAAGTTGGGGATCACTGTACTAGACACCACTACTATAGTAATCTCCACTAAACTCCAGGTCCATGCTGAGCCAATTACCTGCTGCATTGTGAACACAGGAGTTTGCTGCTGAGTACAGGCACCATTCAGAGAAGCTGGATTCCAGGCTAGGTGGCCAATGGTTGGAGGATCTTCCCATCTGCTGATTTGGTCTTCAAGTCTCCAAAACTGAGATGAACACCACATCATGATCATCCTCAGGGGCACCTGCAACTGAACTTTGCTGCAACATTCATCTGGAAGTCTTTTTATTAATAACTATATATATACCGGGTTGTACCGGATATGTACCGGATATGTGTCCAATTCCACCAGGACTCCTGTTGGACCCCTTGCTAATAATACCTGTTTGTACATTGGATGTAAGTACTATTATTAATGTTTTCTTAAACAAATCTTGCATTATTCCCATACTGGTGTGCATACTTGTGGTTAATGTTATCTGTGAGTTGCAGTACTTACTCTGCTCCTAATTACTTTGGTTAGATTACTGGTTAATTTTCTAGGAAAGGAAACTCCTCTGGACAGAGGCCCTGTCCAAGGTGGAGGCACTGCCAGCTTTATTATCAAACCCATTTTTCCACTTAGGCTCTGGTTCTCTTATTTACCTACAGGTTTAGCATACTATCTTATCTGGGGAAGGCCATTCCTCATAAATCGCCAAAAGAGGGCTGCACTGGAATTCATCTTTAATTTAAAATGAATCTTTGAGCTGATAAATATGGCAGCTACCATATAGCTGACTGAAAGCAGGTAAGGGTACAACCAAGTTCGCAAACTTTCATGACTTTATACACAGCAGACATCAAGTAAACTTTGTAGTGTAGCATAGATGGAAATTCTTCATTCTTGCAATGTTTGCACAGTACTGACAGCTGGTGGCATCAGCAGCTGATGTGAGATCCTTGTCTTGTGCAGCCCTAGAAGGTAAAACATGAAACAAATTTCTTGTCTTACCTTCATGGCAAAATTGGACCTGCTGTACAGTCTGTATAGAAGTTGAGCAAAAAATCAGGACCTGCCATTGGTAATTGCCTTAGAATATGTTATAGATGAAGGAGCCTGTATAAGTGCCAGAACTGTCAGTCTCCGCATATCGCTGACTCATATATCTGGTATAAATCACTGACAAAGAGCTTTGCAAGTAACTTCTCATAATCCTCTAAATCTTTCCCAAGAGCTCGTATCCTGACAATGATTTATTTTATCTTTTTACGTTTCTTACACATTTTAATTCTTGCAGAGTCTTTGGGGGTTCTATTTTGATTTTATGAATTTGCTCTTTTCTTGAAGTTTTGTGCCACTGTCAGTGGTAGCCCTTTATATATGGATCATATAAAAATAACTTAATGGTGCAATAAATGGATAAAGTTCACCTATATTTATTTAGCATTCTTCACTTTTTTACCCTCTACACAGCTTCTTTACTTTGCCAGGCCCTCCTGGTCACACCAACTTCTCTAACCCCTGTAGAGCAAAAGCCCCCTAAAGTTAAACTCCATGTAGATATAAAAGCCACAAAATGAATGCATCTCTGTATTCATTAATACATCTGGAGATTGTTTTTTTTTCAAATAGTGTAAGTACCGTATTTATAGGCGTATAACATGCACAGGCATATAACACGCACATTAATTTTAAGAGGGAAGTTTCAGGAAAAAAACTTTAAATTTTAAATAAGGAAATTTGAAGCAAAATAAGGGTCAGTGCCCATTTGCAGCCTGATCAATGCCCATCTGCAACCTCACAAGTGCCATCAATGTAGCCTCATCAGTCAACATCAATGCAGCCTCACAAGTACCATCAATGCAGCAGCCTCACCATTGCCATCAATGCAGCAGCCTGACCATTGCCATCAATACAGCAGCCTGACCATTGCCATCAATGCAGCAGCCTCACCATTGCCTTCAATGCAGCAGCCTCACCATTGCCTTCAATGCAGCAGCCTCAACATTGCAGCCTGATCGATGCCCATCTGCAGCTTAGAGGGGACGGGGGTGGGGGGGGGTGGGACATGCGCCGACAGATTACATACAGTGAGAATCTCCTATGATAGACAGAACAGTGGTCCAATGGCGGCCCAGGAGAGGGGACTTCCTATTACAGAGGCCGCCAAGTAAACAGGAGATTCTCCTGTATGTAATCTGATGCCGCTCGTCCCGCCCCCCTCCTTGTCCCCTCCGAGGCAGCTAAAATGGAAGTATCGGCGTATAACACGCACACGCTATTTGCACCAAATTTTCAGGGTGAAAAAGTGTGTGTTATACGCCAATGAATACAGTATCTAAATTTGAATTGGTATCAACCTCTTGCAGTCCCTTTAAGAGGCACTCAGATAGGAGGAGGGAAGGACAACCAAAGGAACCAGTAAGGTAAGTTGTTATGCAAAGAGCATGCCAATATGAGTAGAGAGAAGACTGAGAGAGAGGCTTCCTCGTCAGGGTGTTTCTTCACCTGTTGGAGATGGGAATGGGGGCTGTCAGTGAAAGAGAGACAGCAAAAAAGAAAATCGGGTCTCCAGCCTTGCCAGATAGGTTTGTGCCAGAGCTGTGTAAATCTCAGGACTGGGTGAACAAAAATAGAAGTCCTTGACAGCTAAAACAGCTCTTATACAATATATGTATCTTATCTGTGTATGAGGCTGTTTCTGTGAAGTTCAGCTTTAAGTTACTTAACTGTGTATTCACACTAAACTGACTGTATTGACAAGGCCTGCCCAATGCAGTTTGTAGCAGCTTTAGCAGAAAAGCAGTGCTTCTCTTTTTTTTCTGAAGGCTTTCATGCGCTCACATAATATCTATCTATCTATCTATCTATCTATCTATCTATCTATCTATCTATCTATCTATCTATCTATCTATCTATCTATCTATCTATCTATCTATCTATCTATCTATCTATCTATCTATCTATCTATCTATCTGTCTATCTGTCTATCTGTCTATCTATCTGTCTGTCTGTCTGTCTGTCTGTCTGTCTGTCTGTCTGTCTGTCTGTCTGTCTGTCTACAGATTGGTTAGTAAATGCTAATGTCTTCAGAACAAGCTGGGAAATAAAGCATTCCATCCCAGGACAGCTGGTCCATAATCCCCCAGAGTTCTCTAATCACGCAGGAGATCACTGGAACACAAGGAAACTAATTTTGGCTGTTCATTCGGCTTCCCTGTCTACTACACATTTACAGTTTTTCTCCATTGTTTTGGCTCATTTCTTGAAACAGAAATGACATTCTCAAAACTCTAAGTTCATTTGGCAAAACAGTCTTACAGTTCAGCACAACTCTATAACTCACGTGCAAAAGCTCATATCTCTCCCAAAACTGTTCATTCATGGTTCAAAACCATATTCCTTTCCCATATAAAGAGTCAGTGCTACCAAAATGGCAAAGATTCTTCTCAATTGCTTTGGCTCATTTCTTGAAACAGACCAGACATTCTCAACTCTCTTGGTGCTTTTGCCAAAATAACCTGGATGGTTCAGCACAACACCATGGTTCACCTTCAAAAGCTCATATCTTTCCCAAAACAGTTCACTCATGTGTCAAAAATAAATTTCTTTCTCATTCAAATAGTCAGTGCCCCCAAAATGCTTCATCCCTTTGGCATTGTGTAAGCACTGCAAGTCAAAATGTTTAGATGTTTTGTCTCTAAGGCAGAGGACCATTGAAATATCCCTCATGTCCACCTTTCAGTCTTAGCCCAGTCCTTCATTGACAATGGTTACTGTACAGTTTTTGTTTGAATACAATTGTGTATAAAACTGAAAAAAAAAGAAAAGATTTTAGGGTAAGAGTAGCCTCCAAGGTTTTACATCACACATTGCACTCATACTGCCAAGGAAAAATTACTTTACAGTATTGTAACCATTATCATTCACACACAAAGTAACTTCCATACATCAGAGTAAAAAGAAAATGTATACAGCATAATATACGGAAATATAAACACACAAACAAAAAACAAGGAAAATTACATTTAGCCTACAATGCTGTAAATAAAGCTGGAGTTTCACAACTACTGTAACATCTCTTCACTGGCCACCGTCCTCACCCTCCTGCCCATCCACACGCTGCTGTCTGTCTGGCCACAGATTCTCATCAACAATGCAGTGTATATCCTCCCTTGCAATGCAACGAGGGAAGAAGCTGCGTGCATGTCGCAACCATCCCCTACAAAAAACAAAGGGAAAGGTAATTCATCAAGGAGGAACATGCAATGGTCAAAACGTATATGAAATGCTTTTTATTGAAAGTACACTATAAACACCAATCCAATAATATACTGTAAAAACAGGTACCATCACCAATATAAAAATGACAACGTTGTCATTGACAGACACAGATGGCCACCACTCACATATACCACACACACAGGGGCGGACTGATAACTCATGGGGCCCCCGGGTAATAGGAGATTATGGGGGCCCTCAGGCAATCAGAGATTATGGGGCCACACAGTATACACAGACAGATGTAAAAAAAACACAGATTTATACATACTGTCCCTGGTTTTACTGAGGCTGGCAACCCTGATGGGGCCCCCTAGTGGCCCAGGGCCTTTGGGCAGTGCCCGAGTGGCTCAATGGTCAGTCCGCCCCTGCACACACACCTCATGTGAATTCATTCAAGATAGATATACAAGAATGAATTCAGATTAGATACTAAATTTTCATCGCTGGATAACTGAAAGTCCTGGTAAATCAAATGATAACAGCAGATGGTAAGTGAAAGGAGAGATATGTGGGGTTGTGGATGGTATTGCAGTAGCCCTAGATATCAGGTCCTCATAGATGTAGGAACAAGAAGAACCGGGGGGATAGGAGGGGAAGATGGGGGGAACGGAAATGGGAAGACCCTGTACTGACTCAACAGTAGCGTGGTCACTGGATACTGCAGTCCTGGTCAGTTACTGTAAGATCACCCTGGGCCATCAATATTTCGCAGCGCTGATGACAGGGAATGGGAGTTCCTGTTTGCAGGATATGGTGAGCCGTAGCGGATTGAATCAGGCTGAGCAGTGTAACTCATTTAGTGAATCATACATACTGGGTGGATGCACTGATTGAGACAACTGTCCCCTGTCCAGGACACAAACAGATTAGATCTCACCCAGTGTTGACTCTGTGGTGCATCAGGACACATCACCGGACCGAGTTCAGGCTCATGCCGTCTCCAGCTGGCTAGTTGAGTTGTCTCCTGTCCTCCGCCGGGTCCTCAGCTGTGCATATCCTTTGATGGCGTACTGAGGGTAAGTAGAAGGTGTACGCCCAGGGAGATGCGGTGAATAAAGCAGGGTTTTCTAAAGCGTTCAGTCCTCCGCTCGTTCCATTTCCCGGGAAGTTTCAAATGGCCATGTTACTGTAATTACAGGCCAGTGATGCCTGGGCTGGTGGGTGGATTTGGAGGTCTGTGGGAATGCTATGGGTAGCGTGATGGCATCATGCTGACGCGTTTCATCCGCCAATCGGATTTCATCAGAGCATCCCCTACACTGATCTCCTGTAATATCCTCACAGGCAGCATCCATTGAATGGAGCAGGGACCTCTGATCTTGAGCTCGATGCTCATACACTCTCCACCTCCAAGCGGAGAAAAACTCCTCAATAGGGTTGAGGAAAGGAGAGTAAGGTGGTAGGAACACCATATCCATCCTTGGATGAGCAGTGAACCAGGCCCTCATAAGCAGGCCACGGTGGAAATTCACATAGTCCCATACAATTATATATTGTGGTAGGTGAGGCCCTATGAGACCTCTCTTATTTTCAGGGATCAAATCCAAATGAAGGCGGTCCAAGAAGATAAGGAGCTTCTGTATATTCTATGGGCCAAGACTGGGAATGTTCTAAACAAGTTCAATATATTACTGGCCAGTATTCCAGTGGTTCCAAACCTGGGGTACATGTACCCTATGCAGAGGTACTACAGGGGGTATTTGACAGAAAGGGGAGGGGAAAAATTATCAATGAGTAGACTTACTGAAATGTTACAGTAAAACCCACAGTATTAGATAGATTTACATGGGAGGCACTACTGTAATTGCAGCTCTTTGACCCTTTTTCTTACTGTATTGTATGTTATATTCTTCAAAATAAGGATTATAATGATAATTGCATCATACAGTAAGCTGCAGTTTTTAGACAAAATGTTTATAAATCAGATACGTAAATCAAATACTTTCATACCTGGATTACCTAGATTCAGAAATCAGGTAAAGTGGGTGCTGAAACCAATACATTTTGGGAACCACTGCTTATGGTACTCGTAAAAAGGTTATCTTGATGGACAACCAGTGACTGACTTACATGTACATACTGGTACCGCAGCTCTTTCACTCTGTCAGATTTCCTCTCAAATGGTATCCTGTAAATTTGCTTCATTGTCATCTGATGCTTCTTCAATATGCGGGCTATTGTGGAGATGCTTATAGAGTGACATTTTGGAATATGGCTTTGTCTTGTAGGATTGCAGTGCGGATCTGTCTCAATGTGATGGCATTATTTGCCAACACCATGTTACAGATCTCTTGTTCTTGTTGTTCATTGAGAAGTTTTCCTCAGCCACCCATGCCAGGTTGTCGTCCAATCCTAAACATAGAATTCAAAGGACAACACTCCATTCGTAATTTATACCTTATGTATTCCGTACAGAATGAGTTACCAATGTAATCGTATTGTTGTTTTACTTACAGTAACTTTACCACAATTCCAATGCATCACTGCACAGTGACTGGAATACTACTGTAAACTGTATCATCAATATTGTAGAAAATAAATTATTCCATACTATTCCATTGTTTATTTTCCAGAATATTTTTCTTGTCATTGTTAGTATCATACGTAACATCCCACTGAGGTAAGATACTGTAATACTGTAGGCCTATCACACACACATACAATGGGCAGGAGCGGTAAAGGAGCGGTATACACACCGCTCCTTCACCGCTCTGAAGATGCTGCTAAGCAGGACTTTTTTTACCGTCCTGCCAGCGCATCGAGGGCTTTCACACTGGAATGAAAGCAGCGGCACTTTCGGGTCGGTTTGCAGGCGCTATTATTAGCGCAATAGCGCCTGCAAACCGCCCCAGTGTGAAAGGACCCTTAGTCAAGTTCTAGTTGCACCTGACTGTCAATTGCTGTAATCATTTTATCAAATGTTCCAAGAGATTCATATATGGTATTCATGGTATTATGTTCCTGAATAATTTTGACAATTGAACAGACTATTGTGCATGTGATGACTTAAACAATGAAATGACGCTGACACGTTTTGGAGAGAACAACCATTAGACTGAGAATTGACAATCAGTTTAGATCAACAAGATCTATTCACTTGGAAATTGTGCTAAATGTAGGCTACTTGTACTTAATCATTTGAAAGATGTACTGAGACATTGAGACATGTACTGAGACATTTGCAATTTTGATGAAATGAGTGAGAAATTCAATTCAGTTGTGAACAATTGCCAAGTGGTTTGGAGATTTGTCCATGTTGTTTTGAGAATGTCATTTCTGTTTCAAGAAATGAGCCAAAACAATGGAGAAAAACTGTAATTCCCTAGACTGCTAAACAGAAATAAAGTGAAGCCCTGACTTGCTAAATAAACAGCTGGTTTAGTCTCTCAGTATCCCAATGGAAGATGATCACACAAGAGTATGGCATAGAGGTGTTGATCTATGGAAAACACATATCTGCCAGTGATTTTGACATTTCATATTTACTGTATTTATAATGTAGTAGATGACCACCGGGCAAATATAACAGGCAGCAAATACAGTTAACAATACTGACACAGGCCATCATAATCGGTATGGAAGCTGGTATCAATTTTGACACTTCTTGATCTGTACGTATGTATGTATGGTAAATAGGTCAAGGGTCCGAAGATCCACTAAAAATGATTTTGCCAAGTAGGTTGCCATCCCCTACCAAGTAAGGGGGCCCGATATGTGGTGCATAAGCTATACTGTTCCCCATACTAGTACTCTTTCCTAAATATTGAGGCTGTGGATAAAATAAGGCCCCCAAGTGTCAAAATCAGTGCTTTGGGATGGATATCAATTTTTCCCATTGGCAAAGGGCAGGAGGCACCATTGCAGTCCCTTCCCTTTGCAATATGAATACAATAAGACAATGATTTGCCATCTCAGCATGGTAGGTGTTAAAAATGAATTTAAGTGCAGCGCAAATGATGATAAATGAATAAAGTCAATATATAAAAAAAGAGAAATCCCTTGTGATGAAGCCAATCCTTCTATATGAAACAGCGATCCTCTCCACTCACACACATATAGTATGCTTACCAGATAGGGTGGACTTCTTAAATTACAGGAGGTCAAATAGGCATGGGTTCCACACAAACTGGATGGACACAGCACGGCCCCTCTGGTTGTCCTCAATAGTTACAGATACCTCTTCAATGCGGCAGTGAAACGGGTGAGCCTCCAGTACAATTAGGAATGCAACAATCCCCAAAGAAAAAAAGAAGGAAAAAAACTAAGAGCGGTCTGTTTGACAAAGCCGTAAAGGCAATTTATTGAAAAAAAAAACACTTTTTAAAACACTGAATACTGAATGTGTATCAATACAAGGCTAAGAACAGACTGTTCGCGTCCGAACAGCTGTGAGATGGCAGCGGGTGACTTCAGAGCAAAAAACTCTGCCCTGGTACGCTGCGTTACATCCACAGGACTTCATCAGCGAGGGGGCGTCCTGTCCTGTGGACGAAACTCTGCGTATAGGGGCAGAGTTTTATACATCGTTCGTTCATTCGGCAGAAAAAGTCCATACTTGTCTTTCGTTTTTTCAGCTCAAAAACGTCCCAATGATTATCGATTTTGTGCCCATTAACTGGCCGAAAAATGAATGAACTGTCTAAATGAACGAATTTCGGACGATTTTTCGTATAGTGTATGGCCAGCATAAGATTTTGCTATGGACTGTCTAGGTTAACTCTGTTGCTAAAATCAACCAAAATAGTGGCCAGTTACATAATCAGGGCTTACTAACAATAGGCTTTTCATACCTTGCCTCAGGACATCTAACCCTCAAAGTCCAGTTAGTTTGACTAGTAGGATGGCTATGTACCATGCCCTGGCCTGCATGAAGAGGTGGGATTGGGCGCTTCTCAGTTGGACTTGCCATGGTATCCATCTATTTGGAATAGAGGTGATGGGGGGAGGGGAGTGGGGAGGGGGGACAATTGTGCTCAGACATGGTACAAGCAAACTGTGCTTAATATGAATACTCCCTAACTGACCATCCAGGCTTCCGTGGAGGAATGAGTACACAAGAAGCACTCTTGTGCGCTACACGTCACAGCAAATAACAGACCTGAGTAAACTCATGCCCACCCAATCAACCTCTGTTGGACCTGCCCACCTCTTAGCCAAATGGTAGACATGCTGTAGAGATTTAGCGGCAATCACACACTCACCACCTTAGCAGCACTAAATAAGTAGAAAAGCGTTATGCCCGCCTCTGGTATTACCCACTCAGGTGAAGCTGACAATACCCAGTAAGCAAACCAGGTTTCAACCAAGCCACTCATCTTCTGTTTATCCCACCCACCCATTAGCCCTTTGGTTGGCTAAGTTTCCACAGCTGCATTGAATGCTGGAACATATAGAGCACAGCAGAGGGCTTCCTGTGTACTCATCCTTCCACACTGTAGGGGGCAGCTTCTAATTGAGTATTGCGGCAAAGGCTGATTTTTACTTAATCTTTTAATGGGCTATTCACTTTTTGACAGGAGCATAGGCGTGCGCACAGGGTGTGCCAGGTGTGCCTGGGCACACCCTAATCGCCTTGTGTGGTGCTTATTCCCCCCTGTTTAGAGCACTGATATTTCATCCCAAATAAAAATATTACACAATAAAATAATTTAAAAAGAATAAAAATAAAACTACTGACACTGTCCACTGCCCTACTGACACCATCAGTACATATACACATGCATATGTATTTGAGCTTTGGGGTGCACACCCTAATGCAAGAGGCTGCGCACACCTATGGACAGGAGTGATGCTACAACAATTTCAAAGTCTCTGAGGGCCCAGTCACCCTTTGTGTCGTGGCAATGTGTGCTAAAACATTAATGTGCATTGTCATATCCCATGGCAATGCACCAGTTCTATGTTCAGTGCATTGCACAGCCATTGATTGTGAATGGAACCCCAATGCATTGTACAGTACAACACAGCAGACAGCACACCACAATACATGTACTGTGCATTGTGTTGTGCTGCATTAAAAAAAGGGTCACGCATGTTTTTTCATCTATTGTGGTGTACCAACAACATATTCACACAACCACTTCAATACCAGACACTTTCACCCCCTTCCTCCCAGGCCAATTTTCAGATTTCCGCTCTGTCCCACTTTGATTGACAATTGCTCAGTCATGCAAGGCTATACTTATAGTCAGGTCCATAAATATTGGGACATTGACACAGTACTAATCTTTTTGGCTCTATACACCACCAAAATGGATTTGAAATGAAACAAACAAGATGTGCTTTAGCTGCAGACTTTCAGCTTTAATTTGAGGGTATTTACATCAAAATTAGGTGAACGGTATAGGAATTACAGTTTGTATATGTGCCTCCCACTTTTCAAGGGACCAAAAGTAATGTGACAATTGGCTGCTCAGCTGTTCCATGGCCAGGTGTGTGTTATTCCCTCATTATCCCATTTACAAGGAGCAGATAAAAGGTCCAGAGTTCATTTCAAGTGTGCTATTTGCATTTGGAATCTGTTGCTGTCAACTCTCAATATGAGATCCAAAGAGCTGTCACTATCAGTGAAGCAAGCCATCATTAGGCTGAAAAAACAAAACAAACCCATCAGAGAGATAGCAAAAGCATTAGGTGTGGCCAAATCAACTATTTGGAACATCCTTAAAAAGAAAGAATGCACCAGTGAGCTCAGCAACACCAATAGACCCGGAAGACCGTGGAAAACAACTGTGGTGGATGACCAAAGAATTTTTTTCCCTGGTGAAGAAAACACCCTTCACAACAGTTGGCCAGATCAAGAACACTCTCCAGGAGGTAGGTGTATGTGTGTCTAAGTCAAAAATCAAGTGAAGACTTCACCAGAGTGAATACAGAGGGTTCACCAAAAGATGTAAACCATTGGTGAGCCTCAAAAACAGGAAGACCAGATTAGAGTTTGCCAAACAACATCTAAAAAAGCCTTCACAGTTCTGGAACAACATCCTATGGACAGATGAGACCAAGATCAACTTGTACCAAAGTGATGGGAAGAGAAGAATATGGAGAAGGAAAGGAACTGCTCATGATCCAAAGCATACCACCTCATCAGTGAAGCATGGTGGTGGTAGTGTCATGGCGTGGGCATGTATGGCTGCCAATGGAACTGGTTATTTTGTATTTATTGATGATGTGACTGCTGACAAAAGCAGCAGGATGAATTCTGAAGTGTTTCGGGCAATATTATCTGCTCATATTTAGCAAAATGCTTCAGAACTCATTGGATGGCGCTTCACAGTGCAAATGGACAATGACCCGAAGCATACTGCGAAAGCAACCAAACAGTTTTTTAAGGGAAAGAAGTGGAATGTTATGCAATGGCCAAGTCAATCACCTGACCTGAATCCGACTGAGCATGCATTTCACTTGCTGAAGACAAAACTGAAGGGAAAATGCTCCAAGAACAAGCAGGAACTGAAGACAGATGCAGTAGAGGCCTGGCAGAGCATCACCAGGGATGAAACCCAACGTCTGGTGATGTCTATGCGTTCCAGACTTCAGGCTGTAATTGACTGCAAAGGATTTTCAACCAAATATTAAAAAGTTAAAGTTTGATGGATGATTGTTAATCTGTTCCATTACTTTTGGTCCCTTGATTTGGATGTAAATACCCTCAAATTAAAGCTGAAAGTCTGCAGTTAAATCAAAATTATAATTTTTTTTTTGAGATACGTTTTTCTTAGTTCCTGTTATAACATTTTTCAAATAAATAATTTTTCTTCTTCACTCACTAATAAGGCTGCACTGATGGGCACTGATGAGGCTGTACTGATGGGCATTGATGAGGCTGCACTGATTATCAGGTCACTGATGTGGCTGCACCGATGGGCACTGATAATCAGAATTGATGGGGCTGCACTGATTATCAGGGCACTGATGAGGCGGCACTGATAATCAGGGCACTGTGTATCAGTGTAAATGCTGTACTCACTTTGCCCCTCACAGATCGACTCTCCTTTCCTCAAACGCTGTCCCTGTGTGAGGAAAGGAGAGCTGATAACCTGCAAAGGGATTCAGCTGGTTTACACTGTGACAGCTGTGATTGGCCCTTTATCTTGACCTGTGATCTGCTGTGTCCAAACACACAGCAGTCACAGAGTGCGCCTGATGCCCTCCCCAAGGGGTGCAAGGGATGTGTGCACGTGGGAGGACATCAGGGGGCATTCTTCCAGAACTGGAGAGCCGTGTTGCAGCCATTTAATAGCGATAGCGCCTGGATTAAGTGATTATAAACCTTTTTTGTTTCAAATAAAAGAAAGTGTTGTACATACCTGCTCTGTGCAATTATATTGCACAGAGAAGTCCCTTACCTCCTCTTTTGCACATCCCTGCCAACTCTCTCTTTCTTGCTCTCTCCCTATTGCTACCTTGGCATACCATGTGCTGAGGGAACACCCGTGCAGGGGTGCACTCCTGAGCCAGACTGCCTGTCTATAGACTCACTCAGCATGGCTCGACCCCTCCTCTGTGCTCCCTTCTTACAGGATTTGACTGACAGTAGTAGGAGCCTATGGTGCCTGCTGCTGCCTGTGTCTCCTGTGAGAAGAAGCAGAGAGGAGGGCAGGGCTGCAGACCGGACAGCGTGGCATCTTTAGAGGAATCAGGTAAGTGTTTAGGTATGGGAGTGGGGAGCAAGTAGTGGGGCATTAAAGTGGTTCTAAAGGCAGAATTTTTTTTTATCTTAATGCATTCTGTGCATTAAAATACAAAACATTCTGTGTGCAGCAGCCCCACTAATACTTACCTGAGTCCCGTCTTGATCCAGCAATGTAGCACGAGAGCGTCGGCTGTCTGGGACTCTCCCTCCTGATTGGCTGAGACACAGCAGTGGGCGGCATTGGCTTCTGTTGCTGTCATACAGTCAGTGAGCCAATGAGGAGAGAGAGAGTGGGGCCGAGCCACAGCTCCATGTCTGAATGGACACACAGACCAGTGATGTGGAGAAACCTGGCAGAAGGGAGGGGCCATGAGTGCCAGCAAGGGACCCAAGAAGAGGGGGATCTGGGCTGCTCCTCTGTGCAAAACCACTGCACAGAGCAGGTAAGTATAACATGTTTGTTATTTTTAAACAAAAAAAACCACAAAACTTTATTATCACTTTAAGATGAAAAAATCTTTAGAACCACTTTAACGCAATGCACATTAATGAGAGTCACGTGAATGGGTCCTGAAAGTACAGGTAATGCTGGAGTTCACAATCAAGAAAGAATAAAGGCAAGTGCATAAAACCTGATATTGGATGTGCTTACTGGGGATTTTTATCCAGACGGATGTTCAGAGAGAAGGAAATACAGACATCCAACTCTGTTTTGGCTGCCATAACTTTATATCCCTCTAATAATTTTATTGCAAGCCTCTGACAAAACAAATGCTCACATCCCTAATTCTCTGAGTGCAGATGGTCCTTCTTGTAACTGTTGTCATGTTCTGGGAGAAGTATTACTTGATCCCCCAGCTCTGTGTTTCATTTTAGAGAACACTCTGGAGGGCAGCCAGTTCCCTAAATCAGTATCATAGCCGTACTGTTGAAGGAAGCTGTGAAGCACAGCAGACGTAGCTATGTTTTAGATTGTTAGAAAACAAAAGAATATTGCTAACAACTCATAGCATTTCTGACTGAGCTGGGTGACTGCAGCCTTAGTCACTGGGGTCCTAATGTTTCCAGAAACATAGTTCATGCCTTTTTCGAAATAGAGAACTTGAGCTGGGAAAAAATGTTTAATTGTACAGGGAAAGTTCTGTTTGGATAAACTGTAAAAATCTAGCTATTTAGATTTATTGATTTTGATTATATTGATTCTTGAATAACACATATGAGAACTTTTAGGTCCTGTACACACAGCTGTATTAATACTGGCAGCAGAATTAGAGCTTTTGTTGCCAGGTACTTGGTGTAAGGTTTTCACTAATGAACCTAAGTGGAAAAGTATCATGAGTCCTTTGATCCCTATGTTATCTAAATTTTTTTGGAAAAGAGATTTTGATAAAAGACTCCTTTTGCTGTTTGCTGGCAATTGATTGTGGTTTGGTTACTTAATTGATTGGTGTTACATTGAAAAAAGACACATGTCCATCTAGTTCAACCAATAGAAGAAAAAACAAACAAATATAAAATCTTGGTATACACAATCCTATACCCAGTTGATCCAGAGGCAAAAAAAAAAAACAATAAAGCAAGATCCAATTTGTCCCTAAAATAATTTCCCCATTTCCTCCAGTTGTAGGAAGTGCTCCCTGACAGTGAAAAACTCATCATCAACTGCACTATATTGACCACATATTGTGTGTATTTATACATGTTGATCATTAATTGTCTCTTATCAAGAGAGTACACATTCAGTTCAGTAAATGTTTTCCATAAAGCTGATCTCCTCCGTGCCTCTTATCAGTTTGGTTGCCCTTCTCTGCACTTTCTCTAGTTCCCTGATATCCTTTTTGTGACCTGGTGCCCAAAACAAGGTTAACAATGTTAATGCAGCATATTGCATTTGAATGGACTGAAAATGCACAGTAGTGCATTACCACGCGTTGTGGTGTGTTGCAAAATAAGTGCATTGTGTTGGAACACAGTGAAGCACAGTGCGCATAATGTTCATTGCTGTGGGTCACCACAATGCAGTAGTGCAAATAGACTCTTACACAGTGAAGCTCCTTGAGGGAATAGGATAAATTCAGACAGGTGAGTTTACCATAGGGTTGAAAGTAGGCTGTATACCTTAACTCTTATGCCGCGTACACACGGTCGGACTTTTCACCTGCAAAAGTCCGACGGACGCCGCCGGACCAAGTCCGGCGGACAATCCGACCGTGTGTGGTCTCCATCGGACTTCCGACGGACCGTTTCGGGCGGAAATCCGACGTACTTTAGATTTGAAGCCTGCTTCAAATCTTTACGTCGTACCTCCGCCGGACTCAGTTCCTGACGGAAAGCCCGTTCGTCTGTATGCTAGTCCGAAGGACCAGATACGACGGAGGAGCAGGTTACTGCATCTCGCGCTCGCTGCAATAGGAAAAACTAATTTTCCCATTGCGGCGAGCGCGGGGGGCATCCCAGGCCCTTAGGTCTGGTATGGAACTTTAAGGGGAACCCCCTACGCCGAAAAACCGACCACGCCCCCTAAAACATCACAGTCCCAGCATGCCCAGGGACTGTGACATCATATGGGGGCGGGGTCTCCGCCTATATAAGTCACAACGCAGCCCTCAGAGACCAGTCCAGCCGGAGAGAGCGTCGTGTCAACATCTGGGGGAAGAGAAGAGAAGAGAACACAAGAAGCCAAGAAACCAAGAAGTCCGGACCTCCGCTGGCAATAGAGCTACCTGAAGACAGCGGAGGGGCCGGCCGAAGACCTGGGACACCGGGAGAAGAGGCCGGAGAGCGGAGAAGAACCAACCGGACGCCGGGAGAAGATGAACCAGAGGGACCCCCGAAGACGGAAGAAGACCCCCCCCCGGAGCTGTTTAATAAATTATTTTAAAAACCTGTGTTGTGTTTTATTATTGACACTTTTTACCTAGGTGAATGGGTAGGGGTACCATGTACCCCATACTCATTCACATAGGGTGGGGGGGCCGGGATCTGGGGGCCCTCTTATTATAGGGGGCTCCCGGATTCCGATAAGCCCCCCGCCCGCAGACCCCGACAACCAACGGCCAGGGTTGTCGGGAAGAGGCCCTTGTCCTCATCAACATGGGGACAAGGTGCTTTGTGGTGGGGGGGCACCGCAAGGCGCCCCCTCCCCCAAAGCACCCCCCCATGTTGAGGGCATGCGGCCTGGTACGGTTCAGGAGGGGGGGGGGCGCTCGTTCGTCCCCACCCCCTTTCCTGACCGGCCGGGCTGCGTGCTCGGATCGGGGTCTGGTATGGATTTTGGGGGGACCCCCACGCCGGTTTTTCGGCGTAGGGGGTTCCCCTTAAAGTTCCATACCAGACCTAAGGGCCTGCGACGGGGCTCGCAAGGTTTCAATCTCGCCAAAAAAAGCGGCGAGATTGAATTCCTTTTCTAGTCCCGTCGTACCCAAGTCACGTTCAAAATGAACGGACTTGTCCGTGTGTGGGAAAGTCCGTTCATTCTGAAAGTCCGGCGGAAGTCCGTCGGGAAGACCGGATTCCGGAAAGTCTGGCCGTGTGTAGGCAAGTCCGACCGTTCAGAAAGTCCGGCGGTAGTCCGCCGGAAGTCTGGCGGCAAGTACGTCGGACCTAGCTTTCTAGAAAGTCCGACCGTGTGTATGCGGCATTAAGCTCACCCTAACCTTAATTAACAATAAAACCTTAAGGCTGACTTCCAGGAAATCAAAACTTCCCTTGTAATGGGGCTGTGCCCGCACTGCTAGGGTAGACTGCTCATTTAGGTCTAGAGAAATTGGAATAGTACCTCCGTAGGCTCCTCCGCAATTCTTGACCGGTCCCTTGTTTTCCCTATGCCCTGGAGGTCCACAGTCCTCTGACATCATCAAGACAGACGCAGGGACCATAGGACAGGGGAGTGGAGGATAAGGTAAGTAAAATACTTTAACGTTCTTTTAGACATAAATGAGCAGTTAATCCTTGCAGTGGGGGTGCACCACGACTGCAAGGGAGGAGTTTACTTTATGGCATTTGGGTTTTCACCCAAAAGCTAGCCTAAGCCCCCTTTCACACAAGGCGGACTCCGTTTCTACGCAGCCCGCCTCGGTCCGCCTGCTCAGCGGGAGATCAGTCCGTTGAGGGGCTTGTCAGGCACCGCTGCAGCCTATGGAGGGATCGGACGAAAACGGACAGCATGTCCGTTTTCAGCAGATCACACCCGATCCGATCCGCCAGCGATGGACCTGGACGTAGGGCCATCGGTCTGCTTTTAGCGGATCGGACGGGGTTGGATGTCAGCGGACATGTCTCCGCTGACATCCGATGCTCCATAGGCTAACATGGATCGCCCGTTCAGGTCCGCCGTCAAAACTGACAGGCGGACCTAAACGGTCCGATCGTGTGAAAGGGGCCTAACATGTCATTCGTTAAAGTCTTTACTACCATTTTTTATCATTTGTAACTGAATTTTGAGTGCAAATACTTTAAAGTGAACCTGTGCTCAGACTAGGTACACATACATATCCACAAATTCTGAACAAGCATTTAGAAAACAAAAACGGGGGTGTGGCTGGCCAAAGACCAAGATGGATGCCGCTCTCTAAGGCTCTGTGAACCGGGACAGGCACCAGTGGCACTCAGCAGCGATCTGCAGCTCCACCTACTCTGATCTCCGGTCTCTCCTTATCGCCCATCCACATGGCAGCTAAAAGAAAGGAACAGCATTAGTGATTGCAGAAGCTCACAGCTTTCATATATCAGCTGGTGGAGTGGCAAGATGGCGCCGATCCCATGCCCTCCACGATCCTCCTCTCAGCCCTGTCAGCTAATCACCCAGAGGCCACTGCAGCTCTACCTGCAGACAACATGGATCTTCAGCTCCATGATACCAGCACAGCCAGCTCTCCTCCTGACACACTACTCACAGGAAGCCCGGCTAAGGCTTGGATAAAGGATGGACTCCCCTGCCACAGACATACATGAGGTGAGCCATTCCTCTATATCTTCTGTGTATCTACCAGCTCAGCCTGATGCTATCTTCATATTTCCAATGAATAATCAGCCAGTTCTAGATACCACAATTAATGGAGATGTTGCTCTCTCTTAGGAGCACAATTCAGTCAAACATGATTTCTCTCATGCAGCAGTTCAACCAAGATGTTTCCTCCCTGGGAAATAGAGTGGAGCACATGGAGGCTAGAATGAGGGATCATGCTACCACCATCAATAGCTTAACAGATGCCCACAAAGCCCAATCTGAGGAACAAGCCTGGATTAAAGATAAACTAGCTAACATAGAGGACAGATCTTGCCGTGATAACGTGAATATCAGAGGAATCTCTGAAGAAGTGCAAGATCTGTCCGCATATGTAAGAGGCCTAATCAGAACACTTATACCTGAGCTCAAAAACATTGAGCTAATTATTGATCACATACACAGACTCCCCAAGCCTGGACACCTGAACAGACTCAATACCCAGAGATGTCATCCTACGCATCCACTTCTATCATGTTAAGGCTCAACTCATGCATAAAGCAAGATCCATTGGTACCTTACCTGACCCATATGCTCAGTTGCCACTATACACAGACCTCTTCCCAACATACTCTGCAAAAGCGCAGGCAACTGAATACCATTACTAAGGCCTTACGCAACCACAAAGTTTTGTACCAGTGGGCCAATCCAGCCAAACTTTTGGTAACCTTTCAAGGCTCCATACATGTCATATCTTCCCTCCAGGCTGGCCTTCAACAACTACATATCTGGGGAATTATTCAAGACCCTCCCTATGCAGACTCCTCCATTCCCAAAGGGCCTGGCATGGATTTTGGGGGACTCCACGCTGTTTTTTTTAAAAATTTTGGCATGGAGTTCCCCTTAAAATCAATACCAGACCCAAAGGGCGCTCGTTCACCCCCCCATCCTGGCCTGCCAGGCTGCTTGCTCTGATAAGGGTCTAGTATGGATTTTGGGGGGAACCCCAAGCCAGTGTTTTTTTATTTTGGCGTGGAGTTCCCCTTAAAATTCATACCAGACCCGAGTGTGCGGCCCTGTAAAACACATCACACAGATGCGTCACTTTACAGACAGACCAAGGGGACCCCCAGGCACGATATTTAAAGGAATATTTCATTTTTATTTTTTCACTTTAAGCATTATTATTAAAATCACTGTTCCTGAAAAAACGGTAATTTTAAAAACTTTTTTTGCATTGATACATGTCCCCTAGGGCAGTACCTGGGTTCCCTTACACTTTTTATGGCAATAACTTGCATATAAGTAGGGATGAGCTGAACACCACCCTGGTTCGGTTCGCGGCAGAACATGCGAAATGACAAAAAGTTTGTGCGAATACACGAACACCGTTAAAGTCTATGGGACCCGAACGTGGAAAATCAAAAGTGCTATTTTTAAAGACTAATATGCAAGTTATTGTCATAAAAAGTGTTTGGGGACCCGGGTCCTGCCCCAGGGGACATGTATCAATGCGAAAAAAGTTTTACAAACGGCCGTTTTTTCGGGAGCAGTGATTTTAATAATGCTTAAAGTGAAACAATAAAAGTTAAATATTCCTTTAAATATCATGCCTGGAGGGTGACTATAGTATGCCTGTAAAGTGGCGCATTTTTCCCATGTTTAGAACAGTCCCTGCAGCAAAATGATAATTCTAAAGGTCATTTAAAACTGCTTGCGGCTGTAATGTATTGTCAGGTACTGGCAATATAGATGAAAATCATTGAGAAAATGGCATGGGTCCCCCCCCCCCAGCCCATTACCAGGCTCTTTGGGTCTGGTATGGATATTAAGGGGAACCCCGCACCCAAATTTAAAAAAAAAGCGTGGGGGCCCCCAGGCCCTATATACTCTGAACAGCAGTATACAAGCGGTCCCCGGGTTACAAACAAGATAGGGACTGTAGGTTTGTTCCTAAGTTGAATCTGTTTGTAATTTGGAACAGGTACATTTTTTAAGTGTAGCTCCAGCCAAAAAATCTATTTTTAAGCTTTTTGGATAACATAGGGAAGGGTTATCACCCCTTTAACATTTGTTTTGCTGTTTGTGCCCCTGTTCAGAAGATTTCACCTCACTTTCTGTCCCAATGACAATTGGATTTTGAAAATTTTGGGTTATTAGGGAAACAAGGATTGGTAATAAAGCATCAGTGGAGACACCTTTTTCCCTTATTAACTCTTATGCCACGTACACACATTCGGATTTGCTGTCAGAAAAAAAGGTTTCTCTGACGGAACTCCGACAGAATTCCATTCAAGCGGTCTTGCCTACACACGGTCAAACCAAAGTCCAACCAAAGTCCGACCGTCTAGAACGCGGTGACGTACAACACGTACAACGGGATTAGAAAAAGGAAGTGCAATAGCCAGTAGCCAATAGCTTCCTTTTCGTACTTGCTTCAGAGCATGCGTCGTTTTTGGTCCGGATACAGCATACAGACGAGCGTTTTTCCCGAAAGGAATTGGTTCCGTCTGAAATATTTAGAAAATGTTCCATTTCTAGGTCCGTCAGAATTTTCTTGAAAAAAAAATGAGGTATACACACGATTGGAATAGAATAGCTTCTGTTGGACTTTTTCTGTCAGACATTCGTGTGTACGCGGCTTAACAGGAGAGAATTTCCCTTCCTAGGGGTAGATTTCCTCTCACTTCCTGTTGTCTCCCTCCGTTTGTAAGTAGGAGTCATTTGCAAGTCGGATGTTTGAAAATAGGGGACCGCCTGTATATACTATATGGCCTGCCCTATATACTCTGTAGAAAATTGGGCCTTAGGTGTTGGTGGTACCGGAACACTGTAAGCCCTCACAGTTACTCTTGGTGGGCACAGGAACAGGCCCTGCTGTGAAATATTATATCAAGAATTGTAATTACATGCCCCTGTTAAACAGGGGCAGAAAAATTAGGCCTTTGGTGGTGGTGGCACAACACTGTAAAGCCTCACAGATACTCTTGTTGAGCACAGGAACGGGCCCTGCTGTGAAATATTAGATCAAAAATTGTAATTACGCACCCCTGTTAAACAGGGGCAGAAAAGTTGGGCCTTAGGCAGTGGTGATGATGCCACAACACTGCAACCCCTCACAGATACTCTTGTTGAGCGCAGGAACAGGCCCTGCTGTGAAATATTTGATCAAAAATTGTAATTACATGCCCCTGTTAAACAGGGGCAGAAAAATTGGTCCTTAGGCAGTGGTGGTAGCGCCCTGAACCAAAAATATTCTTAGAAGCTATCATCATGAAGATTGAGGAGGAATAGGTCAGTCACTCAGCATAATAGGATAGTCACTCAGCGTAGTCTTCAAGGGATCCCACATCCATAGAAAAATCAATCGGTTACATCAGCATCAGGTGCTTAGTAGCTGGTGATCCAAGACTAATTCATTTTTTTTGAATGTGAGCCGATCAACAAAGTCTGTGGACAGGTGCTCTCTGTGATCGGTTAAAAAGCCCCCAGCAGCACTGAATGTGCGTTCAGAAAGAACGCTGGATGCAGGACAGGCCAGTAGCTCAATTGCATATTGAGCAAGCTCTGGCCAGTGGTCCATCCTCAAGACCCAGTGGATGTTCTGTTGGAAAGGTCTCCAAGTCTGATCTTGCCCCTAGATATTCCTGCACCATGTAATTCAGACGCTGGTGATGGTTGCTGGAACCAATCAGACCTTGGCGCTGAGGACTGAAGAAATGTCTGAAGGCATCGGTCAGCCAGCCATCTTCTCCACCGCTCTTTCTGTGACTGAATGAAGCTTCAGCAACACGTTGTCCAGCACCAGGAAATTGTAACCTCCCAGGCTCTGGAAACGCATTGCACAAACCTTTCTGCAAAGCCTCCCAAAGATGTTTCATCCTCTGCTCCCTCTGAGAAGGTTGGATAAGTTCTGCAACCTAACCCTTGTAACGTGGATCAAGAAGGGTTGCCAGGCAGTAATGATCGCACTCCTTGATACAACGAATACAACCATCCCTGGCTAAAGCTGGCATGGTGTCAACCACCTCTGAGCCTGCCCCTGCAGAGCTGACAGAGTCTCTGCCCCAGTGTGGCTCCTGTCCCCTAAGCAGACCAACTCAAGCACCGCATGGCATCTTTTTGCCTGAGTGCTTGTGTAGCCCCTTGAATGCCTACGGAGCACCGCTGGTTCAGAGGACAAATCTGCAGAGGAAGAGGCCATAGAGGAAGAAGAAGAGGAGGGGGTGGAGGAGAGAGCTGTGGCAGAATCACCACTAGCATTTTGGAGGCGTGGTGGCGGAACAAGCTCCAACAATACTGAACCCTATCCTGCATCCTTCCCAGCTGCTAGCAGAGTTACCCAGTGTGCCGTGAAAGAAAGGTAATGTTTCTGTCCATGCCTGCTGGACCATGAGTCAGAGGTGATATGCACCTTACTGCTGACTGCCCTGTCCAACGAGGCCAAGACATTGCCTTCCACATGCTGGCAGAGAGCTGGAATGGCCTTCCGTTTGGCATTTGGGAACCTGCCACTGAGGTGCCGCACATTCCACAAATTCATGAAAGGGGGCAGAGTCTACCAGCTGAAAAGGCAGCAGTTGCAGTGCTAGCAATTTGACCAAGCTAGCATTCAGACGCTGAGCATGTGGATGGCTGGGACCAAATTTCTTTCGACGGTTTAGCAACTAGGGTAGGGAAATTTGCCTGCTGAAATCGGATGTTGGTGTACCGCTAGCAGATTGGCCGCAGGTACTTGGGACACCTATTTCTATACCTTCATTCCTCTCAGTGCAGGTTTTTGAGAGGCCTGGAGGTATAGTGGGGTTTGAGATCCCAGCTGATGAGGAGCAAGGAGGGGTCCTTGTTCTTTGATGTGGGTCTTTTAAGTGCTGTTGCGAACGGACTGCATGGGAGGTTGTCATATGTCTGGTCAAGCATGTGGTGCCCAAGCAGCTGCTGTTTTGGCCAAGCTTGATACGCTTCCGACATATGTTGCAAACAGCAACGATGCAATCTGCTGCACACATGTCAAAAAAGGCCCACACCAAAGAACTTTTCAAAATATGCGGGGAGTCAGCAGCGCCCTGCACCTGCTTAGCTCTGCGGTGTGATGCAATAGGGTGGCTGCCCTTAATCTGCCCCCTGGAGGGCATCCTGCCTCTTTGGAGATGTGCCTCCTCCTCCTCCTCCTCTCTTCTATCAGGCACCCAAGTAGAGTCAGTGACCTCATCATCCCCTCCCTCCTCGTAACTGGAGCAAACTTAGCAGTATGCTGCAGCTGGGGGAACATGACTGCCAGTTTCTTGTCCTTCTTGGCACCCTCTCTCTCTAGGCTCATGTTACTCCCTTCCTCAACCTGGGTACCATCATCGGAGCCTTCAAATCGCTGCGCATCCTCCTGCAGCATGTACCCGACACTGTGGTTGAATAGTTCGGGGGACTCCTCCATGCATGATGGTGGGGCTAGGGAAGGAGTGACTGTTGACATGGAGGCAATGGAATAGGCCACTTTGGCAACTGGATTGGCAGGCAAACTACTCTGAGCCTGAGTGACAGAGGATGAGGAGGATGAGGATGGCTTTGTTATTCATTCTACCAACTTTTCTGCATGTTGTGGCTCAATAACAATGCCAGCTACAGAAAAAAGGACAAGTATGCCCCACGGCCAAGTGCTGAGGATGCACTGTGTCCACGACCAGCACTGTTGACTGTAGACACAGAGCCTGCTTGCCCTCTTTTAGTGGCCTGTGAGCATCTGCCTCTCCTTGGTGGCCTTCTGGACATGCTGTAATTTTTTTTTTTAGCAAAACCACACTACACTGTATTGTGTACTGTGTACACCACCAGAAAAGTAGTAGCAACTGCACTATGGGAGCATGGTACTGTGTACACTACCAGAAGTATAATAACAACTATGGGTGCACTGTATTGTGTACTGTGTACACCACCAGAAAAGTAGTAGTAACTGCACTATGGGTGCATGGTACTGTGTACACCACCAGAAGTGTAATAACAACTATGGGTGCACTGTATTGTTTACTGTGTACACCGCCAGAAAAGTAGTAGCAACTGCACTATGGGTGCATGGTACTGTGTACACCAACAGAAGTGTAATAACAACTATGGGTGCACTGTATTGTGTACTGTGTACACCACCAGAAAAGTAGTAGCAACTGCACTATGGGTTCACGGTACTGTGTACACCAACAGAAGTCTAATAGCAACTATGGGTGCACTGTATTGTGTACTGTGTACACCACCAGAAAAGTAGTAGCAACTGCACTATGGGCGCACGGTACTGTGTACACTGCCTGAAGTATATTATAAAAAGTACACCAGGAATGGCCTGCAGTCAGATATAGGCTACACTGGATGCAGTGCGTGTATATATATATATATATATATATATATATATATATACGAGATTGACTGTATATATATATATATATATATATATATATATATTAAATACACTGCAGCTAACTGAATAACCTGCCTGCCTGAAGTATATTATAAAAAACACACCAGGAATGGCCTGCATTCAGATATAGGCTTGGCTACACTGGATGCAGTTTTTATATATATATATATATATATATATATATATATATATATATACACACGAGACTGACTGTATATATATTAAATATATATTAAATACGCTGCAGCTAACTGAATAACCTACCTGCCTGCCTGATCAATCTAAATCACACTCTCTCTCCAGCCACGCCAACAACACACTGCACAGGGCCGACCAACAGGAAGCCTTATATAGTGTGGGGAGTGGACTTAGTCCCGCTGAGCTATAATTGGCCAAAGGCACCCTGCCTTTGGCCAATTATGGCTCTCTTAGCTGAGGGATTGGCCAAAGCATGCAGGTCATGGTGCATGCTTTGGCCAATCATCATACAGCAATGCTCTGCGACCTCGCAGTGCATTATGGGGCATTACGCAGCGCTCGAATTTGCCATGAACAGACCCATAATGTTCGTTTTTCGACGAACGGGCGAACACCCGATGTTCGAGTCAAACTCATGTTCGACCTGAACATAAAGCTCATCCCTACATATAAACCTTTAAGATGAGCACTTTTTCATGTTCGTGTCCCATAGACTTTAATAGGGTTCGTATGTTCGCATAAATTTTTTGTCTGTTCGCATGCTCTGGTGCGAACTGAACCAGGGGGTGTTTCGGCCCATCCCTACTCCTGGGCACAGTAGTGCCATTCACACAGGAAGAGTTCAACAGTTGTCAACACAACTTTTTTTCTGCTCGGCTGCTTCAAGCCCCAAGCAATCTTTTTTCCTTTTTTAAGATTTTTATCTTAATATCCAGCCATACTTGTAAAGTTTTTACAATCATCTTCTTGCAACTTTTGAAAAAAAAAACTTGACACTTAGAGTTTCAACACTTCAGCAACCATTATGACCATACATATAACCAAGATGTACTAACAACTCCTTTCCACACGTCTTCACAGCAAGAGCTCCTGCTAAGAAGAAGGGTGTCCTTATAGTGATCAAGTGGTTTCTCATTCTCATCTGCATGCTGAAAAACTCCCCTTTCACAATCTTTAATTTATATGGTCCCAATCTCCATCAAATACGCGTTCTAAAGAAGCTACGTAAAGAGGTCTCAAAGGTACAACAAGGGTCTCTTATTTGGTACGGGAAGTTCAACTTAACTCCGGATCCACAACTTGACTCCTCAAACCCATCCAAGAGAAGCAGACCCTGTTTGTAATCCTTCCTACGTGACTCCCAATTATACCACGTATGGCGATGTCATCATGCCACAGAATGAGACTATACTTTTCTATCTATGTGCCACAACATTTACTCCCACATAGACCTGTTTCTAACAGAACAATGGCTTCTGCAAAAAAAATAAGACTCTGCTATTTTATCCAATACTTGGTCTGACCACTCTCCAGTATGTATAACTATTGCAGGCACCCCAAGCTCTCATCCTGCCTTCGTTTGGAGAATAAACACTCATTTGCTTCAATCATCCCCATACTCGGAAAAACTCCAGAAAAGTTTAGGTGAATTCTTTGAACACAATATTGACTCCTGACCTGACCATTGTATGGTTCGTGCATAAAGTGTATATGCGTGGTCTCTTTATCCAATTCGGTGCTAGGTTGAAGAGATCAAGATTGCAGCGTATTGATAACCTTCTGCCTGATATTCAAATTACTGACTGCCTAAATAAAAAGCAACCCCACCCAAACTTAAAATCACATTTTGGTTACCTTAGGCTTGAGCTTAGAACACGCCTTCTGGAAAAATTTGAAAAGCTGCAGAAACGTTTAGAAATGTCTTTTTACTCATCTGGGAATAAAGCTGGTAAACTTATGTCTCTACAACTTAAGGGCCATTGTCTAAAATCCCATATTCCCTTTATGTTCTGTCCAACCAAAAAGGTGACTTACCAACCCACAGGACATAGCTGATGCATTTAGTATCTAATATGGTACCCTTTACAACTTAAAAGAAGACCCTTCCTCTCCACCACCTGACCCCGAAAGCGTTCAATCTTTTCTAGATGTGATCCACTTGCCCTCCCTGACCCCTACTCCATTGGAACGCCTTAACCTCCCTTTTGAAATCATGAAAATCAGTAAAGCTATAGATGCTCTACCAAACAATAAATCTCCCAGCCCAGACGGATTTGTAGGGTAATATTTTAAACAATTCAAAAATATTTTATTAGAACCTCTCTCTAAACTTTTCAATGCTGCTGCAGCCTTTTTCCCTGAAGAAATGTTAAATGCTTTAATTATTACTGTACCGAAGCCAGGGAGGGAGCCCACTATTCCCCAAAGTGTTAAGGTACTCAAGCGCTAAAGTTAATATATAAAACTGTAAAATGTTGTACAAAGTAGTGTACAAAATAAATGAATAAATAAACTAATATATAAAAAACTGATATATAAAAAAGAGTTCAAATATCCAGATACTGCAGCTGCAATCATTCAGTGACACCCCACTTATAAATAATTAAATAGATAAAGTGATGCGCTCGTAATATCTATAGGATATCCTACTATTCAATGTGCTGACAGGTCACATTCTACTTGTGGATACTTTGTTACAAACTATACAAAAACTTGAACAGTGATTAGCATAATATAAATAAATATAAATACAATGTGTTGAAAAGTCTGCTGTGAAAGTCTAATTGGAGACCTCCCGGAATACAAATCCAAAAGTTAGTTCACCATTTGTTCTTGTGAAATAATAAACAAACAAAAATATGTGGAAAAAGGTGGTGAAAAAATAGAGTGAAAAATATATTAAAACAGATATATTCAATAAATATGTAGTTGGTAACAATTATAAAAGCATTACAATTGTGTGGATTCCCATACACCTTACTTGAAAAGGTGATTCCTTTGCAGGTTAGAAGATACCTCTTATCTGTGTTTAAACAAGACTTACTGAGTCTGGGTTAATCAGCAGAGGATAGGCTTACATCCACCGGCTAGGATCATCTAATCTCCACTTCTCCTGTTCATATGCTTTCCCCCACATGAAATACAAAAGTGGGACAAGACCATTGCGCACATAACTTCTACTAAATAAAGTTAACAAAGAGCCCAATAGATCCACTCACATGATGTAAAAAATCTAGATCGCATTTCACTGATGTATGGTCAGTAGAAATCACTGCCTTCGTGTTCCTCCGTGCTGCTGCTATTCAGGATCACTGCAGGCTGCACACTGACAAGAGCTGACAGGCTACTTCTCCCTCACGCGTATCATCACTAGACACGTGACTTTTTCAAAGGTCTTTGAAAAGTAGAATGTGACCTGTCAGCACATTGAATAGTAGGATATCCTATAGATATTACGAGCACATCACTTTATCTATTCCACTATTCCCCAAAACTTCCCTTCTTAACCATGATATCAAGCTCTATACAAAAGTTACAGCAAACTGATTAGCTGATTTATTCCCAAATCGAATTAATTTATTTTTCTTATTATCTCCCCTTTGACAAACTTGTAAGTGTTACATCTACTATGGAGTCGCTGGCTCCTTCATGACCAATGTTAACTACATTTTGTTGACACTGTGCATTGTTATGTTCTTAGTACCTGTTATTGTCTGTTCTCCTTATGGGCACGTTTACCACCTGCCTGTGTTTGTTACAACATGTATTCTTTTGAAAACCAATAAATATTATTGAAATTAAAAGAACTTTAAAACAATTCCTCATTTACCTCTGTAGCTGCAGACATTGTGGAGAAATTCATCTTCTGATTTTACAAAAGACACTAAAATCTTAGATTGTTACCGCTTACTTTCTATTCATAAAGAATCTTGGCAGCCTGCCAACCCTCTAATGTAAACACACAGCAGATGTTTTTAAGACTTTAGGCCCCATTCACATTTCACTATTTGGAATGCTGTTTGGGTGCCATAAATGGCACCCCAAAATGCACCTTAAAAAATTGTGTGAAGCTTGTCACCGAAAAAGGAGCAGGGGCTTCTTTTGGATTACAAACAGGCACATGGCAGCCTTTTCAAGTGAATGGGCTTCCCCATGCATGTCACGCGGATCCGCATGAGAGTCGTGCTTTGAAAATACCAAGCTGAAACCTTTATTCCCGCCTAAAGCCCCATACACACTATCAGACTTTCTGCTGATTTTTGTCTTCAGATTTACCAAAACCATGTAGTGCAAGGGCCTGCCTGATTGCATACAAATTGAAACTGCTAAGGTTTGACCTCATATTATATGGTTTTGGTAAATCTGAAGGAAAACATCAGCAGAAAATCTGATAGTGTGTATGGGGCTTTAGTCTTTGTGATAGAATGAATTACTTCAAAATGCCACTGGCTAGAGAGGTCAGAGATCATTTAGAATAATTCGCTGAAATGTTTCTGTGACTCAATCTGGGTAAAATGCGGCTGCATAACCTCTAAAAGACTCTATAGCAACACAGAGTCAATTGAGAATGACTACTTAAAAATGCAGCCATTATCCTCATAAACCGCATTCCTCTCAGGAAAGTCTAAAGTAGCTCTGGTAACACAGGTGAACAGTTGGATAGATCCAAAGACCACCATACTGGAATTGCAGTAATCTGGAGTGTCAGGAACTATGAATCAGACTGAGACAGAAGTGCAGTAAAATCACACTATTTAATAAAATGGTAAAACAGAGCAAACATAGTCAAAACATAGCCAGAGTTCAGTAACTAAGACGGGTAGTTAGAACAAGCCAGAGAGCAGGAGTCCAGAGATCAGCGAAGTCGGGTGCAGCAAACAGGATCAGGAACCAGAAGGGAAGTCAGCCAAGCAAAAGTCTTTCACAGGAAAACACAGCGGAGAGAGTCCAGATATGTTAACCAAGGCAAAGGCACAGAAGATCTGATCCAAGGAGTTTATATAACCAGCAGCTCTAGCTGACAACCAGGAAATGAAGAGCAGGTGAGGCACTGTGGAAGGAAGAGTCTTTGGCAATTAACCGTCAGCTGAGCACAGAGCTCTGAGAAGGAAGGGCTGAGCACAGCCCTGAAAGTACCCCCTCCTCAATGACCCCTCCCCCTCAGAGGACCACCAGGTTTGAGTGGAAAACATCTATGGAAGGCATGGAAGAGGACAGGAGCATGTACGTCTGAGGATGAGACCCAAGAGCACTCCCCTGGACCGTACTCCTTCCAATGAACCAGGTACTGTATGCACCCACGGAAGCTACAAGAATCAATTATAGATTGTATCTCATATTCCTCATGGTTCTCAACCTGAACTGGGTGAGGACGTGGTACCGAAGTGGTGAAACGGTTGCATACCAAAGGTTTTAATAAGGAGACATGAAATACATTAGAAATCCGCATATTAGAAGGAAGGTCTAAAGCATAAACCACTGGGTTGATCCTACTGAGAATACAGAAAGGCCCAATAAACCATGGTGCCAGTTTTAAAGAGGGAACACGGGAGTCAGGTTGCTAGATGACAGCCAAACCCTTTTCCCAATTTGGTAGGAAGGCACAGGTAGGTGTCTGCAGTCAGAATGGAGTCTGTAACTATCATTGGCACATTGCAAGGACTCTTGGACCTGTACCCAAGTGGAACGAAGACCACAGAGATGCTCCTCCAATGCAGGAATGCTCTGAGGAACAAACGAGTCAAGCAACATGGATGGTTGGAAACCATAATTCGCCATGAATGGAGACAATTGGGAAGCGGTATTGACGGCACTATTGTGAGCAATACTGCGCAAAAGGTAAGAGGTCTGACCAGTTGTTATGGTGGTCAGAAATGTAGCAACGTAAAAACTGTTCCAAGGACTGGTTGGCTCGTTCTGCTGCCCCATTGCGGGTGATACGCAGAGGAGAAAGCAAGCTGAATTCCCAACTGTGCACAAAAGGCTCACCAAAACTTGGAGACAAACTGGCTACCCCTGCCTGAGACGATCACCTTGGGTAGCCCATGTAAGTGAAAAAAATCACTCAAGCAAAAATGGAAGCCAGTTCTTTAGATGTAGGCAACTTCTTAAGTGGAATACAATGAGACATTTTCGAGAACCGGTCAACCACCATAAGGATAACTCTGTTGCCCTGTGAGTTGGGTAACTCCACAATGAAATTCATTGACAGGTGGGTCCAAGGTCTCTCTCCATTTTGTATGGGTTGTATAAGGCCCACTGGAAGGTATTGTGGTGTCTTACTCTGAGCACAAACGGAACAAGCGGCTACGAAGGTGGCTACATCAGCACGTAGGTCACCAGAATTGTTGGGAAATGGCCCAAAAGAGTTTATTCTCCCCTGGGTGGCCAGCAGCCTTGGGAGAATGGTAGCCTGGAGCACAGCAGCACGGACACTCTCAGGAACAAAGCAGCGGTCACAAGGTTTCTCAGGAGCAGAATGGGTCTGAGCGGAAAGAATTTTGTTACCCAAAGGAGAAGTGGTGCGAACCGTAGTCAGAATACGATCGGGAGGAATCACAGGAACAGGAACCGACTCCATCTTGGAAGTAGAGGAAAACTGTTGCGACAAAGCATCAGCCCTTACATTCTTAGTACCGGGTAAGAATGAGACTATGTAATTGAAACTTGACAATAAAAGAGCCCATCGCGCCCTTCTGGGAGAGAGGCGTTTAGCCTCAGACAAGAATGTGAGATTCTTATGGTCAGTCAGAATAAGAACGGGTATAGTAGTACCTTCGAGGAGATGCCTCCATTCTTTAAGGGCTAACAACACTCTGTCGCCAATCTCATAATTGTATTCTGCAGGAGATAATTTCTTGGAAAAGTAGCCACAAGGATGCATAGCACGCTCAGAGGTAAAATGTTGAGACAGCAGACTCAGACTCAGAAGCATCAACCTCAAGGATGAAAGGTACCATAGGATCAGGATGTACCAACACAGGAGCAGAAGCAAAGGCAGCCTTGAGACTCTCAAAGGCATTAATGGGGTCTGGAGACCAATTCTGTGGGTTACTGTACTTTCTGGTCATATCAGTCAGGCGTTTGACCAAAGACGAGAAGTTACGAATAAACTACCAATAGCCAAGAAAACACTGCAATGGTCGTAAACCCACGGGTCGGGGCCACTGTAGTACTGCCGAAAGTTTCTCTGGGTCCATCGAAAAACCAGCAGTGGAAATGACATAACCCAGGAATTTAACCTGTTCACAATGAAACTCGCACTTCTTCAATTTGCAATAGAGGTTATTATCTCTCAACCTCTGCAGCACACAGCGGACATCTGTGTGATGGCTCTCTAGGGACTTGGAAAATATGAGAATATCGTCGAGATAAACCACCACACATAGCTGCAACAAATCTCAGAGGACATTGTTGATGAATTCCTGGAACACTGCCAGAGCGTTGCAAAGACCAAACGGCATAACTAGGTATTCAAAATGACCTGTTCTGGTATTAAACGCAGTTTTGCATTCGTTGCCCTCCTTAATCCTCACAAGATTGTATGTCCCTCGCAATTCAAGCTTAGTAAAAACTGTTGCTCCCTTGAGGTCGTTAAATAACTGCGTAATCAAAGGAATCAGATAAGCGTTCTTAATCGTTATAATCAATACAAGGTCTCAGTTCACCACTCTTCTTTTTCACAAAGAAGAAACCAGCACCAGCAGAAGACGAGGGTCTGCGGATGAATCCTCGAGAAAGTGCATTGGTCCCATACTCCTCCATGGGTTTGTCTTCCGAGACAGACAAAGGGTAGACCCGACCATAAGGGGGTATGGCACCAGGTTGGAGGTCAATTGCGCAATCATACGACCGATGCAACTTGACCTTTGTCAAAGACATAGCAAAATTTGCGGTACTCCTCTGGCAGGGCAGAGAGTGAAGGGGTGCACAAGACCTTAGCCACTTTCAGAAAACATGTCTCCCTGCTTTGTGGCGACCAGAAAAGAACCTAAGCACAAAGTCAATCAAAAGAGGGTTTGTGCCTCTGTAACCTAGGATAACCAATAACCACCGGAAAATGAGGTGAGGAAATGACTTGGAATTGTCTTATCTCATGGTGAAGAGCCCCTACGGCCATGGTTAATGGAACAGTCTCATGAGTCACATGGGCAGGCTGTATAGGTCTCCCATCAATAGCCTCAATGGCAAGTGGAGTGGCACGAAGCTGCAGCGGAATCGAGTGCTTAGA